>NC_046369.1:23290595-23630012 GCF_011125445.2 Fundulus heteroclitus | reverse complement strand
CAAATGCTGCACTCTGTTTTGGGAACCTGGGAAATCTCATAAGATTGGCTGAGGAATCAGGAAGTAAACATCCTGGGTGACAAATAAGAATGACCTAGATTGATTCTACCAAAGGTATCTTACTTATAGCTCCTTTAATGGTCTTGAGGCAGCAGCGATGCTGCTGTGACCCCTTCCCACTTCCCTCAGCGCTGTCTCACGGGCAAAAAGCTACTGCTTCGTCCTGAACCCCTCCCCCCCCCCCCTGCAGTCAGAGCAAAGACAGTTTAAAGGAGATCAATCACACTCAGTTTCCACATTGCAAATTTATTATGCTAGCACAAAGCTCTCAGGGGTCCCACCATGGATTACAAAGCAGGAATTAAATATGACAATATTTGGACCATTCTTGTCCTCCACTTCCTTGGCAGCATTGGCTTTGGCCATTGCTGAGTCTGTGTGTTGAACCAGTGGCTCTCGCCTACTGGGCTCCACAACTTCCACAACTTCCTGTGATGGAGGGAGGGGGCCAGGGTGGAGCTCTGCTCACTCTTCATGATTCAATATGGCAAATGAAGCTAGCTGCTGCTTGCCCCCACCATCAACACATCCCCGCTCCCCCTCCCTCCCTTTCCTGTTTATCCCCAAATTTTCAAATTTGTCTGGGGATGGGGTTATGCTTTTACATGGAGCTGAGTTACACTTTAAATAAAAGGGACTTTACACCAGCTAACATTAGAAGTTGTTTTGAAATACTTATTGCACATAATATTATTTATTTTATTTTGCTGTTCTAAACATTATATTGAAACATAAATATACCAAGCTGATATTAGCTGGTCATTGAGGGTTATTTGCTCAGGTAGCTTGTCAACTATCGTTTTAAATAGATGTGATTGGTGGTGCTCCTTTAGTTTCCACTCTGCTACTGTTTACGTTTTTCTGGACTCAAAGTGTTTTCAAACAGCCAAATCTATCTTTTTCATAAGCAAGTGACAAGTATTATAGCTTTTTCTAGCAAGCTGATGAGCAGTGCAGAGCAGCAGGTGGTGGTGGGGGTTGTAACAGTGCTTTTATGACTCAAGCAATTTCTTTGGCATCTCATTAAAAGTTCTTCAAGACTTTTAATGAGATGCCAAGCTTACGAACGCATGAGGGTGTTTATTTGTTGTTGACATTTTGAGTTACACCTTAGACTCACATAGACTCGTTACATTACATAGGTTTGCTAGAGATACACCTTACATAGACATATAAACACATTTTTGGCACTAATGGAACCCCGTACATGGGGCTTCAAGAAACAAGCAACAAATAGTGCAATAACAGGTGCAGTTGGCCCATGGTTACATAAGGCCCTAAGAGGAATTCAGTTTGGGGTCTACTTCCAGTTAAACCCGACCTCCACAACAGCTCCACTCACCTCCCGTTTATATCAGCCGTGCTTGATATTTTTTTAGGTGACTTCTGAAGGCCATTCATTGAGGAATCGGCGTAATGGAGGCCGATTTTATTCACATTCAGCATTTTTCCCCTATCACTCCCCTTAGAGAGTGGCCAAGTTTGATGTTGTGCTATAACCAACCAAAAAAAAAGAAGAAGAAAAAAAAGAGAAAACGACTAGTAAGAGTTAACATTTGTCTAAAATGTTTTTCAAGTTCAGACACAGGCTGCAGAAGTTTTTGGATATGCTACCATAGATTTCAATTTAGGAAGATTTCCTTACTTTTGTGTACAACGGGTGTGTTTGTCAACACGTTTTGGGTTTAATTGAAGTTCTCCTGAGCCCCAAGGCAAGCGGTTGCAAAGTTCGCTTTTTTGCCAGGGCCTGCAGCAAGTAAATACACACACAATCACCATCTCTAAGGGTTGTACATCTAAATCACTGCATGGAGTGGTTCTTTAATACAGGACGGATCCAGATGCTAAAGACATAATGGAGAATTCAACAATACAGGAAGATTTAAACCATGCAGCGCTATCTATCTGCATCTATCTGTAGGGGCTTTTTCTCACGCAAACCTGTCCTTCTGCGCTCTGGACCTGTTGCTAGCTCCTCTCAAAAGAAGCTGTGGTGGTGTGCGCATACTTTGTGAGTAATGCTGTAGAGGGGTGAGGGGTGTACTCCTATCGTTCCACCTCTCTCCCTCTCCCTCTCTCACTCACTCACTCTCGCTCTCTCTCTCTCTCTCCCCCCTATCCAAACTCTGGCAGCGCAAACTTTTCCCAAAGTCTTTTTTCAGCTCCTGCCTCAGGAGCGCACTGAGCAAAGCCACGAGAGAAAAAAAAAAAAAAAACTAGACAGAAACAAAACAAATCTAGAGGCGGAGAGTGCGTGAAGAGGCGGGATGGTGCTCCAGCAGAGCTGCACATGTGAGCCCAGAGGCCACCGGTAGTGCGTTTTATTCTAATTCAAAGGGCAGATAGAGGAGAGGACGCAGCTAGAGAGAGAGAGAGAGGTCCCTGCCACAAGTGTCCTGTCACCTCGGGGAGATGTTCTTTTCGCCGGTGTTCAGCTGGGTCCTCCTGGGCGGTCTGCTGCAAGCTGCGGCACCCTGGGGCGCAGGGCGTACGGCCAGACCAAGGCAGTGCGACCCACCAAAGTCGGTGAGTTTTAATGGGACGCTTCATTACGTAGAAGCGTCCTTTTATTGAACTCATAAAATTGATTTGCTCTTGACGTTGGATAAAAGGAGGGGATGAACGGCACAACAAAAAAAGTTATTCAGTGAAGTGATCGGTGTCTTAATATTTAACTAAAGTCTGAAATTTTTAGGCTCATTGGCTATGATACGCAAAGTGGAAAATATTTGCATTACTCAATATATGAACATTATTATTATTATTGTTATTATTATTATTATTATTGTTATTATTATTATTATTATTATTATTATTATTATTATTATTATTATTATTATTATTATTATTATTATTATTATTATCATTATTATCATTATTATTATTATTATTATTATTATTATTGTAGGCCTTCTGATACACATGTACAGATGTTAAAGTTTCATTTTAAAAACTATAGATCTCGGCCTTTTCAGTGCGGGTCTGCCAAGAGAAACTAGGCGCTCGCCAACTCTACGGCTGTTTATGTGACAAAGTGGGGAACACCCACGGTTGACTTGACTTCATTTGGAAAAGTTTCATTGACCTTTCAGAAGTGGTCGTGTTTCAGCCCGGCGTGCGGCTTATTAAACAAATAAAGGTTATTGCGGGGGGAAATCAAAGATTCTTCTTCTTGCGTAGAGGTGCACTAATCATACACCCTACATGATTTTTTTTCCTCTCCTTCCTGCTGGCAGGTAGGGGGGAAAAAAATAACCCATCACCTCAGAAACAGGTGGATGACACTTGAAAATCGCTCGCCAAGTATTTGCAGTGCCATTATTATCATTATGTCATTATACCATTATGTCTCAAAAATGGTTTTGTTTTCAGAGTTCAATATAAAGACTATACGTCCCCCTTCGCTTCGTGTGATTTGTATGCGTCAGTACAGTGGTCTCTGTTTTGCATTAGGAGTAATTACCCTCATAAAAAAAGGAGCACCGCGCGTCAAGGCTCTCCAGAAAGAGTCAACGCTGCCTCAGCAGAGGGGGATCTCGCCTCTCCTCGGTTATAAGTCAAGCACGACCACACTTTCCGTGTCTGAAAGTCCTCTTAAAGCCTACATGAGTAATAATAGTCTTAAACGTATGATTTAAAAAAAAAAACAAAAAAAAACTGAACTGTTTATTAGGCGGTTTAACCAGCAAAAAGAATCACCTTATTTTAGTCTTTTTTAGATCTTATCTAAAATGTTAGTCTTTTCCTCATGTTTTTACAACGTAGTAAGTATTTATCACTTTTGCCACATTTAAAAACTGTACAATATTGTGTTCCCACGCACTTGTTGGCACTTTTACACACAATCTGTTAAATATATCCAGAAGCATCTTTACTTAATGTTGATGATCAAATGCGAGCTTTGCCACTGCTTAGGGGCACTCTTGCCTGGAGACAAGGATATGTTGACACATACAAGTCTGTGTTGACCGGGTCAAAATTTAAAGGTAATTTAACGATGTGTGTTCCTTCTGTCTGAACTGAACAAACATTGTATGCACATGTTAACTCTTTGTGAGATCCAGAATGAGCAGTATTTTCTTAAATATAAGATTGCATGTGAATACATTAACAGACTTGACAATATATGCAGTAAAATTCGATAAATCAATATATGCCCTCCAAAAAACGACTAATTTGTCAGAATAGAAGTACTTTTTGAAAATAACAAACTCTTTGCAGGTTGTAAACTTACTTTTCTTTAAGCTCACACTTATTAATCAAAACTGTTTTATTAGTCTGGTACATGTAATTTTGGCAAATTAAATGTGTTTTCATTTGCTGTGAGTGGAAACTAATCATAAATAATAGAAAAAAAAGAGGTGAAAACACCCGTCTGTGTAAGAAAATGATCTACAAATAGTTTTCATTAATTACAGTGTTTTTCATTAGTTAATCTGAATTCATCACATATATCATATGAATTTGAACATGAAAACTCACGTTTGTCAGATAGCAGTATTTGACTGTATCAGCAAGGTTTTTTACTTCAAATTAGCTTGAATGATGACTGACTCAATGTCTAGAGCTATAGCTGTCATGTCAAATGTAGACTTACCAGTTTTGGCTCTGAAAACCATCATCTGATTTGTTGTTGGCTGTTGTAGCATCAGTTAGCTCCGGTTTCGGTGCTTACACTGTATATTTCGCATCAAAATAAAACTGTAGTCCTGAAGTACTCAATGCACCATCCATGGGGTTGGAAAACACGCTTTAGATGCATTGCTAAAACCTGCTGGTGGTGGAATGTGTGCATCAGTGAAACCAGTGTTCCAGTAATCAGTGAACTAAAAAAGGTGTGATTTAATGTGTTAGTTTTATTTTATTTTACATGGAGATGAGGCACTATCGAGTAGTGCACATTTGTAAAGTGGAGGGAAAGGATACATGGCTTTTAGTTTTTTTTTTTCAACAAATAAATATCTGAAATTGTATATTAGGTTTGCTTTAGTTCAATAGAATCCAATGAAAGCAATTGCTTTCAGAAGTCCCGGAGCATGGACAGTGTAAATGGGAGGTCAGTGCGGTAGATGGTGGACTTAACTGGAGCTTGGCCCCAAATTTGAATTTCCGCTTCGTTCCTCAAGCAACCTTGGGCTGGCTCTGGTGTTCAGAGCTAAAACAGAGCGTCCCCATTTCTCAGAAATATGATGAGGGAGAATGTACAACTCGAACCCTGTGTTGGGAGAATGTTAAAAAAGAAATAAAACAAGAAATCGAGTCTGTATAAATATCTCAGCTTATCTGCGAAGACTTCAAACCAGCGTAATGAAATCCTCCAAACCATAGCAGTTTCTGTTTGGTTGCCCTTGCAGGAGACTGCCAGGAAAAATACTGGATGCTCATTGCAATTAATTAAAGAGAACATCCCACAAGAAGACTTTACTCATTTTGGCTGCTATTTGAAAATTTAAAGGCAAACTTGGCAGCATGCAGTATGGCTGGAGCGCAGATGAGGGAAATCTTCTTGATTTAATTGTAGACGTAAACATTTTCTAAGAATAACTTTATTTTACAGTAATGGGTTTCATCCCCTCGTTCGCCTGATTACGCTGTGTATCGGTGGCCAGCAGTTTAAAATTGTTTAGAGAGACAAATTCTTTTTTTTTTTTTATATTCAAATAATGCCAACATCAAAGTCATAGCACATGCGCGGCACATTGGCTGAGCCCGTAACAAGAAACACATTTAAAATGCAACACAGCCTGATGTTCATTTAAAATGACTATGATTATTTAATTTCCATCGTGACATTGTTGTTTTTTATGAATCTAAGCATAACAGACAAATGCTTCCTGTTATGGAAACCGCAGAAAAACACAATGCTGTGTTTAGGACTGTCAGCGTCGCGTCTCAGTCTTGTGGCGAGCACAAAAACGTCACAAACAAAAAGCATCACAGCGAGGTCAACACGGAGAGCAGGTTTCTCTCAGCTTTTTTGGTTTGAGGAGCGTCGACGCGGGGCTAAATTTACACTGTTGCCCTGAAAATGCTTCACAGGCAGAAAAGACAGTTTGGCAACTCAATAATACACGAGGGTCTGTTTACAGCCCATAAAGGCCTCACTATAAACTCCTTCAACCCCAGCTTGATTCAACCTTATATTTCCCCTATAGTGGGAACTTAAAACGTTTTTTCTTTCGTTTCTACCTTTTTGACCTGATTACGGAGAAAAAACAAGCTTCATCTCTAGTTTTAATGTAGGCTTAGCTGCTCTAAAGTGACACTTTTGGTTTTTCCTCTCCATCTTCCACAGCAAAGCGAGCTGAACTCTTTCCTGTGGAGGGTGAACCGCGCGCCTCCTCAGCCGCCCTCCTACTTGTTCGGCACCATCCACGTTCCCTACACCCGAGTCTGGGACTTCATCCCCGACAGCTCCAAGCAAGCCTTCCGAGGGAGCGGCAACGTGTTCTTTGAGCTGGACCTCACAGATCCTCTGACCATCTCGAAGCTGACCAGCTGCCAGCTGCTCCCCCACGGAGAGAACCTGCAGACCCTTCTGCCGCGAGACTTGTACCGCCGCCTCAAGCGCCACCTGGACTACATCAAGCACATGATGCCCTACTGGATGACGGCGGACCAGAGAGGCCGCGGCCTGTACGCCGACTATCTGTTCAACGCCATTGCAGGGAACTGGGAGAGGAAGCGGCCTGTGTGGGTGATGCTGATGGTGAACTCGCTGACAGAGTGGGACGTCCGGTCCAGGGGGACGCCGGTGTTGGACTTGTTCCTGGCTCAAGAGGCAGAAAGAATGGGGAAGAAGACGGGGGCCGTGGAGCGGGTGGAGGAGCAGTGTCACCCGCTTAACGGGCTAAACTTCTCTCAGGTAAGGAGGATGAAAGCAACATCTTTCCTGTTGACTTTAAGGTTTTGTCTTTAAAGTGTAGACGGCTGGAACATCTGGAGAACTTGAGCAAAGTCTTCCTTTGAGTGTCCGCCATAACTCTGGCTGCAGTAAAGTACCTCTTAAGGAGAAGGAGGTTGGGCTTTATAGTCTACTATAAAAGTTTAGTGTATATTCACAGATTCTGAACGAGCGAGCGGGAAAGAAGGAGAGAACCAAAGTGCGACTGTATGGAGACAGCTTTATGGTTATGGATGTCTCTCCACCTCACTAAACAAACATGCGCCACAGCTGAATCTGCAGAAAGGGTATCGCTGTGAGCCGTGTACATGAGAACAGATTAGCGAAGGTGAGGAGAGCATAGAGCTCTCCCGTCCATCACTGACTTGCTCTGTCTCTGCATAATTGTTTGACTTGGACTGGGACCAGAGGCTAAAATATGAGTCAGACCCTATTTAATTGATAAGTAAAACATTAGAGCTTGATCTTCTTACCTATAATGGTAAAGAGAGAAGGAATGCAGCTATTCAAAGACTTTAGTTTGTTTCCGACAAAAAGTCATGAGACCTGTTTGAGGTAATAGAAAACACAGCAATGAGCCTTGCCAGCAAGAAGATGCTCTCCTCTACATGCACTGCGCAGAGGCTCGCTGTAGCCATGCAGAGACTCCAAGCAGGCACATTTATGGTGCGCGGCAACAGAACCTGCGGGGGGTTAAACGTCCATGTGACGGCACAGATTGGTTCACAGCTAATTTGAGCGGCAGTGCATTTTGAGCCTCTCCTCTTTCATCAGTACTTTCTAACTACGCTGTCAAAACGGCCGTGCATGCACTGCACATGCCTGGGAGCTTTGCTGCTCCTAGAAATAAGCAGCTGCAAGGAGCACCATTTTTTCAGTAACGACGAGGGCAAAGGCTACCGGCTTTGGGTGGGCTTAGCAGTGACCTGTTAAATGCCGGAGACGTGCCGTTGGCCTAATGTGTGCAGGTATTTTTGTCGCGTGTGTGTAGTTATGGGCCGCATTCGAAGCGGACCTGAGTTTGTTGTGGCAGACAGTGCCATGATAAAACTTTGCCGCAACTTGTAGCCTTCATGGCTGAGCATACAGGGCATTTCAAAAGAATTGTTACCACTGGGAGGTTTTTCCCCATCTAGTCGCTTCACAACCACAAACTTCAATGTACTGAGATTTTATTTGAAAAGCTAGCGCAAAGCACTGCATAATCAGCAGTTGGTGGGAAAGGACAGGAGGTTTTAAAAAAAAAAATTAAATCTGGAATCCGATACCACTAAATAAAATCAAATGAAACCGTATTCTTGCAGGGATCACCTGATTATTAAATAGAGTCCATCTGTGTGTGTTTACAGCTGTTTTGGGAAGGCCTCAGATGTTTGTTAGAGAACATTAGTGAACAAACAGCATCATAAAGATGCAGGTACACAGCAGGCAGATTAGGGATACAGTTGTGGAGAAGTTTAAAGCTGGTTTAGGTTATGAAATGGTGAACCAAGCTTTGAACATCTCACAGGGCACTGTTCAGTCCATCATCTGAAAAAGGAAAGGAAGGAATTTGGTGCAACCGCTAATCTATCAAACTGACACGCTGTGCAAGAAAAGCATTGATCAGAAGAGATCGACGGCTCAGGTGGGAGACTCTGTGACCATATCCAATTTGCTCATCTATGGAAAACTATTAGGAAAAAAATAACCCAGCAAACACGAGGTGGTCTGGTCAGATGGGATCATAATTTAGCTTTTTGCCCAGCATCCCCAGTGTCATTTAGTCACAAACCTAACTCTGCATATCCAATTGAGAATCTCTGACATGACTTGAAAATTGCTGTTTATATTCACTCTCCATCCAGTTTGATTCAGCTTGAGCCCTTTTGCATGAAAGAAAAGGCAAAATTACAGTCTGCCATACGATGTGTAAAACTGGTGGAGACAAATCCAAAAAGAGTTGCTGCTGTAATTGCGGAGACAGATGGCTCTACAAAGTATTGACTAAGGTGCGCTGAGTTGATATGAATGTCACACTTGTTGAAAAAAAAAGTGTCCCCCCTATTTCACAATTATGTGTTTACATCAGTCTAACATAAAATCTCCATAGAATGTGCAAGAGATTTTTGACTGTAACATGGCAAAATGTTAATATTCGAGGAGTCTAAATGCTTTTACAAGGCACTGAAATTCTTAAAAACACGAGTTACGTGTCAGCCTTCACACACTAGATTTTTTTTTATATAACTTACATGTTCTGCAGGGCAGATGTTCAAATTCTGACTTTTCTGGCAATTATAAAAGATGACTAGCCTGAAATCAACCCAATGCATGCACATGCAGCTCTGAACTTCTGAGCCTCTGCTCGCGTTATTTCCACACACATATAAGAAAGAACAAGTCAGAGATCTACTGGAGCTGATATGGAAACCATTATTCTCAATTACATTAATGTGTGGTTTAATCGGAAGATCATGGTTGATTGGATCCTTTTACGCTTGACTGTAACAATGATGAGGTCAGGAGAATAGATGGACCTGGAGTCAAAAGGGAGACTGTGTGGGTGTGAACCAAAGGAAAGCGAAGCACCAGGGAGAGGGTCAAAGACTCGCACTATCTGGGGATAGACAGCGTGTTGAAACAGCGGTTAGGATGAGAATGGGAGACTGGGTTGCGTCATTTCACCGCTAACAGTTATCAGAGTCATTAGCGAAGGGAGATCTGAATATGGAGAGATTTCAAACCATATGGGATTTAAAATTGTTTTTATTCTCATTCAAATAGCTGTGTCTTGTAACTTTCAGCGAGGTTTTCACACAGTGGCAAGCAGCTGATCCCGGTGGTACCCATGGTTTTAACATATTTTTAATGTTAAAAATACATCCTTTTCCAAACTAAATTTTCCAAAGTTCTCAGTATATATCAGTATATTTTTAATGTAGATACAAAATGGATGGATGGATAAGCATTTAAATAAAGGGATGGATGGATGGGTGGGGAAATAAAGGTACAAAGAGCATGAACATGTGGTATAAAGTATTGTCAAACTAATTAAGAATAACATTGAAGTTTAAACTTTTTAAGGCATCTGAAAAATAACTAAACTAAGTGATAAGCTTTGAATTTTCTGATCTTGCTCTGCATTTCTTTTTTGTTGTATTTAAACAATCAGTTGTAAAGATACCAAGCTCCTCCCTGGAGTAGGAAGAAGGGTCAGAAGAGATGCTTCAATGCAATAACCATGCGTATCTTTGGAGGTATAGAAAAATAGCAAATACTCCAGCGACTTCTTTAGACTGTGGTACTGTCTCGCATGTGCTCTGCCCATCTGAGACCTCTCTGTGGTCTCTTCAGGTGTCTCAAAGAGGTGTGAATAGGTCTGTGAGAAGCAGTTTAAAGGCTGTGGAAATAAAGGCAGGTCATGGCGCATGGTTCTCCTCCAGCTCGTTGAGGACTGATGCAACTTGACAGGTGGGTAGGACAGCGAGGAGCAAATACTTTGAGCGCAGATTGGAAAAGGCAGGAGAAAGTTTAGTCAGTTCAAAGAGCGTAAGCTGCACATCGGTATTTAAAAATACTTTAAAGGCTTCTTTTTTCCCACAAGGGTGGGCCATTAAAGTGCCATCAGTATTTATCAAGCAAATGCATCCATCAAATATCTAGTAACTGCTTCAAAGGCTTCAAAGGCAAAACACTAAGCTCTTTCCAATAGCTTAAAAATGTCCTGTTTAATAATCTCAGCTATCGCAAAAAGAACAACCGTGTTGTGTAACTGGGATGCACATGAATTACCTAACTGTGATGGATTATTTTCACCTTGATACTCTGCTGAACACGTCAGTAAGAAATTTCTCTATAACTTTGTGAAACGTCATAGCGGATCTGGCTTGTGAGCCTCGATCTATCTCACCAAGCAAACACACATATTTATTTTCCCAGGGTCACATTTCAGCTGAGGCCAGTGGTCCATGTCGAGGAGAAATTACATCATATTGGTGGCGCCTTTCTCCCGGGTAGGGGTCATAGGTCATGGTAGGAGGTGGTGGTGGAGTCACGAGCAGCGAAGCAGTAAGGAGACTGGCAGTCTGCTGGGGTCAAGTCTGGGCACTGCAGAGCTGGCCTGCAGCACACCTACCCACCTCGGCCTCTGACCAAGTTGAGTTTCCATCAGAGGCTTTTTTTTATGGGGACCTGTGCAAGAGAGAGATGTCCCTTGTCACTTCATGGCTGAAGATCAAACAGGGTTAAAGTTTCTAACTAGAGTTCCCTCTTCCTCTCATCCTCTTTTTTAGGGTCTGCAAAGTCTACAATGCTTTTCTCAGTCAGTGTGAATACTGCAGTATCCCTCTGCTTAAGTGGGATTCTCCACCAACTAAAAACAACCGTGTGGGTCATTTGTTCATGCAGGAATTTACAATCCATAGTTACATGTCTCAGGAACAAATTCTCATGAAGTTTTAAACACATAACAGTGATGCAGCTGTCAGTGAAACAAAATCGACAGAAGGGGTTTCCTTGTATGATTTTGTCTGAAGAAAAAAAAACTTGTTGCTTGTGTTCAAAGCTTTAGTGTTGAAAGATGCGTGGAAATGAAATGGTGTTGGTATTTTTCATCCCCCCTTTTGCTCCTTGAGAGGACTCTTTGGCTTGTCAAAGGAAATACTTGAGAAGGAAGAGTTTGGCAAGGAAAAGATATTGTGAAAAAAAAAATTCAATGTTTTCCTGACACATCAATTCCCCAGAACCAGAAGCCCACCTTAGCCGAAGAAACAGGCTTCCTTACTGTGGGATGGATCTTGTTGCGTCACCTCTCAGTGAATCAGACTTGGTCTCTGGACCTGGTATTCTTATCATCCCGTTTCCCAGCTTGGATGATGGAGAGAGACCTTGGCACAACAGCAGTTTGAACAAGACAGTTTGTCTGGCACAGCCTGCTGGATGTTTGAATAGTTTTCACTGATGAAACAGAACTGGACAGGGAGTAACAAAGAAACTCACTGATGGATGCTGAGCCTGTCTGAGGTGTGGAGGAAACACAAACTAAAGCATCACACACACAAAAAAACAGTGAAAGTAACAATATACAATACAAGCAAAATATTTTATCTCAACCAAATTTCTAGAGAGTGATCAGGCATTGGCTCCGACTTGGCTGGGCTTCTTCTTTAGGGTTCTGTGATACAATTTCGCTCTCTATCTGAGTCTCAGTACTTGGTTGCCTTGACAGTCAGCAGCTTCTGGTGATGGAAATTGTCATAAGAGCTCAAACAGCCAATCAGATGTAGAGTTTGGGTAGTGTGCAATCACATCACAGTAGCTAGTCAACAAAAAAAATTGAAACTATTTTGTTTCTTCTGTGTTTCACACAGAGACAAGACAATAAACTGTTTAAAAGTGCATAGTGTAAGTTTTGAGGTTAAATATTATTTGTTTTCTCTCTCATACGAGGCCTTACAATTACCCGACATGTAAAATGAGTTATCCTTTATTTACCGCAGTTGCCTCTATAGGCTGCCATAGTCAGTTCATGAGAGAGTAATTCAAGCCGAATCCTCAGGTCGTGGGTGTTACGCGCTGCTCTCATTCCATCTGGCTACTTTGTTGAGTCTCCGCCATAATCGTTGCATTAGTGAGAGAACGAGGGCTACCTTCAATATTCATAACTTTCTTACGTCAGAAGACATTACGCTTCTAAACGAAAGACCTGGGCAGTTGCAGCGGCAGATGCTTTTCCTCTTTTCGCATACACGTCCACAACGCTGGTGTCATTGCAACTTATCACCACAGGGGGCAGACATACGCAAAAAAGCTGGAACTTACACTATGCTCCTTTAATATAGTAGATAAAAAAAATATATTTACAGGCTGAAGTTGTTACAGATAAAGGATTTCTAAAATGTAATAATTTTTGAGAACATCATTTCAGGATCATAACACCCTTCATGTAATGAAGATTCAGGATGACATTAGTGTAAGGACCAGTTGTGGCTAATCGAACAGTCCAGCAATGATGTTTTGAAGGGCCTTGGTGAAAGCAGTTAAATGTGTGTGAAAATGTCAGCTGGTGTGTTTGTAAACACTACACATTGGCATCAAACCCTCTGTAAGGGCAAATCCATAACCCTGCACTTTGCTCTGCTTTTCACTCCACCACCGAGCCTGTGCCATGGACATCCCTCTAGGATCCACCAAGAGTGCGCCAACAGCAACAATAAATCTCCCAGTCAAATGGTGGCGCCAAACACACTGAAGTTAGAGAAACCCACAGTTTAGGTAACAAGCAGGAGAAAACAACAACAGTGTTGTTTTTACTTAATACAACATTTGGAGATGTGGGCGGTTTTCTAAGTAGGACGATTTTTCTCTCAGGAACAACAAGGACACAACAACTTTATTGTTTCACTGGTCAGAACTTTGATTATTCTTTAAGTTCCCTTCTTCTCAGTAGAAAGAACATAATTGCCCCATAAGGATGCTGTAGTGAAAAATCTTGATTCCAGAGGTGAAAACTGTGGGTTATCTGGGTTAATCACATTAACTGCATTTTTGTTGGTGAGGTCTAAGTGACCAGCATTCATAGGCATGGACAAGTGGAGACTATTCCATTTCTTAGATGCGTAGTGCAATTGTCCTTTTCTACTTCCATTTCCTACCTGTTAACATACAATTATTACCTATGCTGTTAAAATTCTGTATATCAGTTTATTTTTCCTTTGTAATAAGATATTTCATGGATTATAGATAGTCATAAAGGTGCTTTATTTTAATTTTATACAATAATTTTTTCCTGAATATTTTGTAATACACCCTATTTAAGTTTTCTGTTTCTGATCCACGCTTGGCTCAGCCGACTCTTATGAAAGACTTCAGATTAAGTCCACTAAAAATTTTAAACATTTCCTTTTTGTAGATACTATTTCTCATAGAAAACTAAGCAGATATGAGGAACATTACCAGCCACTAAACGCTGCCCTGACTGGTACGAACTGCAGCATGGTCAGCACAGGACGGCTCCTTTTCATACCTTAAAAAAATCTGGAACCAAATCTATAAAGGCATGATGGGGAAAATAAACAGCACCCTTTAATGGTATAAAAAATATCCCATAAATTTGTATGGACATGGAGTCCTCGGACTTCACAGATACGCTGTTTATTACTATGATTTCAACCTAAAAGATGTTTGAGGATAGTCTCCAGACCCTTCAGAACTCAAGATGTGGCCAGAATTTTACAACAGTGTGTGTTATCAGACTTGTAATTTTTGCAATATGCTGGATTTAGACTTCATTATTTTCATGAAGACCTATAATGAAAAAAACAATAAAAAAGCCTCCAAAACAAACAAACAAACCAACAAAAACCATGGCACCAACACATTTTTTCCTGTCAAAACCAAAAAATGCTTCTCTAGATTATTTATATCTGTGTTTTCCATAAATCAGTATCATTTTATGTGCTTCTATTTTTGATTTTGATTTGGCTTTTCAGTACAAAGGTAACCTACTAAACACTATACCCTTTGAAATAAAATCAGTAATTTATGATAGATAAAAAACTAAACCAACTATAACAGAGAATATGCAGGGGGGGGGGGGTATGTCTGCTGTGTAATATAAGCACCTAGTATATTACTCATAGCTTGGGAAAGCAAATGTCTGCACATGCTGGGCTACTACTGCTTTAAATACCAGTTAAGGATTCCCACCTGTCATATCAAATCGTGCAAAATATTTTCCTTGGACAGTATTTATTCAAACAAGACATATTTAATCCAAGATTTCAATAACATCCAACCATGCCCGAATCCAAATATTTACATTCAATGATGTCTAGGTTTAAAGGGGTGTGCTGACCATGGTCTGACTGATGGAAAAGGCAATTCTGTGTCTGAACTCTGCTCTTGTTTGCTCTGACCTTGTCCCTCCCTTTAGACTCCTACTTCTTGCTTCCTTCCCTCTCTCTGACATGACCCGTGGGTCTGGTTGTCTCATTGCTGACTCATTGCTCATCTGAACACACAGTATCAACACACCACACCCAGTGGAAAAAAGGTGAGAAAGAGGAGAGGGGTGTGGGGGGGGGATAACTCTTAAAGTGTGCTGTGTGACGTCTACTACCTCTTTAAGCGTCACATCTGAGGGCCTTTGGCATCTAACCTATAATTACCTCTGCAAATATGTGGAAAACTGCTAGGTTATAGCTATCAGACTGATCATCTGGTCTCTTCTGCAGGCAGACGGCAGTCCCACTGTTGCTCTAATGACTTAATGGACTTCTTAATGACCAAATGGCTGACTGCCATCCAGAAGCACTTAGAGAATTATATCTTGGCCTGAACTCTGGAGCAAGTTACAGTAAAACAGTACAATGTTGACAAAACAGATGTCTGCAAATCATCTGCTGGATTTATATATTGAGAGAAGATGTGTAAATTTCTTGGGCGCACTTCAACAGAAGGCATTAGGCAGGAGCTTATTGAAAAGTACAACGTTGACTACAGACGGGCTTCAGTAGAGAGTAATCAACAAATGTTTTTCCTGACTGGGAAAGAAAACGCTTACTCTTTTCCATTTTAACAAAGATAGCAGAAATGACTGGAAAGTGCTAACGCTAAAAGTTAAGTGTATATCCAGACGTCCTTTCTTCCGTCAAAGAAACTGCATTAAACCGTTTTTATAAATCACATTCAGTTGAACCAAGGCACCGGTACAACATGTGCTTCTCTATAAACTTTCAGTGGTGGCTCCATTTCCTGACACTGACTGAGGCCATGTCCCCTTTCGCTCTGCGTACCTGAGACCTCAAGTAATGATTCTACCACATTGTCAATATGGGGCAAAAAAAGAGGGGGTTTGATGTTAAATTTAATCTACTTATTTCTGTCAAATAAAGAAGTAAATATTTAAAGTTGGTTAAAGATTAACAGCTATATAAGCACTTGTAACCTAAAAATATGTATTCATTTTACACCAAAATAATGAAGTAATAATCCATCTATAATAAATGTGATGTTTAACTTGGTATTTTTTTTTTTTTTATTAAACCATGAAAGCTGTAGTTGGTAATCCTGTTCAGAACCAGCTTGTTATACTAGGTGAAATGGTCCTTCCATCCTGAAAGTAGTCAATACATTATGTATTCCGAAAAAGGAGGTGAAACAATGAGATCTCTGTGAGAGCTGCAGGACTAAAAAAAAAAAAAAAAAAAAAAAAATCAGTCTGAATGGAAAGAACCAATCAGGGGCCTTCATTTTTCATTTTTGGTCCTGCCCACACCCCACCTCTCTGTCCCACAAATTCCGAGCGGATCACCTTATCTATTGATTGTCCCACATGCCAATCATTGTGATGTTCTCACCTAACGCCAATGTGTGTGCACGCTCCTTGTTAGTTTCTGCTTGTTGGCTGCGCATGCACACTTCTAGTATTTATGTATGTAGTTAGCTTCAGTGCTAGCCCTTCATTGTAGCTCTGCTGCTCTCACCATATACTTTGAACATGGTGCGCAAGAAGTAAACCACACACAAATTTATGAGAAGAAGAGGAAGGCCTCTGTGGTAAGAAATAAGACAAGAGTAGATTTTAAGAGATTTTTTTCACGTGATCCCCCTGAAAAGTGGAAAAGCAGGTAAGACGGTATTGCACATGTGCAGGTATTCAAAAAGGGACATGGACATTTCTTCCTTACATTTCCGGAAAAATCACAGAGTCTACTTTTAAAGGAGCACTTCCAGAAGATTCAGCCCAAATCATACTCTCATGAATTGAATATCCAGCTTATTGAGGCAACTGTGGCAAATAGAGGATAACTCATTTTACACGCTGGGCAATTGTGAGAACATGTATGGGAAAGAAAATGAACAATGCTGAATTTCAAAGCTTAAACTATGCACCTTTAAGAAAACAGTTGCAAAAAATGGCTGCAAAGATAATCATTTTATCATAATTTCCTTGTTGCATCGTCACAAACCTTCTACCTGAGCTGAATTCATCTTACAACTTAATAAAACTGGCATCACAGAATCAGCAGGTTACAGCTAAACTATTGGATGTAATGGAGCATTGGCTGGATCATAATGTCCCTCTGTGTGTTTGAGGCACTATAGCTGGATAAATGATCCTACTACCATGGCACTTTGGCTTATAAATCAGATAAAAATGGAAACAATGTTATTTAAAGTGTTTTGTGAAACGGGTTACTGTGACACAGCAGTAGGTATGTAACAGTGTCCCAAATAATTGATCAGAGGATGCAGTTACAAGCTGCAACACTTGGCAACTCTCTGTGAGTTTAAAGGCAAATTGTAAACTTTGTGTTTTTAGACTATCTGGTTTAGACTGATTTTGGTTCTCAGTTAAAATACAAAATACAAAACTGTGTTGTAGTTTTGATATTGCTAGAAACAGCACAATTATAGTTGCTGTAACCATCAGTTCTGCTCTTGGTGAAAGTAGGTAAAGATGTAGAAAAAAATATCAGATTTGATGAGTTATCTGCAACACTCCGGATACAGCTAAATGTTATACCATAGCAGAGAAAGATTAGAGTCGGAATCAGTTTACTTGTCATAAATTAGACTTGGACTTTGACCATTATTTTGTGTTAAGTTCTGACATTTCATTTTTCCAGTGTAAACTGAGTGCTGCTGAGACTGGGAGTAAAGCGTGGCAGGCTAAAGCGCGCTTTCATGCCGCTTCCCTTCGCCCACAGAGAAAACAAATGTTCCCTCCTGCTTAAATTGTTACAACCTCACGTCTCTCTTCCTCTTTATGCACACTTCTTCCCTTCAAATGAGAAACAAAGCTGCCAAGCACACCTACACAGTAGTCAGTTTCTACTGTATGTAATTATCGTGTCAACCTGAAGGAAAGGAGGAAATTGCTGTAGAGGGTGGTTGAAATTGTTTTGTTGTTGGCAGGTGGTCTTGTTTATGTTCAGGTTTTTTTTTTCCAGACAGTGTTTGCGCAAGAAAATTGGGGAGATGGCTGAAACTTATGAAGAACTGGAGGTTATTTTTTTGTGCAAAGGGCAGGTAGTTTTAAAGATGGGTTGATTTGACCTGGGTTTGGCTGGGGCCAGAGGCTGATTGATCACAGACAAGAATGTGACTGTCTGATTTCCTCAGAGACCCACTTGGCCCCTTCTGGAATGTTGTCTTTTTGGACATTGTTGTTTTATAACCCTTGTTTAACCAAGGGTCACCTTTTGTTTGAGGCAAGGAGTTTAGAGCATTAGAGATATTACATGCCTTCCCTCCTATAACGTTTACAGGAGACCCTTTCCTTAACTCTGACATTTCTTAACATTTCCATATCTATCATGTCACCTGTGACAGACAGAGAAAGTAATCTCGGATTGTTATTCCTGTTATAGCTGTCAGATAACAGATATTATTTCAGAAAATACACTTTGATTTCAAATATCTTCTCACATTCCTTGTGCTTCTTCTGCCTTAACTTAAATAAAAAAAAAATTTAAATTAAAAACCTTCCACAATGAGGAGCGTTGTTATCGGTGAATACGTTTGCCGCATTAACTGATCAGAAAAATACATTGGATTATTTAATTTTATCCGACCAGCCATTCTCTCGTTAGGGCCAGTGAGGCTGAAAATCCGTCTTCTGTTTCCGGTCAAGGGTCAATTTGAACCCTTTCAAATTCACATAATGTAATTTTTTAATAAAATGTATTGTTACCGTCACACCACACAATGTGAATGGACTTTCTTCTCTGATTCTCTAAGAAATCTGCTATAAAATGTGATAGTGATGGTATGCTTTGCTAACAACATGTAATGCCCTGTCACATAATTGCATACCAGTGTTATGTTATGTGGATGACATGATGTTACTTCATCACATAAACTCCGCAGCACTCTATGTATACATGTGCTCCATTGCTGCTGAAACAACGAAACTGCTACTCACACGTCACAGAAATGACCAAATAATAACATCTCTCAGATGTGTGGGATGGAGAAAGCAAAAGCTAAACCTATGCCACTGCTTGCTGTCTATCTAATTCATAGAGAATTGAAAAATAATGCCCAAATGGTCAGTTTTTCCTTCTTATAAAAAAAAATTAAATAAATAAAAGATGATAATGACATCACAGGAAACTTATGTACCCAGACATGACACAACAGGACACTGTGAGTTTCAACCCAAATACTTTCATTGTACATTAACTTTTTACAGTGGAGGACGATCAAACGCATTACCCAAAATTCAAAGACATCTCTGCAAAAGATGTTCCTCAATATCTCCCTCATTTGTGCCTCTTGGTACCCACATAGCATACAGGGAAAGACAGGAAACCCTGCAAACACTGTCTATGTGCTGTCACAAAGGTCTTTCAAATGTATTCTAAACAAGCAAAAACAACCACGAAAGCTTCATGAATGCTGCTGTTGTATTATGTGACCTATTCACATCAGCCTTTAGCTGGTGAAGCTATGTTACTGGTCACCAGAGTTGTGCATGAACAATCAGAGCTCACATTTTTGGGAACTTTGAGCTGGACACTGCTGTTCTTTAAGTTAAGAATGTCAGGAGAACTTAGCTCATCTTTACTTCATTTAACGGCAGCCTGTAAGAGGTAAAATGAAATATTTAAACTGTGCTTTTTAAGGCCAAACTTTGGATATTTTACTGAGAAAGTGCCACAGCGTGTCCTTTCAATGCTCACACTCAGTGTCTGTCAAATAATAAAAAAAGGAATGAGAAGCATATCTGGTTGGAGCTGTGAGTTCATAATGTCTAGGTGGTGAACTATAAACAGGAATAAATTAATTTTAAGCTGGTTGGACTGAATTCATATTTGATTGTTGTTGAGGATTAACTAGCACAACACTCCTAGTTGCACATAACAGAAAACAGGTGATGGTGGTAAAAGGTTAGCTTTGGAATAATACGCTTCATTTGACGTTTCCTTTTATCGTTTTTAACATACATCTCAAATTCTCTGTCCTATCTACTTTGATAACCCAGTACAACTATTAGACTCCCATTTGCTTTTTTAGTTGTTTTTTTTTAGTTTTGTTTTTTTTAAATACAAGCTAACTTTGGTATTGTTAAAACAACAGAACAGCTTTAGGCACAGCTCATAGTTTCATTAAGTTCTGGCTTAGAATGAAGCAATTATCAGAATTACCTTGTGTTTTGTTAGGGATATACAATGTTCACCTAAAACAGGAAGTAACTATTTGTAAATGTTAAAGTTGAGTGTTTGGTTGACCCATGAACTCCCCCTGAACTCCCTCTTTATTTACTGTAAAGTCTCTCAGTCGAAAAAAAAAATTCCACACAACTTAAAGGGATGTGCAGCTTTATTTAAAACAAAGTGCCCCTTTATCAGTTAATCATAAATGGTGCTATGTTTTTTCTTTTTCTTTTGATGGGTACGCAATATGTAATTCGTTGCATGAGAGTGAACCAATTGACGTGTAGCTAACCAGAAGGTGTGGTGTATTATTATCAGTCAGGGTAGGTGAACATGGAAAAGGGATTATGAGCACGCCATGGCATGCAACTTTCCATGTTGGCGGCTCGGTCCGTGATTAATTCCGTTTCCTGGTGTCTCCGGGACATCAGCGGCACATACAGCGCAGTCCAACAATCAAAAATAGAGACTCACATGCATGTTGTGTGTTGTGAGCTCCAGGCTTTTTAAGGATTAAATAGCATTAGCTAAGCCCTCTCACTGAACCCTATTTTAATGTGACCTGTGCTTCTCTTCTGCCCTCCTCTGTCGATTTCTCATTATGTTAAACCCAGTGGAGCACTTTGTCTTTCCTCACACTCTGCTTCTGTACCTCTTCCCTGTCTACACCCCCCCCCCCCCCACTGCAAAACTGAAACTGTAAAGTCAAACTCCTTTCTGTCCTTCCATACAATAAAGTGCCTTGCAAAAGTTTTCAATTTTACATTTTCTCACATTAGAACCACAAACAAATGGATTTTATGAAGATAATATGTAATATACCTACACAATGTAAGGCATAATTGTGAGGCATAAAGGAAACGACATATGACTTTATCTATTAATTTATTTTTGAAAATAAATATCTGAAAGATGTGTCCTGCATTTTTATCCAGCCATTACTCTGATATCTCTAAATAAAATACAGTGCAACAATTTTCCTTCTGAATTTACATAATTGTTTAACATAAAATAAAAGAAAAAGAGAGTAAAGCTCCTGTGGAAAGATGGCCATTTTCAGTTTGGCACAAGGCATATTTGGCCTTGTGAAAAGAGCCACTTTGATCAGATTAGACAAAAATCCAACCTTTTGTCTACATGCCAAACGCTTTGTGTGGTGAATACCTAACACTTAACATCCACCTGAGGTGTCAGCATCCCTAAGTTGAAACATGGGGGTGATGGCATCATGTTGTGGGAAAGCTTTTGTTGAGCAGTAACAGAGAAGCTGCTCAGAGTCCATGGGAAGATGGATGGAGCTAAATACCGGGCTATCTAGGAAGATATCCTGTCAGAAGCTACAAAAAAACATCAGACTGGGGGAGATGTCCAACTTCCAACAGGATATCAATCCTGAAATGGTTCATGGCAGGCCTTTAAAATTGTTGCGTCCAGTTTGAGTGACCTTGAACTACCTTGCAAAGACAAACTAAAAAAAAAAATCAGCGTCCAGATGTGCTACACTGGTAAGGATATACCACAAGAGACAAGAAATTGTTATTGCAAAAGATAGTTTTACAAAGTATTTACTTCAAGTGGGGTGGCTGTGGTGGATGAAGGGGGTCGTGGGTTGATATTTTTCACCAACTTTAAACTTAAAAACAGTTCAACAGTCTGTCTCCTCCAAAAATATTAAAAACCTGCTTGTCGGAGGTCTTGAAGCAAGGCTCCGCTCGTAAACTTTACTGCAGAGCACATAAATCTTGTGTTATCTCCATTATTATAAAGGGGCTTAGTGACTCCCTTTGCACACCTTTCCTTTAAAGAGAACTTTTTAGCTGATACCGGAGTGTTAGGGATCACTGGGTCAATTGATAAATGAGAAGACAGGCTCACAATTAGACAGGCAGGCAGCCAAGGCACTGGTAGGTCAACAGGAAAACATGCAGGCAGGGAAGCTGGAGGATGGCTCCAGTACTATTAACACAACTTCAGATGTTCTAGTATCAGTATAAACAGCATTTCTGCGTGGATAGATTACATCAGAGATAAGAGAAAGTGCAAAAACAGAACTTCATAAGTCAAACTGAGCCTAATGTGAAAAATGCCAGCCCTCACCAAGATGCTCATCCTCCCTTACAGACTTGCTCAGAGTTTCTAGTGTAGCCAGGCCGTGAACTGTAACACATAACAGAAGGATCAAGTTTGGGATGATTTAAGCAAGCATGTTTTAAAAAATAAAAACTTTTTAAATTAATGTTTTTAAATAAACATATCCACAATCACAAGTTTAGAACCTGGATAACTAATATGCTGGATAACTAATATGACTTTTCAGTATAATCCTTCAACCCATGATCGATGTACTTCTTCTAAACTGGTATTTTCTTTCGATGGATTAGAGGCCCACGTTTCACCTTTTAAACTAGAGTTTGAAAAACTAACTCTCCCTGTAGTGCATCTGTTGGTCTTTCATTTGCCCTCCGGGTGACCCCACTTATTTTGCTGAGGCCCGGTGGGTTTAAACCCTCCCTGCTCTTCACATTTTAGTCTTTTGAAAAAACGAAGAAAAAGAAAAAGGCTAAAGTCAATTGGTCATTGCATATTTGGCTTTAACGAGATAAGAGGCTTAGTGAACACATTAGTGGAGGATTATGGTCCAATAGATATATATTTTTTAAAGTGGCTAGGCAGCATTAGCACAATGGTAATAGTAAAAGATTTCCTGGTGCCAGTAACTCCCTCTGTGTTTAAATTTTCAAGTACTGCTGGTGCTTGGAGAGTAAAAAAATGCAGAGAGCAAGACTAAGGAAATAGGAGAAAAAGCAAGAAAAGCATAACCAGAGTTGGGCAAAACAATTTAGTTTACCGTATTTTTCGGAATATAAGGCACACTCAAAAGTTGATGGTGCTCCTTATAATCCGGTGCACCTTATGTATGATTACTGACCAATTTTATGAGGTACAATGCCTTCAAAAATCTTTTAAAATTTGTTAGTACAACCGGTTAGGACTGAAGCCGCTCTGCTCGATGGACTCTAGGTGCTCAGCTAGCTAATCACACATTTTACCATTCGTTCTGCCACTTTGTCCCACTGGCAGAAAGTGTGGGAAAGAAATGTAGGCAATAGTGCGCTCGACTATGAAGGGTAAAATGTCCGTGGAGAGTGAGTGTGCCTTATATGTGGAAAAAGACATACAAAGACACATTTATTCACGGCGCGCCTTATAATCTGTTGCACCTTATGGTCCGAAATATATAGTAATTTAGTGACATTAGTGAGCAAAATCAAAACTTATACAGGGAGACTCTCCTCAACAGTTTTGCTGTACTGGCATAAAAATAAATGACAAAAATACTAAATAAGATGCTGCTGTGAAGGTTTTCCCTTCTTTTTCTGGTGCTGATCCCCTCCCCAATCATGCTCAATTTCACCTGCCACTCACCAGAGCAATTTTTCCACCAAAGTTCCTCTGCTGTCCCCAAGGTATACACTCTTTTGGCACCCACTGGAACAGTTTAAATGTAATATTAACCACATGGCAGAGTTTACAGAGCGTAAATGAGATGAAGAAAAAAAGAAAAAAAGAAAAATCAAATTTCCAAAATGAGTCCTGGCAGGGCTGAGGTCCCCAGGAGGACGTAGGGGTGCTGTTGTTAAGGGACATCCTAAAAGATGAGCAGCTGTAATTACACCCACAAACTGAGTGGGAGAAGTGAAGGAGCCAGCAGAAGGGAGGGTCTCAGGGGAAGCAAAAGCAGGGTGAGAAGGGAAAGAAATTGGGAAAGAGGGGCTCGCAGTGGGTGGCTCTTTACTCATTTTTCTTTTTCATTCTGTCTTGTGGGGGTGCTTCATGTGACCATGTGTAATTGGCCTGTGGTCACACCAGAGTTGTGCAAACAGATTAGCAAGGAAACATGTCATCCTGGGGGACTCTTGAGATGAATGTGTGTGCGTGTGTGTGTGCGCGCGTGCGTGTGTGTGTGTGTGATTCACAGATGTGGGATAGTGTGGGAAATTGCTTGATGGAGTAAAGCCTATATTAATTGCTAACAGGTAGGGAAGTTGATTTTGTCATAGACAAATTTGCTGTCCTGGACACTTGAGAAATGTGGAAAAGCAGTAGAGGTCAGAATATGCACCACTACAGATGTCCAATGCAAAGAGTCTTACATATACTTCATTACTCTCCACTAATGTTCTTATTTCATGTAAGTTTTGGTTTTGTCTTGGCTCTCAAAACACCCTGAATTAAAGCTGAACAAGTAAAACAGTAAAACAACTCTGGACAATGTGAAGAGTTGTAAATGTAGCAAAGCCCAAAGTTGCCTCTCCACCAATTTCTACCTAATTTACTGTACATCCACACACTCTTATTTTGTCTATGCCTTTTTCGTGCTAGTACTTTAGTGAAAAAAATGCAACAGACAATAATAAAAAGGCTCAAATCCCATGGATAATTTAATTTATTTGCTAAATATTTTTCAGAATAGATATTTTATTATTCTCCATTTTTATTGATTATTTTTATGATCTCTGTTTAGCAAACAGACTCTTAAAAATGTGACAGATTGTGACCCGTGACCAACTCAAAATAACTTCAAGAGACAATCTGCTATTTTGGAGCCACATTTCCTTACAGTAGAAGCATTTAGAAAGTTACATTAAATCCTCAGTTAGGGATAGGGTTAAGGGTTAGGGGTTACATCACGGATCCCACTAAACATTTATATTCTTACAAAAATGGGTTCCACCAGCAAAATTGGGATAATAGTGGCTATAGAAACTGTTTCCTTATGGCTAAAGCGCACAAATGCTCTCAGGTAAGAGTCAGTTCTGGGAATAAGAAAGACCTTCAACAAAGTGAGCATTCCTGGAAGTTAGCTCTGGAGACAGACAATTAGAGACTGTTAAAGAAAATAACAGCTCTAAAGAAATGTCATGGACACCCTGTAAGGGCCCATTCACACATCCAAGTTTAACTTGGCAGATGCAAGTAGGTGTGTAAGCAAATCCAGTTATTGGTTTCTGATGCTTCTGTCAGCTCTGTGTCAAACCACCTGCTTTCTGTTGCATAGTATATATATATATATATATATATATATATATATATATATATATATATATATATATATATATATATATATATATATATATATATATATATGCCACTCAATGCATACAGCATTGTCGTAAGCTGAATGCAACACATTTTCGTTTGTACACAAACTGTTTGTCCAAGTCTAAGTCAGTGTGGGTGGCATTCAAAATTTGCCATGAAAATCCCCAAGCTCTTCCAGATTGCTGTTACTCAATGTCACTAAATACAGCATTTCATGAAAGGTGCTAAATAACATATTGTGATGTCTTGACATCTCTAAAAAGGTTATAAAAAATAAATGTGAAGAACTGTAATGGCAAGGTAGATAAAATAAAAAAAAGCCTAACCCAAATGGCATATATACAAACAATATCAGAATACTGCAGGTTCATCAAAGTCTGTACACCAACTAGACATACAGAGAAAGAATTTGCAGCATACAATTCAAAATGCCATTTTCTCATGATTCTGGAGTGTTTGAGTTTTTATCTTTCTTTTATGTCTCTGTTTTTCTCTGCTGTTTAAGTTCTCTAGTTGTAGTCATTCTAATTACTCTGTTTTAGGTTCTTAGTTCCTTTTTTGTTCTTTGTATGCTTAATATTATCTCTGTTTTCTTCCTTGCGTTTCCTCTTTTCTGATCCTACTCATTATTTTCCTCCCCTCAGTCCCTCTGCCTTCATTGATATCAGCTATTTTTGCCATGCCTTCCTTCACTCTTCCTGTTGTACATAAGCTGTCCAGTAGTCATTGTTCAGTTGCTGGATTCACTCGTCACCTTGCCAATGTCGTTCCTTTTCAACTTCCATGCCTGAACTCTGTAACCTGTGCCTTACTGCACGCTTCACCTAAAATATCAATAAATCCTTGTTTTCATCATGCAGCTTCAGATTTCCTGTCTGCACTAAAGCCTCACAAAACATGGATGTTTTCTCTAAATTTAACTAGTTGATACAGTTAGACTCAATGTAGGTTTATATATACCCCCCAAAACATGCAACATATTGTAAAGCCTAATTGAAATAATTTTTTTTTTGTAAAATAACCTTGTATTATCTAAAAGACAGAATAAAAGTAAATAAATGTTAAATAGTCATTTATACAAATGAAGGACATGAAATCTGACATACTCTTTGTTTGTCCTCAGATGCTGCCAAAGAGCTGTTTGCATTAATATATATTTCCAATATTTATACAGGCTGCTCTTTTGTATACACTAGTCTTACAGCAAAAAATTAAAGAAAAAAAATTGCAAGTGAGCTGATAATAATCTCCTGCAGCATCAACACCAGCACTGGATGATACACACACAGTGGAAAAAAACAACAACAACCAATGTGAACTTGCTTAGTCGAAAATGTACCTGACAGCTAGGAGTTCAATATCTGTCTGCAAACCAGAGGGATCTCTTTCTTAAATTTGTTCCAGGAGCATGTCTCAGTGAAGCCCATAGAGCTGCATTCCAAATATTCATGTTCCCACTGCGTCCTAATCAGCACTTCATGTCGGTCCATTCGTTGGCCGGTAATCTCTTCTCCCCTTGATGAACGGCACCATCCATCAATGCTTTCCGTATTGCTCTTGTCTTACATCCACAAAGCTACTCTCTTGTTCAGATTTTCTGGGATTTGTTGGACATAAAATTTGAGTTTGCCTACGCTTTTCTTCCTATTAAATGGATTCTGGTTTCATGTTAAATAAACATTATCTGATGAGGGCCTGGTTCCACTGGTTTTGCATGGGGGTATCTTTTGGTAGCATCTGGAAGGCATTCCCTGTTGATATTTCAGGATTTTTCTTTCTTTTTTTTTTTTTAAGATTGTGGATCTACCACAACCATAGCACCCGTTTTAACACATATCCTTTATATTATTCTGAATCTTCCCAATGTCACTTGAAAATCTGAATATAGGACATATATGCTAGGTTGTCTGAGTGACAAAAATGTGTGCATACTTACCCTGCATTGATTTGGCATTAGTAGGTCACATATTATTCAATGAGTTTTCTAACGATGGTAAATGTATTAGCATCAACCACCAGGGCAGTTCATTGGGCCAAGCAAATACAGCGTGTCTATAATAATTGCAGTCCAACATCATGACCAGATTAGGCACTGGTTTTGGTATTATTGTATTTTTTTTTGTATAAGTTCCTATCAGGTGTAGCTGAGTAACCCTAATCCAGCTGCCACTGAATGAATGCTGCTTATTCTGTCATTTGATATTAAGTCGAAGGTAACTTAGGTTTCAATCATTGTTTCTCTGAAACATCAAATTAATACTGATATTCATTAAGCAATATGTATCTCAAAACAATTTTTCCCTTGATAGACATATGAGAAAGGGTCGATATAGACATTCAAAGTACAGATAAATTAATAATCAATTATAATAAGATTTGCTCTGCGCTGGAATTGAATGGAATAGGATCAAGCAAAGTGAGGTTTGACGGCTAATGTGTGTGCAGCTGTAGTTTCTTACTTGATGCAACAGGTAGGTCATCACTGAAAAAAAGAGAAGGAATTAGTGCCTCAAAGAAGAAAAAATGGAAGACAGTGAATTACATTGTACAAGTTGGTCAGTTTTCTCTGTTCTCGGTTGAAATTTTTTAAACAATTACATCAAAGTATTTGCTGCGGAGCTGCTAAACAAGGTCATGGACCTCCATCTTACCAGTTTCCTGAATCCGCCATTTTTATTTCTTTCAGCAATTTTGTAGTCCGAGCTGAAGGATGCCGGAGAATCAAGTGGATAATTTAAAATGTTTGTTTGTCCAATACACTGTCCCCCAGCATACTACAAAAATGGCCAAACGGGATGGTGTGGAACGCTCTGCGACCTGGAGGGGGCTGACCACACCAAAACATTTGCTCTCAGATGCTCCTCAGAACAAACGTAAAAAGGGGGAATGTGGGGGTAAATTAACAAGAAATTCTGACCAAAACATTGCACATCCACTTTATATAGACCATAATAGAATGATTTCAATGTGAAAAGGAAGAATTGAAAAAACAAAATATGTTCCCTTTAAAAGACTTGCAGAGGTCATGTTGTTGTATGCTGAAGAAGATGAATTGGGTGTTTCAACAAATGAGCTTCAAATTGATTCCAGAACAATAAGACTATGGAAAGGACCATCCCAATACCTGGATCTTTCTCCAACAGAAAATGTATGATGAGGGGAATATCAAGTATGCCGTTTCTAAAGCAAAACCAAGACATGCAAATTAGGAATTGAATATAGACAAATCACAATAAACCATAATACTTGAGATTGGGCAATTACATGCAACACAGATTATAATCATAATCAGTTTTCAGAAACAGTGGTTATATAACTAAATATTATGTATGTAATTCACAGGAAATCTAAACCTTCAAGCATTTAAATAGTGGATGTTTATCGATGGCAGCAGAATGCTAGATTGTTATTTAACGCATGCAGACAGAATTATACAGGCCTGCATAATTGCAAAGAGGAGACTGGTTGACAGAGAAGAATCAGGAGAAGAGAGAGGAAGTGTTTAGGACCCCTTGAAGCCTCTTTACAGAGCTGTGGTGACGGCCAATCGAAGCACTTCAGTCGTGGTGTGAATTGCTTTTTAATGCTCGCTAACAACCACAGTATTTAGTGGGATGCATGCATGGATAAAGTGATATAGTGAGCAAGAGAGAAGATGGGAAGTGGCAACAACACTACACTGCTGCCCATCCTACTGGCTCTGTATTACAGAAAAACTAAACATAGTTTGGGTTGAGCACTATCAGTAATTGTATCTTTAGCATTTAGGTGTTTTCCCTGACTCCACCATTATTTATCTCGGTTGAGTCTCTGTTTTTGTTAAGACTTTTTATCTTGCTCGTTAACTGCGAAAATTAAAACTCAGTTACATGGAAATCACAGGGGCAATTACCTTTATTGTTAGACGATCTGTACATGACTGTCCAGCTGGCTGCTGATTAGACACTCTCTTAATATGCAGTAATTTGCTACTCAGAAACCACATCCAACAAAAATATAATGCAATGTCCAATATCAATAGCAGCTCTAACAAATGTGTGCAGTATTATGGCAGTGGTCAGAAGAGAAACATTTGCTGTTTTTATCTCGAAGTGAACCCAACTCCTGTCTGATATGTTCCTGGCTGTGTCTGACACTTTTTCCTACAACAAATCAAAGCATAAAAGAGAAAGTGTTGTTATAGTTTTCAAACATCATTTTCCTCATCTACCAAATAAAAAGTCACGGTTAGATTCGATGCAAATAAGTATGGAACATTTAAGTAGCTACAGATTTCAAACAAACCCTGTCACAATCCAGTCAAACTATGGGAAAACTTCAGTGCATCATCTCCTGTAAGCTAAAGGCCTGGACGAGCCTGGTTTATTTTGAAGTCCGCTGCCAAATTCATTATCTGTGCTATTTGCACAAGACTGAATCTAATTTAAACAACATAAGGTTGGAAAAGTTACCTAGAAATACCTAGGAGAGAAGGTGGGAAAAGGAAAGAAGGAAACAGGGTGCAGGTTGAAAAGCAGATCAAAAACGAATAAAATAAGAAAGAGTAATGCAAGGATGCTTGTAGTATTTATTGTATTCTTTATTTCACTTAACATTACTTCTGTATTTCTCTCACAAAAATCACCCAAACATTTTTTAAGCTTTTACTTTCTTCACGAATTGCGCACAGCAGGAAAAGTTTTTTTTTTGTGTGTAATTTACTAAAGCTGTCACTTTGCAAGTTGATATGAGCCATTCCCAGTGCTTGGCAAGGAAATGGCTTCTTGCGTATCCTGAAATTTTGGTTAGACTACATGACTCCAAGGAATTGATCATAACGTGGAATTTTGTAATGACATCTTTCCCGTTGCTTGCTTGTTACCTGACACAGCACAGGAGACTTTAACTTAAATTCACTTTTAAAACGTTGCAGAAACAAATGTGCTATATAGGTTTACTCGTTTTAAAGGCTCCCTGACACTTGTGGGGAAAATAATTAAAATATGAGAATTCCACTTTATTTCTGCAGGGGTGTAACAATATAACCAGGATAGGTGTGTCTCACAAAGTGCTATATAATTGCTGTTTAAGTAAGTTTGTAAGTCAGGAGGCAATTCTTGAGTTGTGGAATGACAGTTGCATGATATAGTTGACTAATTACATCTGAAGGATGGCTGGCTGCAAACACTCAGTTACATAAGCAGTTAAGAAATCTCCAACACTTTTAAACTTTGTCTGGCAGCATTTCTGGTACTTGGCAGAAAGAAGAAACATTCAAACATAAGGTACAAACAGCTTGTAAGCAATGTGAGAATATGGCCACTTGCTAATCAAGTGTTGTCCAAACTTTTTGCCACGCAGGCTGAAATGGTCAAGTTGAGAATAAAAAAAAAAAAAAAAATCTTTTCTTTTTTGAATACTTGATCAGCTAAACACACAATATTTTAACAGGACTAACAAAGTAACCTGATGTGTGTAAGAAAGGGATCAATGCAGATCAGTGCTGATACATAAAAGAGACAGTACCCCTAAAAACCAAAAACCTTCATTAGCTACGTTTACATGGACAAAAGTAAGAGCCGATCGGAATAAAAAAGGCGTCATGTAGACAAGCCAATCGGAATATGATGGTCAGATTAAGCTAGATTAGAATGAAATTATATTACGAATGAGAGGGGTGGTTTTTGCCGATTGATAATCCTATCAACGTGCATCTAAACGCTTGTCAGGCTCAAGTTATTCCGAAAGAGGCAAACTGACCCGAGTGTGCATGTTAGCCCGACGTAAACGTGACCTATTTCCTCATTGGTGAGTGGCGGAAATACATCAGGAAGCAAAAATGTCGGGGCTCCCGATAAACCTTTATGCTCGAAAAAATAGGAGCTCAAAATTGTTATTTATTCAGTAAATAACCGTATCTAGAAAATTGCCTGAGACTGAAGTCCTCCCATCCAAAACACTACCATATCTATAATTTAAAAACATCTCAGGTTAGCATGGGCATTAAAAGTCTGTTGGATGGGAGGACTTCGGTCTCTAAAAAGAGAAATATTTAGGAAAGTTTGTGGACTTGTAGATAGTCCTGCTACTGAAGCAATTTTCTTGGATGTTATGACTTATCTTGGACCTGGTACAGTTATTAGCACATCAGGGATTAGGAATGAAATAATTTCAAAAGATGCCTGGCTTGGGTTGGGTACCATTGCCCACCCAGGCAGTCCTGCTGATCGTAGTTTTGTAAAAAAAAAAAAAAAAAAAAAAAATCTGCATTTCACTTCGTCTCCCATTGAAACACAAATGAATTCCTTTTAATCAGCCGTGGATCGTCCCGGGCCTCATTTGGAAAGAATGTAATCGCATCTAAGGTAACATTATTCATAAGGTACATTTGCTTTCCTAAGCTGGATTTCTCTTTTTACCACAGCTGGCTTTTGATACACACAGGGGTGATCTTGTGGTTTCTATAAAAGCCCCGTTATTGGAGATGAACAGAGGAGGGCTTCAACGTTTAAGGACTGCGCCTTGTGAAATGTAAGAATTCACACGGCATTGAAGCTATTTAAACAAATGATTAAATATAAACTTTCGGGTATCACGAGAACTGCTTGGCTCTCACTTCCTGTCTGTCCTGTTTCCTCTATGTTTGCTCCTTTCCTGCTTACACAAGCTCCCGACACTCTCTGGAAGTGCTGAGGTAAAAAGGTCCTAGGTTCACCTTCTCTGAAAGGGGATCTAAACCGCCTGCGAACGGGAATGCCAAGCCTAACAGGGACTGACAGCTCATCACGTTGAACACTGTTGCATGCATATGTGTGTGTGTGTGAGTGTGTATGTCCCTGGGTGGGAGTCTTTTTTTGGAGTGTGCCAAATATCTGTGCACATTTATGAGAATGCAAACATCCCTGATAAGGCTTAATAACTCTTATTGTTTTCCCTTGTGCATGCAAGGAATGTGCCAGAGTAAACACATGCAGTTGATTAAACTACACACACAATCCCACATGCTCCGCACACATCAATCAGTCAGCAATAATAATATTTAGGAACTTGATTGGAAATGTAAGGTATATGTCCCCCTCCCTCCACCCATTTTAACTTAACTGCGTCAAGGCCCTAACCACCAGCTTTCTCCACTCGTCAATCTCGGCTTAGATGGAAAGCAGATGGGTGCTTAGGATCGTCAAAGAGAGACTGAATGAAAGACTTGAGGTGGAATAAAACAGGCGTAGAGTCAGATGAAGGCCAAAGGGTCACAGCTGAAGACAGAAGAGATGAAAATGTGCATGAGCGACAGAGAGCCTTGTAGAAAGTTAGAGGGAGAGAGAGAGAGAGAGACCGACAAACCAGCAAAGAAGGAGGTAAAGGCAGCCAAGGGATCAGGACGGGAACCAGGGACCAGGCCAACCGTTTTCAGATGAAAGGAATTCAACCAATCCCCTCAATGATAAACATGTGTCTGTGTCACCCACCCCAGGACTCTATTTATGTATGAGTGAGTTTGTGTGAGACTGTGTGTCATTGCGTTGTTATCGACACCGATTCCTGACACACGCGGCGCAGATGAAGATATACACTCAGACACATGACACCTCGTTCACCAGTTTGGCAACAGCCAGGGAAATATTCAGCAGGGGTGTCAACTGACAAAAACCATCATGCTCTCAGCAGAGCAACAACCCACGTACAAAAGTATTTCATCTTTTCTATTCTTTGGTCCAAACCGCTACTAGTTTCTAACGTTATGCTTTTGCATTAGCTCACCGGGCATTGCTGAGACATCTGCTCCTGACATAACTGTACACTTGGATTGTGTACCTTTAAATTGTTGCAGTATAGCTTTCTCCTATAAAATAATACAATAAAATAGCTTGTGAAATGTGAAACAGGTTGTGATTGCTCAAATGTTCCCTTCTAACAACACAGTGGCAGATGTTCTGCAACTGAATATAAGTGTGAAGGAGGCAGGGGGATTACTGTGAACGAATGACACGGGGGGATTTACAGGTAAGAAGGAGGGTTTACCAGTTTATGTGAAACTTAAGTGAAAGCCAGTAAAGTTAAATTAGGGCTTTGGGGATGTGCTGCGAGGATTTGGATAGCTGTGCACTGCTCAACCTACAGTCGGTGATTTAAAGAAGATTTCTGGTATCCACTTGAAGGAGCGTGTTGTATGGTGGAGATACTCCGGCGTAGTGTTCAAGAGATTAGAGAGCAGGTAGATGCAACAGAAATGTATTCCAATCATTTGAAACCTTGAGACACACCATGATTAATGGGGAACTGTAAGGCGACAAGAAATATTAATGAAGGTATGAGACCGCCTTGCTGGTGAAGATTCTCAGTCATCCAGGTCATGGTCATTCCAAAAAAAGTAAAAAACAAACAAAGCAACTGGACTTGTTTTTCGTAGTTGAAGATGTTTTGCTTCCTCTCCAGGAAGCTTTCTCAATTCAAAAAGTCTGGAGTAATGTGGAGTACCAAGCTTTATACTACTGCCCAAAAAAGGCTTTGTAATGGCTTAAATAACATGCAAATACAACCGAAACAGGTCCACCCTTTAGTAATGGGCGGTCGTTAAAGACATTAAGCCAGCAGATTGAACCGAAACTGGTCCCCTCCTCTGTAACGACTCCACTCCTCTCTAATTACTCCTGGTTAGAGAGGAGTGGACCAGTTTCGGTTGTATTTGCATGTTGTTTGCAGATGGACAGACGTTGACAGTTTTTTGCATGTTATTTGCATGTGAGGCCATGATATTCTCATGGCCTCAGATAATGGACTTGTGTCTATACTTGTCCTGTTAGATCTCAGTGCTGCGTTTGATACAGTTGATCACAATATTCTCCTACAAAGACTTGAACATACTGTAGGGATTAAGGGGAAAGCATTAGGCTGGTTTAAATCTTATCTGTCAGACAGATTCCAATTTGTTCATGTTAATAATAAATCTTCCTCAAACTCTAGGGTCACCTGTGGAGTACCACAGGGTTCAGTCCTTGGACCAATTCTCTTTACTATATATATGCTTCCGATAGGCAAAATTATCAGACAGCATGGGATTAATTTCCACTGTTATGCTGATGATACTCAGCTATATTTATCCATAAATCCTGATGAATCCAATCAATTACTTCGACTGCAGTCATGTCTTGATGACATCAAAAGCTGGATGACTTTAAATTTCCTGCATCTAAATTCTGACAAGACCGAAGTTTTAATCTTTGGGCCAGAGTCCTCAAAAAATAAACTTCTTAACCAATCACTTAATCTGGGTGGCATTAACCTGGCCTCTGGTAATAAAGTAAAAAATCTTGGTGTTATTTTTGACCAAGACATGTCATCTAAATCCCATATTAAACAGGTTTCCAGAGTTTCCTTTTTTCACCTCCGGAATATCGCCAAAATTAGAAACATTCTGTCCAGGGGTGATGCTGAAAAACTGGTCCATGCATTTGTTACTTCAAGGCTGGACTATTGTAATTCTTTACTATCAGGAAGTCCACAAAATGCAGTTCAAAGCCTTCAGCTGATCCAAAATGCTGCAGCAAGAGTTCTGATGAAAATCAACAAGAGGGATCATATTTCTCCAATTTTAGCTTCCCTTCATTGGCTTCCTGTTAAATCAAGAATAGAATTTAAAATTCTTCTTCTAACGTATAAAGCCCTTAATAATCAAGCTCCATCATATATCAGAGCTCTGATTACCCCGTATGTTCCTAACAGAGCACTTCGCTCTCAGACTGCAGGTCTGCTGGTGGTTCCTAGAGTCTCTAAAAGTAGAATGGGAGGCAGATCCTTTAGCTATCAGGCTCCTCTCCTGTGGAACCAACTCCCAGTTTTGGTCCGTGAGGCAGACACCCTGTCTACTTTTAAGACTAGGCTTAAAACTTTTCTTTTTGACAAAAATTATAACTAGTGACTCATGTTACTCTCAGCTACCTTTTATAGTTTTACTGCTATAGGCTTAGGTTACTGGAGTATATCAGGATCTAATTTTCTCACTATATTGAGTTCTACTGTTCTTCAATTATGCATTATGTGTTGTCATTTCTGCTTTAACTTTCTGTTCTCTCTCTTTTCTCTTCATAGTAGGTACACCTGGTCTGGCGTTCTGTTAACTGTGACATCATCCAGAGAAGACGGCTCACCTGCTACTACCATCTAATGTAGAACAGATTACTAGATCAATGTGTGCTTCTGTGCTTTTTTGTTTCTCTTGTTGTGTCTCTGTTCTGTCTTCTGTAACCCCAGTCGGTCGAGGCAGATGACCGTTCATACTGAGCCCGGTTCTGCCGGAGGTTTTTTTTTCCCGTTAATGGGTGGTTTTTCTTCCCACTGTCGCTTCATGCTTGCTCAGTATGAGGGATTGCAGCAAAGCCATGTACAATGCAGATGACTCTTCCTGTGGCTCTACGGTTCCCCAGGAGTGAATGCTGCTTGTCGGGACTTTGATGCAATCAACTGGTTTCCTTATATAGGAAATTTTTGACCAATCTGTATAATCTGACCCAATCTGTATAATATGATTGAACTTGACTTTGTAAAGTGCCTTGAGATGACATGTTTCATGATTTGGCGCTATATAAATAAAATTGAATTGAATTGAATTGAATTGAATTATCTAAGCCATTACAAGGCCTTTGTTTGGACAGTAGTATAAAGCTTGGTACTGCACATTACGCCAGACTTTTTGAATTGAGAAAGCTTCCTGGAGAGGAAGCGAAACGTCTTCAACTACGGAAAACAAGTCCAGTTGCTTTTGTTTTTTACTTTTTTTTTTAATTAGAACGCCTTGGATTCCTGTGAAGAAATGGCTGTAGTTGTAAAACTTAACTGGAAGCCTGTAAATTTGAATAAATGTTAAGCTCTGAGCCTTGTGGCATACCCTGCTTGCCTGTGGCTGTAATGGAGAAGTGATTCATGTGGATATAAGGCTATCAATCCATCCATCCATCCATCCATCCATCCATCCATCCATCCATCCATCCATCCATCCATCCATCCATCCATGTACGTCTCTCTCAGTCCCTGGTCTCTCTCAGTCATTTAGTGAGAGGCATGGTACACCCTGGACAGATCCTCAGTCCATCACAGGGCAACATAGAAACACACAGGACAAACAATGATACACACACACACACACCTAAGGGCAAATTTGGAGAGACCAATTAACCTAACATTCATGTTTTTGGACTGTGGGAAGAATCCAGAGTACAAGCGGGGACAGAGAGAACAGGCGTCTTAGCGTGCCCACCAGCCAGTAGTTTGGTTACACGCGACTTTTGCCTGCGTGTAAAAATGTGTTTCTTTTTCTGTTGTAATTTAATGAGTGATACTTTATTTAACTTGGTTTGTGTGCCTGTGTTGCAGTATATTGTGGTAGTATTGTTTTTTTTTTTTCTTAAATCCTAAGTAAAATAAAACGGAATGACTTACACTGCTTACACATACTGGGGATTTTGGTTTACCTGGTTGTGAGTGTGGTTGGTTGTGCTGACACTGTTTTGTGTGGAGGTACACTGCACAACAAGAGTCTGAGGACTTTTGTTTATTTTGTTTTCTAAGGTAAAGCAGAGGATGAAAGTTTTATTTCCTTCTCTTTTTAGGGTTTGCTGGATACTGAGTCAGAGTCAGTAGCTGGACTTTAGACCCATTTATTTTATTTAAAAAAAAATCACAGCCGGTTCAAAGATTGTGTTTTTGCATAACAAATAAATAAGCAGTTTTCTTCCAATATAGATGAATTAAAACAGTTCTGTAAAGAAAAATAACCAACATTCTGCAACCATTGTATATGTTTGATTCGCCGGGTCCGTTCTGAAAGTTTTTTTTCCCCCTCAGTGATTTCAGTAAACATTTCAAAAGTGCAATTTGTATTTAGTCGAGTTATCTTGGTTTGATATACATTTTTTTGATGATCTGAACATTTTAAGTGTGAAAAAAAGAGTAAAAGTCTCATAAGGGGGTGAGCTGTTTTTCACAGCCTTGGCTCTTTGTTGATTAATATTATCAACCATCAAAAATACTCGTTTGCATATTTATAGTTGAATGCTAAACCACTTGTAGGAGGCTTCTGGTGGAAATGCAATCAGTCACTCTAATGCAGAGCTTCCCATGATCACATCTCCATTAGTGAGTAAGGCCTCTTCAACAATCTGTCCCCTTCAGCATGTGTTTGTGCATATGTTTTACGAGTGTATATCTAGTTGCGTGTATGTTTTTAAAATTGTTTCACAACAATGGCTGTGGTCAACATGGGATTTATTTGTGGACAATGGAGTGTACGTTCATTCTTTCTATTCTTAGTGTGGAACCCATAACTGTGTCGAGCATCCATCAGCGCGTCCCTTTGTTTGTGTGTAAGTGAATGTGTGGAGCCATCGAAACCACAGCTACTCACCCGTAACCACACCGTACTGACTGGGTCGGTGGCATGCATTGACGCATGCAGAAGAACAGATAAACACTGGAGGACGCACTCATTTGTATGCTGCGGTTTTGCTTCTTGTGGTTCAGCGCCACTCACTTACTTTGACAGATATATTGTTTTACTTAGGTCAGTAACATCATGACAGATATTGTTTTACTTAGGTCAGCAACATCATGTTTGTGACACCTTATTCCTGTTGACACAGTGTCACGTCGGCTTCAGCGCTTCATTACTGTCAAAGCCGGTACTGAACGAAACGGAGATCTATTAAAATATCAGTGTTAATTAATACAGGTTTTGGCACAGCAGGAAGAAAGCCGAAAGGGAAATGGGAGGCTTCGTGACCTGGGAAATAAATGCATCTAGGCTCACTCAGTGCCATTGTTAATATATAAATTGAAGTAACAAATGAATAATTGATTTCAGATTGAGTGGATGAGAAAAGAGGGTGTCTCATCAAAAATAATGAGAAAAAGAGCTTGGGAAATCCGCAGGAGCTTGAATGGGAAATTGTTTCCTCCGTAGTACTGGTAACACTTGGCCCATAAAACCAATGGTATGAGAAACTGTGAGAAAATGTTTGTTTGTGCCTCTCTGGCTCTGGTTCAGGTTGAGAGTTGACTAGCAGTGTCTGTCAGCGATTAGAAGAGAGATAACATTAAAGTTTGGCTGCGCGGACAAAGTGCTGTTTGTGTGCATTTAGGTGCGGTCCTCTATACAGACCTTTAAAATTAACATTTTTTTATGTCTGAGCTGCATTGCCATCTCTTCTTAGCTTAGAGATGGGGTTTCCAAACTTTTCAGCCTGCGACGCCTTACCTTTTTTATGCGAATAAAGTAGTATTGTTATAAGAAGTCTTACAGAAAAAGCTCTGTCTTCCCCCTGCGTTAAAACTAAGAATGTTGTAAGCCTCTTGTGAAGATAGACTTTGGTATCGGTTTCACAGATAAGGAGACACTGAATCTTTTTACAGCATCAGCAACAAATCATCTCAGGGCCCCCAAGAGGTGTCTCGCGACCCTCTGGCGACCCTCTCGTTTTACCTCTGGCTTAGAGGTAAAACATTTTGTACTGTGTTATTTTTTAAATTGGCACTGATGAAGAGATTTTTCTCCATCATATTTCTTACTAAGGAGGGTAAATTTTGAACACCTAGCATGACTTTTTATTATAATGTGAAGAAATACCTTATTTGTCCCAACATGTAGACGAAACTATGCTTTTGAGAGCGTCTGTCCATTTATGTGGTACATTATAAGGGCTCTAAAACATATTTTATTGTAGTTTGAATGGATTTATGAAGACAGCATGAGGCATAGGCATTAAAAATCATCATCAGACTCCAATACAAGATAATCAAAGTATTCCTGAATCACAAATCTTGCAGCCTGCTTTATTCTTGCCTTTTGTTGCAGCAACTGTCTCTCATCATTTTAGATTATAAGTTAACTACAGATCTATTGATTAGAAGTCTGTTGCTGAAGGTCTGTCAGACCTTCCCATAGAAAATTTAACTGATTCTGATTAAAACAATTTCCTCTTTGAAAACTAAGATTTACACTATTAGTACCGTACAATTAACTGGGAGCTAGAGCTTCTGAGGAAGGAGTTGTCATGAGGGGTTGACCAACCAATCGGAAGCAGACTTTATACAAAGTGTGGCCAATCTATGTCTATTCAGGAAAGTAGAAATAAAAGTAGATTTTGTTGTTGTTCTTTTTTTCAACTCCTTTTTTAACACTTGGATAAAGACCTGAAATGTAAAAAACTTTAACCATTATTAAAACTATCTCCTGCCTGAAGTTGTTTCCACTCAAGGTTTCCAACAAATATTCTTTTAAATAAAAAATAACTGGTGTACGTCTCAGATTTTAACACATTAATCACACTTTGAAATTAGAACTAATTATAGGTAATTTTAAAAGCTTTTCTCAACATCTGGTTTAGCTATATAAGATAATTCATAAATGAGACACTTTTGACTGCATTGTCACATTTTTAAGACTTTCATGTGGAATAAGAGGTTTTTGTGGCTAATCTAAAAGGTCCATGAGAGAAGTTTTAGAAGTACTTGCTGAGAAGTAGTCTTTGTGGGGGAACAGTCAGATCTGACATGTTTGGAAAGAATACCTCTATTAAAAAAAAACACTACACGATTACAGAGTTGACCTATTAACATCTTTTTAGGATCTTATAACCAAATAGCTGTAAAAAAAACAGTCTCTGTTTGGATTCTGTGGAGAACCGGCCAAATCTGGCATGTTCCACGACAGAAAGAGGTTAGAAGCTCATAAGGATGAAAAAAGAGCATCTTTGCTGCAAAACTTTAGCCTTCCAGTAAAATGCAGAAGTCTCGCAACCCTGTCGTAGGAACCTTGTAGTGGCGTCTTATACCCTTTACGCAGGCTCTGAATTTAATTTGTTTTTCTCTGAAATGGCCCTGTTTGTATCTTCTTTCCTTACCAACTTCCACACTGCAGATGGTTCTTGTTGTCAGAGCGCCTTTCTCTCCATCATGAATGGTGCATTCATGTGTTACGTGATTCGGCTGGTACTCATTTTTTTTGTGTAGTTCTAAAATTAGGCTGATTATTGAACAATTCCCAAGAGATATGCATCACAATCTGATAATACAGCAAGAGAGTATCATAGCAAGTTAAAAAAAAATCAAATTTATTAGAATACTATCAGTCAAGGAATGAAGAAATACTATTTACTGTCGGAAATAAACTTTTATGCATGACCTCAAATTACAGTTCTATTTCACATGTCTGCTGCCTGATATTTAATGTTAATAGAAACCGTAAATATCTAAGAAAAACTACAAAATTAATAGGGTTAAACAATGAAATGCTTAAAAATCTAAATCATTAACAATGCATATGCGCTACACCCATTACATCCACAAACCTTGCAGTACTGTAAGGTTCTGGTGGCTATCTCTGGTTGTCAATGAGGCAAGGCACATTCTAGGCAGATTGCCTGTCATAGGGCCACGCAGAAACACAAAATGTAGACCGGTCAATTAACCCTCACATGCATGTTCTTAAAAAGTGGGAGGAATCCAGAGTACCATGGTAAAAACCCACACATGCACAGTGAGTGAGTGCAGCAACATTCCACACAGAAAGCCCCAGGCCTGGATTTGAAGCCAGGACCTTCTTGATATGAGGAGTCAATACAAAAAACTTGGCATGTGTGCAACCCCAAAACAACTAGTTTGTGCAAAATTGAGGAAACAGCAATGCATACCACCAACAATCACTGATAAATTATGGCATGGTGTAATAAAAACCTGAGTAGTCACAGTACAGGGCATGGATGCATAAAACAGTGGGATATTTGATTGATTCTTGAGCACAACCTCTGTTGTTTTCTCCAGATGCCACTGGATGGTTTCAATTCATGTGAATTACTACACATAGATTTATGTTTAAACATATTTCTTCATGCTGACCTAAGTGCAAGCAGACTGTAATCAATAATAAAGTGAAAACAGAGGGGCCTTTGTGCCTCATTCTAAAATGACCTGCATGGCTATTGATTTGATCTAGCTTTATAGATTTAATATTTAAGTGCCTCAATATCTGTATTTTTAAGCTATTTAGAGAAAAAAAAAACAATTCTCCAACTGTTAGTCCATTATCGAGCCCCAGTCTGTGTTTAAGATCAGAGGTGAGACTTATAGTTGCCAGACCACTTGACAAGGTCCTGTGATAGCTGCCTATAACAAGGAACAGCAGTGATATAGTGGGAATTTATCAATGACAGCTGTTTCTTGCATTTGGGTAGAAAAACAGAGCTTGCCTTTTAATTGAGCATACTGCACCTACTCCCAGTTAGATGTTTCCGTAAATCTGATTTGAGGAATGTGTCAAATAACAATGGGAGGACATGGTGAAAGCACTCCAAGGGTTCATTAGTAGGCTGCGTTTGCTCAAATTATATTTGAATGTTTAAGTAAAATGATGGGAAGTTTGGTTTTGGAGATGGTGATGAACATTTAGAAACTGTAATGCTGTACATATATCCTGTTCCACTGGTTCCACTGGTCTTATTTTTTGTCTTTTTGACAAACTGCAGAGGTTGTAATCTTGTTTATCTTGTTCCCCTCCCGTCTGCTTTGGCATTCCTCTCCATCGGTGTGGCCTCTTTGATGATTTGTGGTCCACTTAAAGCCACAATCCTGTGATCTGTTGGTCATGTTGACCACAAACACGCAGCAGCAACATGAGCTCACAGTTTTACATGCACACAAAAAGAGAGTGGCGGGGAAAAAGTTAGTCAGGCAGGTTCACATATATATATATATATATATATATATATATATATATATATATATATATATATATATATATACAGTTCACACTTATTGTATCTACATACCCAACCTTAAACACTGAATTATAGGTCTTTCCTACATGCTGATCCTCTCTGTCAGAAGCTTAGGCAGAGCTGTGGTTCAGACCTCTCTATTTTTCCTAATACAGGGTATGGGTGTTAAATCACAACTATGAGAAGCGGCAATTATAGACTTAATAATAGTGTATTTCTTCATACAAAGCACTTTTCCTTAGAGGCTGTAAGTGCTATGTGGGTAAACGGATAAAGAATGGCATTTATGTGAAGACTTTTCACCTAAGGATTTTAATATATATATATATATATATATATATATATATATATATATATATATATATATATATATATATATATATATATAATTACTTCGGTATATGTTTACGTCTGAGACCATCTCCATGGTCTCAGACGTTGGAAGGTTTGAGCTCTTGTAGACGGTACGTCAGCAGACAGCGTGTTCCGTTGTGGAGAGAGCATTTGATAACAAAGATAACTCAGGGATAAAGAAGAGGCCAGGAATGTGACTTGGATAAATAAGATAAAATATGTGTCACGTTCTCATCAAAGGATAATTTCATGTGCGCACCAGATGTGGTGGCACTGTGTGAAAATGATCGCTTTACAGCTGCCGTTGGGTGGTGCACAAAGACGCAAGAAAAGAGGGAGCGCACACCACTTTACTTTGCTTTAACCTAGTGGTGGAAAGGTAATTCCAAATTTTAAAGATGGAAATGACATAAGGGAACATTGCTCCTGTCATGTGTGCCACCATCTGAAATGTTTAACTATTAGGCTGCCTAACAACACAAAACACATGGTCAGATGTTATAAGCTGCCTTACAGAAGTATTCATATCACTTGGACTTTTTGGTAAAAACACAAATTTCAGTGAGCTTCATTAGGATTTTATTATAGTATATAACTGTATGAAGATTACAAATGAAAACGTGAAAGTGCGCATGTATTAAGCACCTTTTAAAGAGATGCTCATATAAAATCCAAAGCACCCAGTTGCCCACAGAAGTCATTTAGTTAGTAAACAGAGTCCCCCTGTGTGATATTTCTTCTGACTATGAGCACAGCCGTTCTGTGAAGGTCTCACATTCTTGTAGAGAACATTAGTGAACAAACAGCATCATGAAGACCAATGACATACAGCTCAAGGATAAAGCTGTGGAGAAGTTCAAAACAGAGAGTGATACTAAAACAATATGCATTGCTTTAAACATCTCACTAAGAACAGCTCATTCCATCATTTGAAAATTGACCAAGTGCGAGACAGCTTCCAAACTAAGACATTTGCCACACAATTCAAGACAGGCAGAGGATGAGAAGCATTGATTAGAGGAGCTGAAAAAAAGGAAAATGGTAGATCTGAAGGAGAAGTAGTTACATTTAAAGTTTGCCTCAAGTCATGTACAGGAAACACCAAGCATGTACAAGGTGCTCCTCTCGGTTAGCACCTTAATCTACACGCAGAATACAATGTGGTAAGGGTGTACCCCGCATCATGCCCATTGGCAGCTGGAGATAGGGACCAGCTCCCCTCATGTCCCCACAAGGAATAGACGTGTTAGAAAATGGATGGATGGATGGATGGATGGATGGATGAATGGATAGATGGATGTATGTATGTATGGATGGATGGATGGATGGATGAGAACCCCATTCCTATGTTGACACATGGTGGTGGTAACCTTATGGTGTGGGGGTGCTTTAAGTCAGCAACGAAAGGGAAGCTGTTCAGAGCACTACGGATGATGGAGTAAACATGAAATAATGTTGTAATAAACTGTTTTAGAGGCTGCAGGAGACTTGGGACTGGACTGAAAGGCTATCTTCCATGGGAACAACGCTAAACAAACAATAAGAGCTTCAACTGAATGGACTAGATCAAAGCATCTTCATTGGTCAAAGTGACCCAGTCAAAGCCCTGTCGTAAATCCAACTGATGATATCTGGCAAGATTTGAAAATTGTTGTCCACAGTCTCTTTTCAATCTGAGCTTAAGTTCATTTATAATGAAGAACGGTCAGTGGTTCCAGTCTCTAGATGTAAATGTAATAGATGTACACTCCAACAGATTTGAAGCAGAAAGTGCAGCAAAACATGGTCTGACAAAGCATCGATAACATGATACTTGAAACAGATTTAGGATAGGCATAAAATTGCAATTGCTACTCCAACACAGAGGCAAGTTTCTGGGTTTTAATTCCTGTGTAGAGTGCATGTTTTCCACATGTATACATGGGTTTCCTGTAGGTACTGTATGGAGTAAGACAGCTGTCAAAAAATATGTGCATGACTCAAACAATTCATATTTGTATGTCAATAAAAAAAAAACGAGAACGTTGAGTGTGAGAAATTGTGTGGGTCAGATGGTTTTATGTGAGTATGAATCCAAAAGCCATGAGTACAAAGTCTTATCAATACAACTTTTCAGTGACACCTCTGCATTTGGGGCTAGTGGGGCCTGGCCCCACCTGATGTCGCTGTGGCTTTCTATGCTTGCTTCAAATAATCAGTGGAAAAGGATTTTTTTTTTTTTTTTTTTTTACAGAGTTATATTGTATAAACATTTGTGTAAATACAGCTAAGTCTTTGCCAGAATATACTGACAAGCACAGTAGGCTAAATCCTCTTGAGGTGCCCTGAAAATGGGGCCCCCCAATGAATATTGTTTTAAATAATGAACATCTGAAACCACTGTGTGCATGTCGAACACACTCAGTAGACATCCATGAGGCACAAATACTACAGCCCCAAGTTTTGATCATCCATTGAATATACTGGAATTTCACGTTACGTTTACGTTATGTCGGACAGTGTTCAGCCGTGTAGTTTTGGTTATCCTTGCTAGCTACCAGGTAAACAAAAAAAAAGATTTCTTGATGAGGGGCAAATTTTGCACTTTCACACGAACAAAAATGTGAGATTAATTGTTTAAGACATCACCACCTAGTGGACTATGACATTTTCAAGATGGAAAGGTCAAAATGTCTTTAAACACACTGTGGTTGTTGGACAGTTTACCCAGGTGAAAATATCCACATGCATCTTTTCTGTTCAGGACATGAACAATTTCACTCAAGCAAGGTTGCATACATCCCAGAAGAATAAGCTGCCGCTAATAGGAGTTGAGTTTTTGTGCCCCACCTAACTGTTCACGCCAGAGACGCATCTGCAACTCTTTACTTCTACTGTGTCTCCGTGTTGCCTTGTAATGGACTGACCACCTGTCCATGTACCCCACCTCTTACCTATTAAACCCTGGAGATAGTTAGCAACACCCTGCGACCCGCAAGGATTAAGTGAGTATGGACAGACTGTGGTTATCATTCGGCCATCATCTCTCACCTTAGTGCTTTTTGATATTCTCGGTTCATTCTGACATCTAGACACACAGAAACACAGCTGTACACACACATAATTCAAGGCTGTAAATAAATTAAAAAGACTGTAAAAACATTCTCTAAGCCCTGGCTGGGACTCAAGTCAACAGGGCTGACTGCCCGAGCTGCAGATTTATGAAATAATGAGCGTCTTACAAGGGCAGTTAAATGCCCAGTCTCTGATGTGATAGCCAGCTCCGCTTTTAATCAAGGCATGCTAGAGGAAGGGCAGCTAATCTATGGCCGGCATCGCTGCATCCCTTTTATCACATGTTGTACAGACGCTGCCTCCCAATCTTTAAAACCACTGGCAACTTTAAAACGTTACCTCCCTTATTCTATCTCTGCTCTCGTTCCCTTTTCACTCCCACCTTCTTGGTGCTTCTGTGAGGTTTTCAGGTTGTCTGTTTTTCCCTGTCTCCTTTACTTTGCCCTCCCTTTTCAACACACGCAGACATATATTCCCTCTGTCTCTATTTTCTCTGTCTGTCAAACTAAAATGAGCTTAAAACCTTAAGTTAATGCGCCTTTTCTCCAGACCTCACCCCCCCCCCAGCTTTGATTAGTTGCTCTGATGATGCAGGCAGTCTTATTCATAGGTGGCTCATAAACATGATTCATTCCTCCTAAGTCCATACTTCAACACAAGCTTGATGATTTGATTTAGTTTTCATTAACGGCTGATCATGGTAATGCGGAGCAGCATAATGGGATGGCAAAAACAGTTCATTTAAAATACCGGCTTTTAAATATGCAGCATGTAAGTCAAATTTCTGGTCTCTTTAGAGGTGTGGTAAAGGACAAGCCTTCAGCATGTCCTTTACCAAATAAAATTAGATTCTGCTTTAGTTTCTTTAATTAATTTCAATGCACTTCCGAATTAAACTGTTCACTGTACTTTAATCAAATTTAGTTGGATTTGACTCATTTCAGCTTACCTCAGTTCAATTGTATCTCTGCTCATTTCAAACACATATAATTCTGTTCAATTTATTTTAGCACAGTTATAGTTGGTTTAATTCTGTTTATTATAATTTGATTTAATTCTGCTCAGTTATGCTCATTTTAATTAATTTATTCCAGCTATAATTAATTCAGTTTAGTTCATTTTGCTTCAGCTTATTTCTAAACTGAAATTAATTACTCTAATTCGGTTCAATCAATTAAGTTCAGTTTAAATCCATTTGTTTAACGTTCAGTTCATTTTAATCCAGTCGTATTCAGTTAAATTCTGTTTGATTTATTTGGTTTTTTTTTTTATTTCACTCAGTTCAGCTCAGGTCAACTTATTTCTGTTATTATAATTTAGTTCACTTAAATTCTGGCTGAATATGTTAAATTAATTTCAACACAGTATATATTTGTTCTATTTTGTTAATTTCACATAAATTCAATTCTGTTGAATTATTTTCAGTATAATTCATTTCATTTTATTTTTATTCAATTAACTTACATTTATATCAGTTCAACTGAGTGCATTTTTTTTTCATAAACAAAAGTCATCTTGAGGTGCCATAAAGAAAAGTGAATTTGTCTATTTAAAATTAATCCACCTAAATTCAGCAGCACAGTTTAGCTGAATCAGGATATAATTAAACCCAAAACGATTGTAGGATCAAATACAGTTGATTCCCTCTAATTATGTGCATCACATTTGAATCCATCAGTGATATAGTCAAATACACAGAAATTTAAGTGGATGAACTATAACGAGAAAATTTGCTGGCGAAAAATAAGTCTGGTTAAAAAAAGGAAATAAAGTCCTTGAAATTTTCAGCTGCATCTAGTCAACTGGCCTAGACATTTTTCAGGTAGTCCATGATAATGGAAACTGAAAGCCAGGGGAGGTTTATGACGGCAGAGAAGAAGCACGCAAAAAAAACTAAGCAAGTAAAAAAAGAAAGAAAAACCTACAGAAAGAAAAAAGAAAATGCAATGCTAGTTACTACAATTTCATATGAATACACCATGAGTAAAGACAGAAAAGCCAAGATAAGATTCTCAGTGCATTGTGCTCATTGAGAAAACAAAGCTGATTGCAACATGACTAATGTGATGGGTCACTTGGGACAGTTTTTGCATCTTTAAAGAGGTAAGATTTTATTCTAGTCTTAAAATCAAACAGAGTGTTGGTCTCAGTTCCATATAAAGCAGTCTGATATCTGAACACTCTGTCTCTTGTTGTACCCTTTAAATACTAAAGTAGCAACAAGTAAACCTACATTCTAAGAGCAGAGTGTTTTGCTGACAAAATATGAAACTATAGCCCTTATTCTCTAAAATTACACCATAGCTGGCAAAAGATGAATTTTTAGCACATATTTTGAAGATCAGTATCTGATCCACAAAGCAAATAGCTCTAATGATATGTCCGTGCAAACACACCTGCATCAAATTATTAACTTCTTGCATGAATCAGTTGGGAAATGCTTCTGATTTTTGCATTGTGGGTTACAGAGAGGTGCCAGTAAACTTATGTCATTTAACTTTGCTGGTCAAAAAAAATACTACTACTGCTTTTTATAAGGTCAGTCAAATTAGGCACACAAATCTCTGATAACTCTCAGGAAAAGGAGGAATGAATAAAGTACTAGATTTTTTAATTTAAGGGCTGCAGGGTCGGTCACAAGAAGAGCAATGGTATCATTTTTCTTCTGCATCCGTGGGATTCATCCACTAATTCTTAATGAAACCCAGCTGATTTCTGAATACAGTCTTAACCTTGCTGAAGCTGTGTCACATACCATAACACAATGACCCAATGTAAACAACAGCTCCAGTTCGTCCATGTTTGTCTTTGTGCCAATACTGTGCTCTTTCATTTTGTTTCTCGCAACTAAGAAAGGCACAAAACACGTCAAATGAAATCAGACAGAATGATGCAGTAAAAGCCATGCTGCCAATTTGCTTTCCAACAATTTGTGTGTTAAACACATCAGAGCTCTCTTTGGTGGTCCAACATAAAGTCTTAGCTGACATTGATTGGCAGTATAATAGGAACGGTTGTAAACAAAAACACGCATGAACCCGTGAAGTACTTCTCTTTGCTCTAATCAGAAAGATGAGTTAAATTTGCTCACAGATGTTTTGATAGAGCTTTGAAATGAGCAACCAAACATGACCCCTACTACCGGTGTGATTCCAGCGTTTAAAAATCCTCAATTGAACACACACACACACACCATTCTGAGAGTCTGTGCCTCTTTTGTGCCTCAAAAGTTAGCATTACAGGCTCTCTCTGTGTCGCTCTCTTTCCCTGCAGGCTGAATACGCTCGCGTGAAATCGAACATTTCTCCTGCTGATTTGCCGTGAAATGGTGTGCTTGTGTGGGATTACCCCGTCAGCTTCGGCTCCGAGCGTAACACGGGCCAGACTGGAGGAGAGGAAGAGAAGAAAGGAAGCTTGGTCCATGTACCGCGCCTTATGTTACTCAAGCCTATTAGACAGTCAGAGCAGTGTGCAATTTAGACAAATTTTGCGGTGCAGACAGATGCACGTGGAAACACAAACAGGGTATCCTCATGCGTGCACATATGCGCACAAGCATTGCACGGTCGTTTCGGTGTGTGTAAGTGTGTATGATGTGGAGCACAGGAAGGAGAGAGGATCGGAAAGGTAAATAAACAGAGATCAGTGACGGTGGAAAGGGGGATCCACCATGAGATGAAAGACAATGCAGAATGGGTTTGGAGAGATTGGGGGGAGTGAAAGGGAGTGAAAAGGACAAATTTTGATTTTGTCACAGTTCACATATAACCAGGAGATATAAAAGAAGGACAGCTGATAATTAAGTGTGCAAAATCAAATGCGGATGAAGCAACATGCATTGCCTTGGGGAATGTGGACACTTTAGAACGAGGAAAGTGTTTGTCAAGGAGAAAAGGGGTGATGGGGATTAGGGAAGGGCTGAACCATCTGTGCCGCAGATTTGTTTCGACCAGGAGGATGAGGAGGTCAGAGAGAAAAAAAGTCGCGCCCTCATCGCTTACAACTCTGGGTTAACTGTAAACATCTGGTCTTTTGTTTCTTTTTGTTGTTTTTTTTTTTTTTTTGGGCGGGATATTTAATAGATTAAGCCTCCAGCTGTGTCTCTTTAATTTTTTCATTTTTTCCCCCTTCTGATGATATTTCATCTCATGTCCGTCTCTTTCTTTTCTGATTACTGTCTGCTGGCTTACAAAGGAAGTTCACAGATTCACAAAGTAGTCATATACTACCGGCTTTTATTCATAGCTGTAATTTTCAGGACAACATTCTAAGTGCAAAGTACATGTTAAATCCGTTTCTGTTTCCAGAACGGCTGCTATGTGCTATGAATAAGAAGAGACCAAGACAATCTGAAAGCCATTTGAACCCAGATATGACACTGAATGACATTTAGTTAAAACTGTTAAGCTGATCTTAATACAATACCAGAAACAGATTCTTTTAATTAATTTTGAGACGTTTTTCCCTTTCATTCTTTTTTTGCAAAATACCTTCGCAAGGCCTCGTGTCCATATCAGTTTAAATTTCTTGATGTATGTATAATTCCAATCACTTATCATGCTAGGGCAGCACAATGTGGCAACACTATGCATCAATTCATAAACCCTGTCTCCCTGTGAGCTTTAGCATCACATTCACTAAAATCTATATCAGGTTTGGCCATTAAGGGCGGTATCTAATGGATACTGCAATGGCGATTGTGATGTGGTACGTTGTGTAGCTCTGTTAAGGCCTGTTGTTGAAGTTTGAATACACTGCGTAAAAGGCGCAAAGTGCAAATTTTGAAGTTGAATATTATTATATATTTTTTTCCATACGTGCACTCACAATCGCCCCACGTGTAAAATGAGTTGTCCTCTATTTACCGAAGTTGTCTCTGTAGGCTGGATTAGTCAGTTAATGAGAGAGTGATTTGGGCTGAATCCGCGTGGGTGTGACGCGCTACACGCTCTGGTTCATCTGAATACTTTGTTGAGTTTTTGTCGTAATTGATGCATTAGCGAGAGAACACAGGATAACTTCAATATTTACGGCTGTCTTACCTCAGAAGACAATATGCCTCTAAAAAAAAAGACCCGAGCAGTTGTAGATGCTTTCCCTCTTCTGCAAAGCACAGGCACAACACTGGTGTCATTTCAACTTGTCACCAGAGGGGGCGGACGTCTACAGAAATCCTGGAACTTGCTCTATGCTCCTTTAAAAGAAAAAAAGTAAACAATAACAACAAAATAAAGTCAAGTTTATTTGTATGTCACATTTCATCAGCAAGTGCTTTACATCATGAAAACATAAAAACACCCAACACATCGAGACGGTCACTGGTTGTGAGACCAGTAACAAACATTAAATTGTATCAAGTGAAAACATCATCACACATCAAACATGTTGGTCAGTGCTCCTGGTATTTTGGGTGGAAGGCAACTCTAAACAGCTTCAGTCTTGATTTAAAGGAATTCAGTCTTCAAGCTGTTTTGCAGTTTTCTAGAAGTTTGTTCCAGATTTGTGAAGCATATAGGCTGAATGCTGCTTCTCCGTGTTTGGTTCTGGTTCTGGGTATGCAGAGTAGAAACTAGCACTGAAACAGAGTGATGTACAATAAATGATATGATTGAATGCTTACATCATTCAAACCTTCAGGAATGTCTGCAGGGATTTATCCCATTAAAAGAACACCATCCCTGTTGTCTGTTCAGACCCATCCCGTTTTTCAGTCTGAACTCTGCGTTTTGCTGAATTACAAAATGTATGTTCATGCAGCAGATTGCTTGCTGTTCTTGAGTTTCAGGCAGCCTATGAATGAGGATTTAGCAGCAGACAAATCATTCCTCAGGAATTACTCTGACTAAATCTATGAGTCCAACCAAAGCAGACCAAAGGAGATAAGCAGGACATGCAAAACTGTTCCCGTCTCATGTTGTGTGGATGGCCCCACTCATCTGGTTTGCATAGCATCGCACATAATAATGGAAAGCCAGATAAATCCAACTGAATTCAATAAGAGTTTTTCTCTTGGAAAGAATGTGGATGAGAAATGTGTTGGGATTAGTGGAAGCTATGATGGCAGAGATGGCGTATGAGTTTTGGGAGAGATAAGGTTAGCGTAACTTGATGCAAGGTCTGTCTGTGCAGGACATTCAATTTGATTTTCCTTCAGAAGAAAAGAAGAAAGGATGTAATACTTGAGTCATGTGAAAGAAAAACCCATAAAGACCAGATTGAAGTCTGCCAGAGAGAATGTAGACAAAGACGAACATTTAGGGAATATTATTCGTTGAAGAAAATATTCTGAAATGTAGTTATTAACACCAGATTAGTGAAATTTTTTGGTATGAAGCAAATACAGTATTCCAGGAAAATAACTTTTTACCAATTCTGAAGCACAGAGATGGTAATGTCATGGTTTAAATGGTCGGTTTGCTGCAGGAGAACCTGGTCAGCTCACACCATAGAATCCACCAATAACTGGGCCGTGCATAAAAGAGTGCTAGTTCTACTTCTCACTGAAGTAGAACTAGGCTTGCAACATGACTATAACCCAGAACATATCAGTAAATCCACCGAGGTCTGGCTGGAAATTGAGAAAAGGAAAGTTCTGGGGAGTCAAAGTCCAAATCTTGATCTCATTGAAATGCTGTTGGGTGACTTGAAACAGGAAGTACGTGTAAGAAACCCCCCAAAATCTCAAAGATGAAAGAGAAGAGAGGGTCAAACGATCCTCAGATTGATGTCAGAGACTCAGCAATAAATGCAAGAAGTGTTTCACTGAAGTTTTTAAAACTGGACAACCAAATGTAGCTATAAAGATCAGTCATCAATGTGACAAAATTTATTTTCAAATAGCTTGATATTTAATCAATCCTGACTTAATCTCAGGACTGTAGCTTAGTCTAAGCATGTGACTTTAAATGACCTAAATTTGTACAACAGTGAGATGACTCTTCCACATCAAAAGATGTGACAGTTTTGTTGTTACTAAGTTCCTTTGTGACAACAACTAAACCTCTAAAATCGCTGTAGGTCTGCGTCTTCTTTATTGTGTTTCCCACATCCTGCGCTACTTTCTGGTGGGCATTCATGATCAGGAGCCAGCTGCTTGCTTTTTCACTCTGGTTTAAGTGAGACTTTATTATTTTCTCCCCCTGCCTTCTGGGGAAGCAGGAAAGCTAGGATGACTGACGCAGCGGCGGTTCTGCCAAGTTAAACAGCAGATTTTTTTTTTTTTTTTTTGTGGACAAGTGTATACAGAGGAGACCCCCACCTCAGAGTCTCTTGAGAATCTCATTAAGAGGGAAGATAGGACACTGGAGACATTTCAGAAGCATTTTTGTGGATGCATGTAGAAAAAGCTGAGCACAAGCAAAAGAATAAGAAAAGAATGGGGGGGGGGGAAAAAGCATATAAGTGTGGTTGATCAAGGAAAAATTAAAAAAAAGAGAGCAATGACTTCCATTATAAAGGGATATCGTACACCCCACCCTCAGAGGAAATGAGGCAGAATGGACGGAGGAGGGTGAAGGGGGGCCCGGGTTTCTGGAGAAGCTGGAGCAACAGGCCTCTGCCACTTGGATTGTCCCTCTGGTAATCCCTGGATTTCCTGGGCTGAGACAGGAGGTAGACCAGGCACGGCGAAGGACTTAGCGAGACAGACCGAGGGGTAAAAAGGAGAAAGGAAGCCGGAGGAGGGAAAAAAAATGAGGCAGAGGCTAAAAAGAAACAGCGTTCCAAACACTGGTGTTGTAATTTCTGCATTATGTGGTTTTTATGTAGGTATTGCTCTAAGAGGGCTGCAGTGTTTGTAATTGTTTGCACATGCGTGTGTGTGTGTGTGTGTGTGTGTGTGTGTGTGTGTGTGTGTGTGTGTGTGTGTGTGTGGACGGTTAAATATGTGCTTTTGATAGTGCGTGCATGTGTGTTTGTGTGCACCGAGGGTTACCGAGGATAAAAAAAAAATTGGAGGAAAACAACTTTTCCTGCAGATGTGATGATCTGAAAGCACTGGTTACCTAAAAAAAAAAGAAAAAAAGAAAAAAATAACAGAAAAGAAAACAATTACAGAAAGGTAATAAAACTAGTTCAACAACCCTCTGACACAAGAGGTTCCCTAGAGAGATGTTTTATGTCTAACTGTTGCCTTTAAAGTCCATGACATGATACACAGTTTGCTCAAAATGAAAGGAAAGAACATCAGGTTCCGGATGCCTTCTTCATAAAACTGTAGAACAGTTAGGATATCATATGCAACAAACCAGGTAGTTTCCAAGTTGTGACAACATCCTGTCATGGTAATGTGGTCTTGATGCTTTTAAGAGCTGGCGGCGGGGTAGATGGTCAGACCACAGCAAGCCGAAAACAGTTTTACCGCTGCTGTTTTGTTTAGACAGTGAACCAAAAAGAACAACAGCAACAAATCCAATAAAGAAAATATTTTTTTAATGAGTTAATTTACGGCCTGTCCTGTGTATCTACGGTGGAAAGCAGAACCTCAAACACATACTCTCCTGGCAACTACCTCCTCTGGGGCTCCTCTGTTGGGACCAGAGATGAGATATTGCACTTCTTCTATTCTTGGGTTGCCCAGGATGTTATTTCAACTCCATACCTCCTACCCTTTGGTCATCCCTGGGTGTTGTGAACCCAATGCCTTCTTGTAGGCCGTATCGCAGAAGCCCAGAGGGAAGGCCGGTCAGACCCAGAGGAGCTCTGCAGTGTATGTTCTGGGTCAGAGGTCCAGCTCTTCTCTTTCTCAGGCAGTGAAACACAAGTGGCTCTCGGGGAAACGAGAGCGTTTGAGGGGAAAGAAGCACCATGAGACTGTTTTCTTTATTGGAGGTTGATTTAATAACCAAAGGCAAAGGGTTGCAGAAAGAGCAGAACTCTAACCATTTTTGTGAATTTAAAGTTGTTGTTTTTTGGAGGTTTTGCAGATCATTTACAAAGAAAGAAAAAAAAAAGGCTGTTGAGGGAGGAACCCAAAACATTATGAATTTAGAGTTACACTGAGTGCTCTTTTTTTAGACATGACTCGTATACTTTATTGTAATTATGTACTAATTCAATTTTCTTCTATAAGTTCCCATAGCAAGTAAGATTTTTATCTTATTGTTTTATGCTTTAAATTTCTCTAAGTCTTTGCAAAGGTTTTCATACACTGCAAAAAGGGAACTAAAAGTAACAAAAACTTTCTTGAAATTAGTATATTTTTCCTTGGTTTGAGCAGGTATATAAGACTATTCGCCAATGGAATAAGATTTATGCACTTAAAATAAGAAAAATTCATCTCCATCATCTTATTTCAAGTGCAGAATTGCTAATTATTTTATGTTAGGGGTAAAATATACTCATCCCACTGGCAAATAGTCTTATTTACATGCTCAAATCAAGGAAAATATACAAATTTTAATAACATTTACTTACTTTTAGTTCCTTTTTTGCAGTGTATGTCTTGAACATTTTCAATGGGATTTTATAAGATAGAGCAACACAAAGTGATGCTTAATTGTGGGATTAAAAGGTTACATGGTTTTCATTTCTTTTCCTTTTTTGACAAAAAAAAGAAATTTAGCCTCTTTACTCTGTCATCCCTAAATAAAATCTACTTTCAACATCACCTCCAGAAGCGACCGGACTAGTAAATAAATATGACGTGTTAATTTCAGTATTACTTTAGCTGTTCTCTGAAGATCTTAGTCTATTTTAGTCCTCCACAAGTGCGGCCTTTATGGAAAAGTGGCAGGAGGAAAAGTGTGATTGACAGAGAACCCTAAGAAGTCCCGTTTGCAGTTTGCCATAAACCAATGAGACTGGACACCGCAAACCTGTGCAAGAACGTTCTCTGATCAGATGAGAAAACAGCGTTTCACAAACACTGTTCCCCAAAGTTAAATACGATGGTGGCAGCTTCATGGTGCGGGGATACTTTTTCTTTAGCAAGTACAGAAAATGTCCTTCAGCAAAGACATTTTCTGTACTTGCTAGTTTTCTGTCCTTGCTAAATGAAAGAAACATGTTAGAGGCTACAAAGCCCTTCTGGCTTGATAACCTTAAACATGCAGCCAGAGCTACAATGGGACGGTTTACATGAAAACATATTCACGTTTAGCAAGGGCCTAAAGTCAGGACCTAAAAAATCAGTTTCTTAAAAAAGAAGGCATGGTATAAATGTCAGTGTATAGAGATGCAGAGCTGGTCGAGGCACACTTCAAAAGACTTGCAGCAGGAAAGATGAGGTTCTACAACGTATCGAGTCAGAGTGGCTGAATACATACCAGACGTTTTATCTGTAAAGCTATTGAAAATCATTTATAATTTTTCTTTACTTCACAATTATGCTCTACTTTGCATTGGTCTATCATGTGAATAATAAAAAAAATACATCGGAGGTTGTGGTTGTAATGCAAAATAATGTGTTATAATGAATGTTTAAGCATCTTTAGGGAGGGATAGCTTAGTGTCATGCCTCCACCATGCTTCGTTTTTCCTCTATATTTCTTCTTTATTCTATTCAGGTTTAGTTAGTTAAACTGAGCTAAGCTATAATTTAATCCAGTTTCATTTATCCTAAAGAAAACGGAATAATTTAAGCACAAGTGTAAGTGGGATAAAAGATAGATGTAGTATGTGTGTAATGGTGTGTCTTTGGTTTTGTTGTTGGTTTCTTTTGCACATGCGCTTCACTTTGTTGTTTTTCATTAGAGCAAGTCTTTGAAACTGCAAAGTAAGTTATTAATTGCAGGCCAAAGCCTTTAATGCTATCACTCTCGTGTTCAGGTCTACACATGGATAACAGGACTGATTCACAAGACAAACGGAACGCTGTTAGTTCCTCGGCTGATCAGCTCTTATTCTGTACACAGCTAAAAACCTCAATCAACCTAAAAAAACCTTCAAAAAACTAACAAACCTAATGCTAATATGAGGTAACAGCCAGGATTTAATGCACTTCGAGGTCAATTACTGTGCAAAACAATTTAATACATAACATTCTGTAAGACTTAAAAGAGCTCCCTAATTTCTGGATTTTATTCATCTCCCTCCGCTGCCCAACTCTGTCTTTCTGTTTTCTTTCCAGCGCTCACTAATGAATTTTTGGAGAGCTGCGCTCTGATTGCAGGTCTCCTTCCAGCTTTGTTCTTATAAACCTTTTCATTTACCTACAACCAGAGCTTCTCACGCACATATAAGACACACTTTAGGGAATTAAAAAAAATCAGCTTGAGGAAAATAGTCGCAACTAATGAAGATAAGAAAAGGTGATTTTTGGTACCTGTGGCTGAAGAGTTTGTGTCACTTCAGCATGGGAACACCCAAACTGTTTGTCAGCACACACGCACACGCTCAGATGCATGCACATACTAGCACACACACACAGCAATATTTGCACTCTCCCTTTTATGCCTCCTTCTTTCTTCTTTGCCTCCCGGTTAGTGACTGACATGTTCCCTCATTCAGACCATTACAAACTTCTTCACCATAGTTACAGCTGCATAGATGTTCTTTCCCCAGGAGACGGACAATATTGAAACAACAGTCCCCTTGGCAACACAGCCGTCCGTGTGCTTGCTCTCATCTCCGTTGTGTCACAGGAGAGTTTACCATGTAAGAGAATCTACCGAGGCTGTCAGCATTACAATAATCCTGGCGGGTGTATTTGCTCCGTCAGCTCCTGACCATGAGTCTGCCCAGAGTCTGAAGCACTGATTCCTTTGGAAAAATCTGAAGACATGGACGGAGTAACTCAGTGCGGCAGCATTGATAGATCCTTTGGGTAATTCCCCACCTGGCAGCTTTAGCTCCTTGGGGTTTGGCATCTTTCCGCGATATTACCTGGAGTGAAGAATGGTTATGAAACCTACATGAGATGGAAATGGAAACTAAAATTGGCGTATAGGGTCATCCTAAAGCCAGTTGGTTAAAACCAACAGCCGATGCATTGAAGGAAAGCAAAAATAAATTGTTCTGAGATGTCTTTTCTCTTTCTGGGTAAATATGAGTGGTATACTGCGCATTTCAAAAAGGTTCATACCTCTTAAACCTTCTTCAAATTTTGTCATGTAACTACAAACTCCAGTGCATTTTGATGGGATTTTGTTCGATTGACCAACTCAAAGTAGAGCATAGTTGTGAAGTGGAGGCGGCACTTTTTAGAACAATTACCACTGAATTACAGATACACACTCCCAAAGGTCAAAGGTTTGGACACACCGTCTCATTCTGTGGCTTGTCTTTACTTTTATTAGCACCTCTGGGAACTCCTTTAAGACTGATCAAGCTCGTCAAGAGTAATAATCAGAAAAAAGGGGCCATTGTGAAGAAAATAAAATATCAAAAGAGTTATTTCTAAATTTAATTTACTACATAATTCTATGCACTTTTGCTTCATATCTTTGATGTCCTCACTGTCTGCAACATAGAAAGTAATACAAATAAAAAAAAAACTTTCGCTGACAACGGTGTGTCTAAACTTTAGACCGGTAGCGTAAGTTTTTAAAATCTTCCTCTACCACTCTTGCACATCTGGAAATTGTTTCTCCTCCAACATTCTCTTTGAAAAAGAACTCAAACACAGTCAAATCAGGCTGAGAACATCTTTGATCTTTAGTTTTCAAGTCTTGTCATTGGTTCTCATTTGGTTTTCGAGTTTTTACCTCGATCATTCTTACATGTACATTTGCTTTATAGCTCAGGCATGTATGCTTTGTACGCCTGAGCTCCATTCCCTTGTAGCTCAAGCTGCATATTTATGGTCAATATCCTCCTAGAAAGTGAACTTTTTCTTTAAGGATTTCCCTGACGGCTCTGCAGTCATCTTCCCATCAACTCTCAGCAACATTCTTGTCTCTGCTGATGACCAGCATCCCTGCAGCATGATGCTGCCAACACCATCATTTCAGGAGGGTGTAAAGGGGGAAGTGCATTTCTGCATAGGTCAGAAAGTATGATTTTGGTCTCATCTGATCAGACCACCTTCTTCCAGACATTGGGTTTGTCCCCTACAGATATGCTGTTTTACTACAAAGTAAATGGTGCAGAGTACACATGTATCCAGATTTCTGAGCATAAAATATTTAAAGTAATGAAAATTGGTTATATTTTTCCTTGTACTTTACAATTATTCACTGTTGTATGTTTAACTGTAACTTACAATCCAATAAAATGCATCAGCATTTGTTAATGTAATATATTATAGTTTGGAAAACCTAGAAAAGGTATGAAAACATTTGTTGAAGGTGGATAAAAATATTAGCGGAAAACAATCAAGGTTAAACCAAGAACTTGGTTCCTGTCATCCCAGTTGAAAGGTTATCTAGAGTTTAAGCATGCAATGGGCACAGTATTGGCATTTAGGATTGGGAAAATATGATTGCACGAATTATGATCCAGAACTTTGACATTGGCTTCCAACAGTTTTGAGGCTGCATCGGTCTTAAACGGCTCCACAAATCAACAAGCCCAGGTGCTAATACAGATGTTTTCTAATCTAGGTTTTCCAATGCAGGGTTTCTATGGTCATTCGAATCATGACACAGATCAGCCTGGTTCAGTTTAAAGATGCCCTTACCTAGGTCCCATGTTCTAATCAAGTCAGATGAGTTTGTTTAATAGCAAATTGTAACAGAAAATATCTGCTCAAAACAGAAAAAAGAAAGAAAATCTCCATCTGATGCACTTCTGGTTTTTGTAAGAGAGCTTTACAATGACTGACAACTTGGCTTTCGTTGTCAGGCCAGTCGAAGGAGGCGTGGGACTGTGGAGAGTGTAAGCGAGGAGGTTAACCCCTCGTGTCTGAAACAGCTGTGGAGTTTTTTTTGGCTGGCTGGACGCTATAAATTCTTTCTAAAGAGGGCTTACTTCTGATTTTAATGGGTGCTGTAAATTTATAGCACGCTAGAGCTGGAGAACACGAAAGGGGGATCATATTTAGAAGGCTTCTCTCTTTCTTCACCTTCTTCTTTATATAACCATTCTATTCTTCCTACAGGAACCCATAATAGCTCACAATTGTGAGTTCAATTGAAGTGAATTGAATTAAAGTGGAAGGAAAATTATTCTCTGTTATCAAATTATTTCACAGCTAAAAATCTGAAAGCTGTTGACCGTTTGTAATGAAGCCCCTTTAGCTTTGCTTAGGGTTATAACAGCACACATATTATTACTGAAAATAGCAGGTAAAGCCCTTTTGGTACAGCACACACCTATGCCCAAAATGCACATGTGCAGGATGTTTCAGTATGGAACTAAGTGAGCAATGCATGCAAACACAGAAACAGAACAGAGAGTACTTCCACCTATTACTAAACTCTGCTATTTAAGAACATCAAAGTTTCTCATGCAGCTACAGAGGCAAAAGAAAGCTGGACCGAACCAAAACTTTACGTTTTTCAATAGCGGTAAGGCACATAGTTTGCTCTGCATTTAACTGAATTACTCCCCTGAAACAATGTCAAGCCAAAGGTAAACATTACAGATACTAGGGATAAATTATCTGCGACAGACTGGCGACCTGTCCAGGGTGTACCCCGCCTCTCGCCCATTGACAGCTGGAGATAGGCACCAGTACCCCCCGCGACCCTAGCAGGGATGAATAAGCATGTCGGAAAATGGATGGTTGGATGGATGGATGGATGGATGGATGGATGGATGGATGGATGGATAAATTATCTGATGGCTTCCTGCAGCATCTACTAGGTCTAAACTCCATACATCATATGAGATGCAAGACGAAGGAATCTACTGGGCATTTTCCCAACAACTGTACAAGCTGCATTCTGGTTTAATAGGTCAACAAAATACAACTCTAAAGTGATTTAAATATGTTTTAGTCTCAAAAATGCTTAGTCTCATTGTTAGTAAACATTTCTAAACAACATACTCCGTCTTCCTCCCTCAGTCCAAAAACATGATTGTTAGGTTAATTGGTTACTGTAAGTTGCCCTTAGGTGTGAGTGTTTGCGCACATGGTCGTTTGTCTTTTATGTCTCTGTGTTGCCCTGTGATGGACTGGCGCCCTGTCCATGGGGTACTAAACTTCTCGTCCAATGAGAGCTCGATATATGCACCAGCCCCCTCACCCCCCAGCACGAATAAGTGGCTATAAGATAATGGATGGATGGATAAACATAAACCTTTTCCAAGTTTATATTATTGTTTAATGCATCTGTTGCAAAATCCAAACAAATCTCCGTCAGTTCTGTGCTTTCCACATTAAATATTTTTTTAGAACATTACCAAATGAAACTGATTTCAGAAACTGAAAAAGGTTAATTTCCCTGTGCAAATTCTCAGTTATCCGGGGCAAGACAACAGCAAAACAGGCTTAAACCGTACTTCAACTATGTGCCAAACCATGTTTTTTGTGTAGCATTACACCCCTAGACCTGATACCCTTAAATAAAAACCTGGAGCAACGACCTGCCTTCAGAAGTCCCTGGTCATATTACCAGTGCACTGCTCAAATGAGATCAGCATTTAACATTTTGACCTACAAGGAAAATGCTATTTGTGGTGGAAAAACTAACGACACGCATCACCCTGAATCACAGTAAAACATGGCAGTGGCACATCATGCTGAGTGGATGCTTTTCTTCAGCAGGGTAAGGGAAGAGGTTGATAGAACCCTAACCTTAACCTAAACATAGAACCAGATCTTGAATGGGTTTGGGCGATGCGGATGCATATTACACTTTTCAGATTTTTATTTGTAAAACCATTCATAAGCCATTTCTTCATTTCCTTCCCCGCCATAATTATGCACTTCTTTGTAATGGTCTAATAAATAAAATTCAGATTATATGCATGGAAGTTTGTGGTTGCGGAGGGAAACAATATGAAGTAGTATGGATATTTTTGCACAGTACAGTAAAACTAGCCTCACTTTGTGGTACATGTACATTGAAGGTGGCCTGTGATAGACTAGTGACCTGCCTAGCGTGTAGCCCACCTCTAAATCATTGACCACTGGAGATAGCACCCCCCGCAACCCTGCACAGACAAGCGGGTATAGAAAATGAATGGATGGACATTGATGAAGTACCGTTAGCAGTATCCTTCCCTTTACTCTGGTCTCTTTGTCTGCAGGTATTGTTTGCATTGAACCAGACACTGCTGCAGCACGAAGGTGTCCGAGCAGGGAGCCTGCAAGGATCCTACACCACGGAAGATCTCATCACACACTACAACTGTGGAGATCTCAACTCTATTATCTTCAACCATGACACTTCACAGGTTTGTTGCATCACACTGGAGCTAATTTTGTCAAGATAAAGGATTGTGTGCTGCTTCTTCTTAAATTTTAGTTTAGCAGAGAAACCAAAATCAGTTCGGTCTTCAGCAGTTAACACTGGAGACCATTGAAACAACACCTGTACAACACAATACAAACAATCTGATGCCATTACTTTATCTTGGCAAACACACAAAATTAGATATGATCTTCCTCATTTTTCTACTCCCAAAGTTGTAAGTTGTCCAACAGCGATGCTCTCCAACAAATCCTTTCCTCTAAATGCATAAAGGTTTTGCCAAAAAATTATGTCGGATAGAAAAGTACTTTAATGCCGGGACTGAAGTGGACTGCATAGCCCTGATGATAGCTCATCCGGAAACCAAGAAGCCACTATCATTACATATACCATCAGTAAACCTATAAATTTGTTTAATTTTCTGCAGATGCTTGGCAAAGCTTATTTAGTTTTATGTTCTGAGGCAGTGTTTCCACCAAGTTGAACATCAGCAGAGACTTTTGTTGAAATGTTGCATGTCGATGTTAATCAACTTGTGAGTACTTCAGCGTTGGAAGCTGATTTGGTGAAAAACGTGCCATTGGTTTTGTATTTTGTGCTTCATCCAGCTCAGTTTTCCACCACAGAAAATTATTTTCATACCCACTTCTCTACAAAAAAAAATTAAAGACTCCGGGCTGCAGTCTGCCAAAACAGGCTGGTTTTGTCGTTAGTTTACATAACAAAAATCTGTTGTTTTTGCTGACAGTCAGATGACAGGAAATGGGGTTGAGAGAGAGGGGGAAGACACCCAGCAAAGGTCCACAGGCTGGGACTTAAAACCTGGGATGGCCGCGTCAAGGACTGAGGCCTCTGAACGTGTCGTGCGCTCTACTCTTGCGCTTCCACAGCAGCCTTCCTGCTGCTTTTAATGGTTTCAAGGACCAACAAAGAATGTGAATCCTATAAGTTGTGCAGAAATGCGTGATAAGATCCTGGATTATAGTACTACTACTGTATGCTGTTTTGAGCATCCGACAACAGATTAAGAATCCTTAAACTGAGCTGTCCGGAACATCATCAAGCTATTTTTAGCTTTAATCTAAAAGTGTCTGTCTTGGTGTTCAAATACCCAAATCTGTCAAGACTGGATTTAAGTTGGCATTTATCTCATCCCCACTCCACTGCCATTACATAATCATCACCTCACGCATTTGTTTCCGCAAATCCGCAAACTGCCATATTAATCCTCTTTAAACTTGAGTTACGTGATGTCGGACTTTTTCTTTGCCCTACATGTAACTGAAAACTCATCTTCTCACCTCCTACTGACATTGATCCGGCTCCTTCGCTGAACGATACCATCAGCATTCCTTTAAAAAAGTCAAAAGGCTATTTGTTCCATAACATAAATATGTACCGTGGCTTGCAAAAGTATTCATACCCCTTGAACCTTTCCACAAATTGTCACATTACAACCACAAACGTAAATATGTTTGATTGGAATTTTATGTGAAAGACCAAGAAAAAGTGGTACACAATTGTGAAGTAAAAATTAATTTATGAATGATTAAACACATTTTTTTCAAATAAAAATCTGAAAAGTACGGTGTGCAAAAGTATTCAGCCTCTTTTTCTGAGTGCAACCAATCGCCTTCACAAGTTACCTGATGATTCCTAATGACTGAATTGAGTCCACCTGTGTGTAATCTAATCTCAGTAAAAATACTGCTGCTCTGTGATGGCCTCAGGTGTTGATTAAGAGAATATTGGGAAGCAAACATACAGCATCATGAACTCCAAGGAAAACACCAGACAGGTCAGGGATAAAGTTGTGGAGAAGTTTAAAGCAGGCTTAAGCGATTATAAGATTCCCCAAGCTTTGAATATCCCACAGAGCACTGTTCAATCCATCATCCGGAAATGGAAAGAGTATGGCACAAATGTAAACCTACCAAGACACTGCAAACATGTGGAAGAAGTTGCTGTGGTCAGATGAGACCAAAATTTAACTTTTTGGCCAAAGTCCAAAACTCTATGTATGGCGGAGAACTAGCACTGCACACCATCCCCACTGTCACATATGGTGGTGGTGGCAGCATCATGCTCTGGGAGTGCATCTCTTCAGCAGGGATATGGACGATGGTCAGAGTTGATGGATGGACAGGGCAATCTTGGAAGAAAACCGGTTGGAGTCTGCAAAAGACTTGAAACTGAGGAGGAGGAGGTTCACCTTCCAGCAGGACAAGGATCCGAAACAAAAAGCCAGGGCTACGATGTAGTGGTTTAAAGCAAAACATATTCATGTGTTAGAATGGCCTAGTCAAAGTCCAGACCTAAACCCAATCAGGAATCTGTGTCAAGATCTGAAAACTGCTGTTCACAAACATTCTCCATCTAATCTGACTGAGCTTGACCTGTTTTGAAAAGAAGGATGGGCAATAACTTTCAGTCACTAAATGTAGAAAGCTGGTAGAGACATTCCCTAAAGGACTTGCAGCTGTAATTACAGCAAAAGGTGGTTCCAAGAAGTATTGACTCAAGGGGGCTGAATACTTTTGCACAATGGCTTTTTAAAGTTTTTATTTGTGAAAAAAAAGAAAAAGAAATCGTGTATAATTTTCTTTCAACTTTACCATTGAAGTGGTATGAATACCATTGCAAGCCACTGTCAATGCTAAACATCCAGTGCTAGAAAAGTGGTTGTAAAAAGCCCTTTTAGTAGTGCTTCATGGTTAACCCCTCTCCATCCGTAAAGATGCATTAAAAGCCACACACCATGCAACCTCAACTCAAAGGTTTAGACTTGTGACTCTTACTCATTTATGCTATAGAGACACATAAAGTATGCACACTATGCCTCTATTCTCATGCCAAAACATGAGACACACATATTTTCATTATTCCCTTTTCGCCTGCTCACGGTATACTCATCCATCTCTTTAACCTAGGGGACCATTAGGAAGTTGATAGCTTTTATTTTCACCTGCAGTCATGTCTTCAGCTGTATTCATTAGTTTTTTTATATTGCAGCAGTTTGCCCCTGCTCCTCGTGTCATAATAAAATACATCAGCATTCCTGAACACTTGGTTAAGCAATCAGATACCTAACTGCAGAGCCCACTGAGGTAGCACAGTGATCTACGGCAGCTTTGGGCCTCTGAACTTGACATGCAGTTTTTAAAACATACCGAGTCCAGAGGCCTCCAACAACTCAAATTCTCTCCAAATTCTATTTCACCCTAAAAGAGAGAAACTGATGCTGAACTGCAGTCCACTATTAAGCAGCTGAATGCATTTCAACATGGAACTGGTTGCCAGTCCATCAGTAAATTTCATTAGGATTGTAGAAAATAGCAGGCACAAAAATACTCAGCAGATATATCGTTATTTCTAGTCCTTTGCCTTTCCAGTTGTGTTTGGGCATGTAGCTCACACTAGTTATAATCATTTCTCTCTGAAGTTGAGAAACATAAAAAGAAACATCAAAGAAACAAAGCAGCCGAAAGTTGCCAAAGTATGATGACATTTTGTATGAAAGATCAAACTCTGGCATCAATGCAGAACAAAGTGCTCCTCGAAGAAATAAAATATGTTAAAGTCTACAGCTTAAACGTGAAGTCATAGTTGAATAGTTGTTTTTTTTTTTGAGTGAGGAGGAGCCAGTCTGAAGAAAGGTTGTCAGAGAGCAATAACTTGGAGATGTTGCAAACCGGCACCCCACCGAAGGTTTTAAAAGTGCTTTTGTGACAAACCCAGTCTGTCATTTTCCAAGATGGAGAATGAAAATTGTTCTGACTGGTTTGGTTACCTCCTATGCACATGAGCCAGAACATCCATTTCTACCAACAACTGTGTTATCAGAACAATTTATATCAAACGGCTTGAAGGTTGTTTGAAAAGTATAGAGGCTGTAAATGGCAGCACCTAAAAATGTAACTTTTCCATAAATAATCAGTTTGTTTTGTAATCTGGAGGGTTTACCTGCACTACAGTAATGTAGATCTAAAGACGTTATTCCAACGGTAACTCGATAAATCGGTGTAGGCAGTTTTCTCATAACATTTTGTTTGGCCCCAAGATTCACTTCAAACAATTCCTGCACATGTGGTGGTTGGAAAGAAAGTCAAAATTCTGAGATATGATCCGTCATTGATTTGGCTGAAACACTGCAAAGAATCCACTTGCAGCAGCTAATTATTAATATGGTAGGGTAACGTTTGGAAGAGCTGCTATAATTTAAAAAAGCTTTCCTCGGATATCAACAGACATTTTGTATAAACAGAGAACATGTAAGAATTAAAATCCGCAGTACAACAACGTGTTTTCTCGCCTGTGAAACTTAGTTCTTCCAAACACCTGCAGTCCCCCTGATGTTGCTGTTGCCCTGATGTTCAACCAGAGCAAAATGAGAGGAGCAGAAACAGTTTGAGAGGCAGAACTGAAAAGACAGTTCTTGCTCTTTGTATTCCCTTTAAACATATTTTATAACAGACAGATTAAGATTTTTTTTAAAACACTTGTGTGGCCATTGCTAAACTTATGCCACAACCCCTGATAAAAAACAAGAAGATAAAGTTTATTTTATCTACCTCACGTTACAATCTGTTAAGCAGTTATTTTTCTTAATTTATTAAGATTTTTACTTATTTCTTATGATGAGCCTTAGTATAAAACACCACACTTCTGAACTCTGTAAAGGCAAAATAAAATTTACAACGGGTTGATGAAGAAAAGAGGAAAATATTCCAGGAGGTATTTTATTCTGTTCTGGGGCTCACATGAAAAACTAAGTCATGAATGTTTTACAAGTAAATCAAAGCCCTTCAGCCTTCATGTGAAACAGACTCTGGCAAAAAAAAAACAAAAAAAAAAAAAACATGGGAGTAACAGGAAATGTGTGAGAAACCGACTTTGGCTTGATGCTTAAATACCTTGTTATAATAAATCCCTCTGTGTATTTAGACACCATTCAGTATGAAATAAACACACATTTACCGACCATTTGCAGCCATCACACTGGCCTATCAACGTGTAACTCCCTTGTAGACTGCCAAGCAATGCATGTTCGGCATGTGTCTTCATGTCACGCTCTAATAAAACCCAGATAAACAAATCTGTTCAACACGGGACGCAACCATCCCGTCGCCAATCTCTCGATCACTTAATTTCTTCCACAGCCGCACAGAAGACTGCAGGGTGGGCTTTCATGTGAACTCTTGATCCCTGTTCACACCTGGTATTAACATGAATCTTTGGGGATTTCTTTGAAGAAAGGAGTAAAGCGAATATGCTTCCTGGATGCACAGGTGATGCATTGAGTTAGTCACTTGATCATGAGCAATTTAGGTCACATATGTATGACCGAACAGTTTTTGGCAACACAAACATGAAGGTCCTGGGGCCACGCTGCAAGACAGACAGACTGATCACTTCCCCATCATTCATAATGCTTTTGGGTTTGCACCGAGGTGGTACTCCTAGTTAACGACTATGTTTTTTATTTGCAAAAATGATGTATCATATCTCAATTGGAAAACAAAAATCATGCTGGTATCCATACTGATGTCAAATCAGTAATGTGTTCAGGAAACCAATGGATATCACATAATTTGATGAAAGTTATCACCCCATAGAGGGTCTGAAGTCACAGAGAAAGTGAAACTGAAAAACTGATGTAGCAGGCTGGTTCACTTTGCTGGAATAACATCTTAGTAAATGAAAATGGTATTTAGTGGTATTTAGTATGCATGCCTGACAATGTTGGGGCATGCTCCTTATGCGATGACAGATGATGTCCTGGGGTATCTCCTCCCAGATCCTGACCAGGGCATCACTGTGCAGTGAGCACAGGGCCTATTGGAGCAGTGGTTCCCAACCCTGGTCCTTAAGTAGTACTCTCCTGCATGTTTTAGGCATTTTCTTGCTACCACACGGCTGACTTAAATGAATGGATGATTAAGAGGCTTCTGCGGCACTTCGTGGTATGCAGAGGAAGTTATGCTATCATTTGAATCAGGTGAGCTGGAACAGACATGTCTAAAACCTGCAGGACAGGTGTCCCTGAGGACCAGGGTTGGGAACCTTTGTACAAGAGGATGTTGGGCCCTCAGGCAATGGTTGGGTCAGAGAAATGCAGTTCTCATCTTGTTCTTCCTTGCACAAAAGGAGCTGATACCAGTCCTGGGTCTTGATGGGTTAAGGACATTAAGGCAAGGAGTCCAAATCAGTACTAGCAAGGTGTGCATGACAATGTAACTAGTGAGTCTGACTGTACCCATTTGTGTTTACAGTACATCTGTTCATGAACGGCTATTTGAGACACATGCAAAGAAAAAAGTAACTTGTGACAAGAGACACTTCTATCTCTTTTTAATGATTTCCAGACTTTCTAAGATGGTGCTAAGTGAGGCAAGATCAGTTAAGTAGCCCTCTAAAAAATGACCAAGGGGCCAAGGTGTTTGGATTTAGATGCAGATCATCAAGGAACAAATAAGGAGCACTGTAGTAATTGCTCAGTAGTTATTTATTGCTTTCTTTTAAGAAGTCACATAAATACCCATTACAGCCAACACTCACAATGTTCCTAACATCCCTGTTCAACAATGTCCTTCCTTACAGTAACTTTTTTCTTTAATGTACCTATTTCAATGTTTGATTTGTAATTTCTTATCTGTTACACCTATTGTTTGTTTGCTTTTGTCAGAATCAACTGAAAAGTTTTTAACCTGTATATTTTTCAAATGGTTTGATTTCTTTTCACATGATAAAAACTCTAAACGAACCAAAACCTTTCCATATGAACCATATGAGAAGGTTTAGTCTGTTTATTGGTCAGATGCGTCCAGGGCAGGTATAGAAAATGTAAATACAGGAAACAGATGCTGTGTTCCTCACTAGTGGTAAACACGAAGGATTTACTGTTCCTTTTAAATGGACAAAAGAACAGTTTAGCATACATTTTCAGTGTAATGTCTTTCAACACTCATAGTCTCTTTGTCCATTTCAGCTGCCTCACTTCATCAACAGCTCTCTGCCAGCACATGACCGTATGACCGCCATGCAGATCGACAGCTACTTCCGCCAGGAGCTCATCTACAAACGTAACGAGAGAATGGCTCGACGTGTCTCTGCACTGCTGCAGAGGAATCCCAACCAGACTTTCTTTTTCGCTTTTGGTGCAGGTACAGCATGCCCCTCTACAACATCTGGATTCTGCATTAATGCTTACTGTTAATTGTCAAGCAAGGGCCATGTTAACATTGCTGTTTTCTGACCTGCTTGGTTTGTGTTGTTTCTCTTGCAGCAGGCTAAACTCACTAAACCATTCGCATCCAGTAAAGTCTTTCCAAGTACATTTTTATTGGAGCTAAGAGTGTCTGTTTGCATGTAACTATGAAGAATAGAGATCGGGTTTACTTAAGTCTGGAACAGTGTTTCTGTCAGTGTAGATGTCTGTTTATGGTGACAGAATTAGCCTTTCTTTGTGATTTAAAGCAAAAACTGGAGAAAAAAAGCTGCGTCTTCAGCTATAAAGCACGTATAGCTCATCTCTATAAATGTGTACACAGACACACACTTGAACAGAAGTCCCGATTACAGCCAGCTCCCATCCCTGAAATGAAGAAACCATTAGTGTGTTTCCATTAGCATTCCTGGCTAATGGTGCTAAAGTTTCCTGAATCGTGTAGTGTGTCCTGGGGAAAGTATGCGTGTTTATGTGTATCCATGTAAATAGGCGCACGCAAACAGGTGGTGTGCCGGTTAACTGTACAACTGTGTATCTCTGTTTTTGAATCTGCTAAAGGGTGGCGCTCCCTCTGGGCTGTGTATATGTGGGTGTACCAACATGTGTGTACACGCAAGTGTGTGCCACAGCATATGATTAATGTAGAATGCCTGGTTCCTTCCTTTGGGCTTTGTTGCTCCTAGCTCTCTTTGTGATTTTTGGATAGTACATCTGTTGGGCTATCCAGCTGCTAAGTGTGTGTCTGCACAGGCGTTACTAAACATTGGAAGTACGCATTAACCATGCGCTTCGGGTATAAAGGCATTGGGTGGAGGGGTTCGATTTGAGTAATACCACATAAATTTGCATTATGTAAAGAAATAAATGTTAAAGAAAAATCATGTGCTACACACTGTGTTCATGAAATTTCAAAAAGGTAAATTGATATCCTAGAAACTATCAGTTTATGACTAAAAGACCCCTGAGAGGCGAGGCTGAAAGATAATTATTGTCATGTTTTACCAGTTGTTGGGAGGAATTGTTTGTTTTGAATGTGGCACTGGTTTTGGTTGAATATGAAAAAGTATCTATCTGAGGGTGTCTGGATAAACTAAATTAAACATATTTATTTAGTTCTTAGTTCAACCCACAACTGTTTATATTTCTGGCAGATTCAATATTAAAGTTTTTTTTTGTTTTTTTTTGGTTCTAGCAAAAACATTGGTTCTGAGAGGAATTAAGGCAGGCATTTCTCGAAAATAGAAAAACAATGTACAAAAACAGTTTTATTTAGCTTTTACCTAAAAATGTCATGTGAAAAGTTTTTTCTACCCTTCTTTAATCCGTGTAATCACTGGAAAAATGCTTATCGGCTGTACAACGATCAAACTATTCTTATAATTGCTGACCAGGATTTTGCACATTTCCATGGGTATTTTAGTTGATTAACTCCAACTTCCTTATGTGGTCCAAAGACTTAGACAAAAGTTAAATGGTTATTCTAACTTGCCTGTGTGTGTGAATTATGTTTTTTTTTTCTGTGTTGCCCTATAATGGAGTGGCAACTTATCCAGGGTATACCCTGCCCAATGACCGATGCCCTTCCCTGCCAGGATAAACAGGCATAGACAACGGTTCTCTAGAACCGTGAATTTTATTTTAATAAAAAAACAAAAACATTTTGGTTAAAAAATCCCTTTAAACCTGAATCCAACAAGAGCATGGATAATCATGGGCTTAATCATAATGGTATATTCCTTAAAATTTGTGTAGCTTCTCTGTGACTATTTATTTATTGTTGGTAATAGGTTGAATTACATCAAATCAGAAGAAGTTGTTTGGTTCTTCAAATTTAACTGTGAAGCGAGGAATCAACACATTTTCAAATTACCATTCTGATTTTTGCAAAATGCCTTTAAATTGTTCAGCAGATTTCAGTTAAAAGTCTTCTTCTCCAGCAAAGCAGGCATGAGTCTGAGAAGTTTTCCACCGTCTCCATTTCCAGCGTACGGGAAAACTACAGCACAGTGTGAACGTGTTTGTCGATCACCTGCAGGCTGAAGTCACTACATTTGACAAGACTGACAGCTAGTGTGAAGTGATAGGAACCATTACATTACGCTGTGCCTGCTGAGTGAGCTCGCACACGTGTGCTTGCACACATTCTAACACAAAGCGTTACATTCAAAGGTGTATAGCGTAGTGCTGCTTGCACTTATGAGTGCAGACAAGCAGAAATGGTCACTTTAACACTCATGTAACAGTATGCAATTTGTGTTTGATTCAAAACAGCTGGAGCTAATTAAGAACTGGGTACCAAGGCTGTTTTCTTCAATAACTACTAAATATATAAATTAGTACAATACATATTGATCAGAATCCAAGTTCGGTGTATTGACCAAGTAGTTTTACACACAAGGAATTTGCTATGGCAATGTTGTGGTGCAGGACATTCAACATATACAGATAATTATTTATGTAATAGAAAAACTGGATACATTGTAGAGTATGTTGCAATATTAAATATATTCAAATATAAACAGATAGTGTAAATCTCAACTAATACCTATATATGTCTACAGAAATAAAATATAGAAACATACTGCAAAATAAATCAAGGTTTCAATTCCCTGACGACATTTTTCTAGCTTGTGAAAAACAAAACACCAAAATAATTAGTCTGAGAAGTTTAACGTTATTAGTTTAAACAGGAAAACAAAAACCTCGGAAATCTCTTCCACACATTAATCCCAAATCAGTCCCTTTCTCTCATGTCTCTTTTCTCCGTTCAGATCGCTAACACTCGTCTTTATAGTCCTGTAAACGTCTCAACTGGTCCCAGTTTCCCACTGGCCATAGCAAGCAATGAAATTTTATCATCCATCGATGCCAGTTTGGTTTATGTGACAACCCGGACTCCCTAGAAATCTGGCTTTGCTCACATTTCCCCTTCGACATTTTTGGAACTAGCAGTGATGGTTCCTGTCATTTTTTTAGAAGGGTGTCCTCCAATAATTTCACAACAGAACACATTCTGAGTAACAAAGGATATAAAGAGGTGAGGGTTTGGGAGGGTTAAGGTTATCCAGACATGTTTTAAAATAAATAGAGCCAAGCGAGATGGATTACAGACATTTCTAGGGCAAACGTGGGCGTACAATAATAATGGTCCAATCTTTATGGTAGAAGCTCAGATCACTTTAGATGGTATGTGTGTTTACATCAAAACTTAAAACCATAGGCTAAATTATGATAGATTATAAAACAATTAGAACATGGATCATTGGATTTCTGCTTTCTGGTTACTTCTTTGTGTGAATTGTTATGTTTCTGCATTACCTTCATATTAATGGGCCAGCTATTAGCACTTGTCTTCAACCACTGACTTTACAGGATGAACAGAGTATAAAAGAAAACCAGGACTGTCAGAAAAGACCTTTTTCAAAAACAACTATGTGATATGGGTATAGAGTGATTCAAGCAGAAAAAAACAACAATCTTTGGTAAACTCAGCACCTTGCTTTTTGAAAAAATAAATAAAATAAATCTACATTATCGGATTAGGGTTTTTAGCCCACAACATATAATTTAAACTAATCAGTAGCAAACATCATCAAAGTTTATTCTTGGCACTGCCTTGAAAGAGAGCATTCCTTACAGCAGAATGCTGTTGCCACCATGTTTTAGCATGGGAAGGGTGTATTAAGGGTGCAGGTTTTGTCTTTTTGCTACTGTTTGCATGTACACCTATTTGAATCCTCTTGCACTGGGTTCACTGTAACCCATGCATGAACTGGTAACATAGCCAGTGCTTTTCAGTTTATTGTCTCATAATCAATTATCTTTTACATCAGGGATGATCAGCTCTAGTCCTCGGGGGTTGGAGTCCTGCAACTTTTATATGTGTCTCTGCTTCAGCACACCCGAGTCCAATAATCAGGTCATTAAAAGCACTTTGGAGAACTTGACTGCATACAGAGCACATAATTCAGCCATCTGATTCAGGTGTGCTGGAGTTGATGTTTTCCTGCACATCACTTATACAGTCCAATAAAAACAACACAGGATTTTTACACAACCCAGCTGCTTTATATAAATAACTCAGGGAAGATCTAGGTTTTTATGCAGTCACACTTAAAGAGCAGTTGGTGACATACAAACTCAAAGCTTTATACTAATTTGCTGAGAAGCTGGTTTAGAGGATAGGAAACCCCTGTTTTTGCAACCTCAACAAAAAAAAAAAACAACAACAACGGGGATAAGCAGAAGGACATAATTATCGAGTAAAACTTATTAACAGCTACAGGCAGCAGTGGATGATTAATGCAGAAAATCTGCCTCTTTCCTTTGGGTCTTTATGCTCCCGAAGCTTTTTGTGGTTTTGGACTGGACTGCAGTCACGGCATCCAGCTGTTAATTGTGTACCCTGATTCAACTACTCTAAGTAAGCTTGCAATACGTGCTTTAACTGCGATATTGGAACAAATGTGTTTAGCAACGTTAGTGAACCTTTTGGCAATCTGCTAATACATGTTGGGTTTTTATGTGTTGTGACAAAAATGTGGCAGATAATTAAAACGTCTGTTTTTTCACAGAGACTGTTAAATTAAAAATACTTTTAATAAGTTATACACCTCTTTGTAAGCATGAACTCTCCTATAGGTGCTCTGACTCTAAGACATAAGCCACAAGGAAAGTCTCGAAGAAACTCTACATCATATTTTGTGGAGAATTTTTTTAAATTTTATTTAATTCTGACTGATTGAATAACACTTAATAAATATATATATATATATATATATATATATATATATATATATATATATAAATTGATTTTTACATTTTCATGATATGTCAAGTTTGTGGTAGGACCAAAGTGCAGATAGGAGCTCGGAAGCAGGATGTTTGTATAGTGAGTGATTTATTAGAAATAATGAAGGCCTGCAGGATGCCAGGAACACAGCAAGGATAAAACCAGATCAGGGTAGTGAGACCTGATGATGAGTGTGACTAAACAGGAGGACTATTTAGGAGAGGAGATAGATGGAACAGCAGGTGGAATAAATTACACAGGTGAGAAGATTAAGGCAATTAGGCAGAAGGAGAGGAAATACAATTAACTGGCACAAGGAGGACTGAATCTAACAGTGAAACATGAATAATGGCCAATGATGAGGGGATAACCCAACTAAACGAATGACGGTCAGGAAGAAAATAAAGATCTAACAGAACTACTAAAATTATAATGAACAGAAGCCGACTAAAAGAGGAACCAAATCTAATAAGCTTCAAGAATAAACTATTAAAATAATATAGAACAGAAAACTATAGTGACAATAATCTACATATAACAAGTAACACTGAAAATGTGCAAAACAAACAGACTGCAGGATCCCCAGGGAGCTACAAGAAGTAATCAAACCCCTTGAGATCCCGACAGAGATGGTCAACTGTAATTTTTAAAGTTGGTCTTTTGGTGTTTTCTGCTAATACAACCAGGGATAAAATTAATCAAAAACTATGACAAAATTGCTGCTTAGGTAGATTTGTGATTTTTATCAGTTAGACAAAAAGACTGAATTTAATCTATACAATTTTTCAGATAATGTAGAATTTTTCTCTTTTCTTTTTTTTTTGTATTTAAAAAAAGTATATATAAAAAATAATAATACATAAATAAATAAAAATTATAAAAAATAATAAAAAAACAATTTAAACAATAAATAATATAAATAAAAAATAAAAAAATGACTAAATAAAATAAATATTTGTATTTTATTTTTATTTTAATATTTTCTTAGACTTGCAGGTAATCTTATGAAGTGATGTTAATCAACTGTTTCACATTATTTTTAATTTGGATGATTTTCAGTAATTTAAACACATTGTATTTTAAAGATGGAACAGTGTTCTTTCTACACATAGACAACTTGAATTTTAGGCTTTTTGTTACATGCAGCAGCTTGTTACAACGTTTTGATCCGATGGGCGTGATCGCCGCCATTTTGTGTCTGGTGGTGGCATTTTATGTGCAGTAAGAAAGTAAGCCCTGAGTGACAGCTTATTAACGTGCACGTATGTGTATGCACGGCCGGCCCGGCTATGTAAACACGAGATTGGAGAACAACGCAGAGAGATAGTGTGTGACCTTTTACCATTGTTCATCTAAAAAGATACATTAATTCTTCACAAAACTTTTTTTGTTTGTTGTATCTAAAATAAGGAAATTTTGCTTATTGCTCCTTTAAGAGCTAGTTGAAAACTGGATATACAGTAAATTGCAACATGTAGAGGATAGTAAGGGGGCCAAGAATGTAACTGGATAATACTAACCTTCTGTTTTGGAGTTGCTGCTGGACCAGGGTGCAACATATTATCAGAGACCCCTCGCACTCTCTCCATGATCCTTTCAAACCGCTGTAGTCACGCAAACAGTACTGCAACATCAAAAGCAGAACTAGATTTGATGATCAAATGAAGGATGATCCGTCCCTCAGATCTCATGTCATGCCCTTTGCTGGATATTATTTTCCTTTTTCCTGAAAGGGATTACTTTCATTCACTCTTTATCTGTTGTGGAAGGATTTTTAGACCTTACAATTCTTCTTTTGTTGTTACTCATTATTTTTAAGCACACAAAATGTACAACACAAAATGTACAAAAAATGCAAATAAAGTCCAATAAAAAAGGAAAAATCATCCTAAATCATGGAAAATTAATAGTCAAGATCATTAAAAGGTTATAAGGATGTATATCTACTTTAATGCAGTGTATAAAAACAGAAAACAAAAACTGGTTTAAAAAATGTTGGCTCGGTGCACACCTGGAATATAGTGCTTTGATGTCTTCTGATTCATTTAAGAGTGCTGCATGTGGGCTCTGGTTAAAATTGCTAATTTCTTACCTATAAATCGCTTTGTAAATTGGTATGCAAGTTGAATTTTTATTCTTACCAACCATTTTATACAACATTCAGATACAACATCTGTGCACTTTGGAAGCCAGCAAGATTTCGGCGTTTGCCAACAATGGTTTTTATTAATTAAAAAAAAAAAAAAAACAAAGATGCCTGTCACAAGATCTGGGAACACATCTTCCAGAAGTAAAGTCAGGGCAGAATGGAAGGGCTGTCGGTAACACGCAGCTTTTGGGTTAAGAAGAAAGCAAAGACCAAGACTCGCTGGCTACAAACATGACAATGATGTAGGAGGATATAATGTTGACATAAATGAGTACTTGGACTGTCATTTGTAAAAATTAAATTGACCATAATATACCAGGTTTTCCTTTGGGGCTCAACATTAATTAGTCACCGTGTCTAGCAGTCAAACCAATTAGCCATATACAGAGCTGATTTGCCATGACCTGATTCTGGTATTGGATAAAAAAAGAAACGTCCATGTTTAAAATGAGCTCAAATGTAATTTGCTACATGCTTTGTTGAAGAACTTTGAGTTTAGTGCTGGTTCTAAAAATAAATTAACTCCTAAAATGTCCGTGTCACTCTGTCTAGGTAACTGTAACAAGGTCCTGCTTCTCACTAGCAGCCAGATGTTGGTTAGGTTGGGAAAACTACTACCCAGATCCCTGATGTCCTTCAAGTATACAATTAAGTCTTAGCATTAGCGTTTTCTGTAACTCATGTTAAGTGTGTGGCAAACTCTAACAAGTGCGTCCTGAAAGTCTTTCACAAGATTCTCTTGTCTGTGTTAAAACAGTTGGAATATTTCTTTGTACTGTGCTACCCCGCTGATCTTAATCAGGGTTTCGTATCATCTTTTCCATGTCCCTCCTCCGTTTATTGGCGTCTGTGTCCTCCGTGTCTCTGATCCTGTTCCTGTGCAGCTCTGTGGTCACTGCTGTTCACTATTACTATTAGGATCATGTAATGGGGGCCAATCAGGAGAACCCACCGCAGCCTGACGAAGCATTCTTAAGGCCAAATAGATGCATCACAGTTTCCTCCTAGACAAACTGTCGCAGCATCACCAGATGATAGCGGGTAAATCCATGGCTAACTTATTCTGAAAACTTAATGAACCTTTTTCTTTGTTTATCACAAACCTAAGTTGTCTGTTCATTTGGGTCACTAAGAGGCTGTAACCTTACCTACTGGCGCATGTGAGTTATCTGTGCTAAATAGTGATGGACTGCAGGGCCAGGCAGTGTGTTGTTGGAGCTCCGATGTGCTTCAGCAGTTTTTCATTTGCCACTTCCCTGACCGCTGCAGCCTGTCCTTATTGAAAACATCCCCTGGAATTTCCTGACGTGCACTTCACAAGCGGCCGTGTATGTTCCCGACAAAAAGAAAAAAAAGAAAAAAAAAAGTCATACGATCTGCAGGTATTTATTGCCAAAGTAGTAGTCACAGTCAAAAGTACATGTGTAGTTTTGTTTGTTTTGAAGTCTGGGGGCGACTTTAGGGTCGATTTCTTCTTCTTCTGAAAGCTGATAATATTTCATCGTACTAACATTATGGGCTTGTGCTGTGGAGTCACTTTGTGGTATTGTGGTGTTGAGGCGATGAGTTCAGGAGAGAGCCACTTTGTGACTCTTCCCCTCTTGGATCATATTTGCGTCTTCAGCCATTTTCAGTCCTTCTGCCTCAGCTCTCTGCCCATCTTTCTGAGCCATCTTTCAGTGTCTCTCTTTCGCTGTAGTTGCTTATGTCTGCTCCCTCAATCCTTCACATCTGTTTATCTTTTTTCCTTTACTAAAATGCCCCCATCCCTTTATCCTATCTGTCTTTGTCTCAGATCTTGTACTCCTTCACATAACTTGTGGTCATTTTATGAACTGACAGAGAAGATTGTTTTCGGGGCTTCCCTGATGACAGCTTGGTCTTTGCACATATCTGTAGTTATTTTTAACATGAGTGTGGGCTGACGAAGGGTTCAGTGTTGTTTTCCAAAAGCTAATCTGGTGGATCAGCACTGAGATACCTCTGTGCTGCACCAGCTACAGCGTTGAGCTGCTGCTTAAAGCTCGATGACTTTATTTCCTAAGTGATATTTTTGGAACGTGAATCGGACCTGTGGGCAAGGTGTGACTGTTGTTTTCCATCAGCTTCCTTTGCTCTCTTTGAAGTACTGTGCTGGAAAAGACTGGTGGAAACAGCAAACTTTGAAAGATCTCAAAGGTGTTTAAGCAAAAAGGAAATGAAAAGAGCTATGCGGAATAAGCTGGTGTGACAGTCTCAGACAGTAACATGCATGACAAAACCTATTTTCTCCTTTCTTATTGGTGTGTCCTTCTTGGGGGGAGACAAATCTGGATGCTGTGTGTATTATTGGTTTCCAAAATGATAAATTTTCATGTGAAGTCCTTCCATATCAGAAACTTGTGGGAAGTCATGAATTGCACATCAATCTTTAGAATCCTGTGTTTAATTCAGTAAAGTATTGTGATTTGGGGTTTTAGTATCAGTATATTGTGCAACCTTTACTGTTAGGAAATACAGTGTAACCTGTAAAGATAAAAAAAAATGTTTTTCAAATGACTCCCCTATTTCTAAACTTTCAGCTATACACAAATGTCTAAGACGTCTTTAGGGATGGAGCAATCCAGAGTACCAGTCAGCCCACTGGGCACATCTTGAGACCCCTGGCTTTGTTGTGCGAGAATATGCTCCATGTGCCGCTGCTCTTGTGTGGGCTCTTTCTCCTGCGTGGTCTCCCTGCTTTTCCTGTGCTTGCCATTCAAAGCAGTTAATGGGAGAGGTGCTCACTTACAGACTCCTCAGAGGAGAGTGCAATGTTGGAGAAAGTGTCAACCAAACAAAGCGCTGCACAACTCTGTGTAACAAGAGAATGTGGGGGGATATTCCTCACGTTTTAAAGCACAGGCAGAAACAAGTATCAGAGATCAGGTTTGTTTTTCGTACCCGGAGATAGTGATTCTACGCAGTTAACACGGGGTGCCAGTGAAGCTAAAACTTGTGGTTGTTGTGTTAAACTCCGGGTGATGGAAATTGTTTCTCTTTCCAAAAAAAAAACAACAATGACATTTCAATCCTTTCAAACAGTTCAGGTGTACCAGAGAAACTGTGTTTGCTGTCCTCATTATAAATTGCTTTATCATTATTTCACCATCCAGTACTTCTTGCAGTGTTATACCATTGGATTAATTACTCAAATAGGCTGAAAAGGACCTTGATTCTGAGTGCCGTGCATGCTCTAGAGCAGGGGTCTGCAACCTGTGGCTCCAGAGCCGCATGAGGTTCTTTACACCTTCAGCTTTGGCTCTTAAAAACTTACACCAAAAATGCGAAGGGGAAAAAAATTGGTCAATGTTTCTAAATGTAAAGGTAATTTAAAATTGCTAGTTCTGCGATATATTCGTAACATTTCCAGAAAGAAAGAAACTAATAGTCTATAGAATATTTTACTATAGATAAATGAAGTATCATTTTGTCAATAGGTTGCTTTTTCATCATTTTGATGCCATTTGCTATAAAAATCAAATGTCCAATTGAAGAAAATGCATTAAACCTAAACATTAAAAGTACTGTTGGTTAAATAATAACTGTTGATCTTTAATAAAAAAAAATAAGAAGTTAACTAATTTCCTGTAGAATAATATAAAAACAAGCTCTTGTTTCAAAGAGATGTGTAACTTTTGCGGCTCTAAACAAAATTAGTTTAGCTGGACCGAGGGCAAAAATGGCTCTGCGGGTTGTAAAGGTTGCTGACCCCTGCTCTAGAGAGATATGAATGGATGACACATTTTTTCAAACTTTTAAGATTTTAAAATTCATGTATCATACTTGATGATGGTCTGTTACACTAAATCCCAATAAAAGTTGCCAAGGTTTGAGGCTGTGATTTGACCAAATGTGAAAAAAAATCAAGGGCTATGAAAACACTTGCCAGGCACTATCTGTGATATTCTATTTCTAACAGTTTTCTACTTACAGAAATTAAGAACCCCTTCTCCACCCCAGAAATTGTAAAACACATGCACTTGAGCTCAGGTCTTGTGTGTTTCCAGCGATGCGAGGTCAAGGTTTTGTGTATTTTGGTAACTGTTAGCTACGCTGATTGGATTAGGCCCTGTAATTAAATCAATACAGCTCATTAGGTTGTTCAAAGATTTCACGCTTCATTGGGAAGCAAAAGTACACGTTATTCCCTATAGAGAGCCAGAAAATTTGATGCAACATTTAATAAACACATGGCCGTTGCTGCCCTCTCTTTTCTAGTCTTTAGAAGCTCTTACAAACTCACAGCAGAAACTACATCTGCTTAAACAAGGCAGGAAGGAGAAAGGACCAGCGGCACTGCTGCTATTCCTTAAGTGCATCCACCTGTTGTCCCAGGTGTAAATCAGATCCTGATTAAAGGGCAAGAATGAAAACCAGGCGGCCTGCAGGGTTGTGAGAAATGGCTTACGTGACACATTGGTTTTAGCCGAGGTGAACTGGCAACAGGGAAGAACAACATGGATAGAAATGCACGCATACTCCATATGCCTGGACAGTTGTAAAGAGAAATATGTTTGTTCAATTATCACATAGACAGTTTTGTAGATGTGATTACTTTAATTCTCTGAATGTAAGCTAAAGTAGTGATTAATACAAAGAGGAAGCAGGAAATAAACCAGGCCTGCAAAGATGTTGCACCTTCTTTCATTATTTCTTGTTAAACACAAAATGTAGATTAAGTTAAAATAAAGATTGTGTACATTTGTATTATATACTTTTAATACAGGTTTTATTCTTCTACAAAACTTTTCCTTTTCTCTTTTTATTTCCTTTTCTCTCTGTAGATATACCCTCGTTCTGCTCATTTTCTAAACTATCTGTTACAACTGAAGGGCTTTCCAAATGGACGCAGCAAGTTCACACAGTCTAAATATTTAAACATGGTGGGATCCATCCAAAGCCCCCGAACAATGAACTATGGAGCCGTTCCACCAGCTTTTGTTTTCACATGCACCAGCGTCAGGAGCGCCACATGTTACTGTTTTATGTGATCCCTATAGCTCTCCTGATCTCTGTCTTTGACCAGGCCTTCAACCAGAACAAGCACATGTACAGCTCTTTCAGTAGTTGTCGCTCATAAGCCCTCACTGCGGTGCAGTGAGACAGACTTACGTCTTGCAGCACGGAAAAGAAATGAAGTCATTACTGAGAAGAGGAACCGGTGAGAGAAGAAGGGCGGTAAAGGGGGCTATTTGGCAAACACCCCATTTATACCCTTAAATAAACCCAGCACCATCCTGAAATTTGGACTTTACCGTTGTAGACTCACACATCGTGTGTAACGCATAGCCACTGTGGGCGTAGTTGTTTCTGCAGCTCTGCTCTGTTAATAGAAAAGCTGATGTGTGATTTATAGCAGGAACCCAGTGCTGTTAAACTCTACATGGAAGTTCACAGCGAGGCACAGGGATGCTGGGCTTATTGAAATCTTTGCTGCATTACTCATAGGTTCTGTAAAGGAAAGTCTAGGCGTACTACACATGGGTAGTCATAAAGAAACTTCCCCTATGTAGCACAAACAGGTGCACACGTTATTGACATGCCTTTTAACATCAGGGTTAGCACATTAGCAGTTTCAAACAGATTTGTCATGACTGAGATCATAACACACGTGAAAATGTTTTTGTGCAAGCAATTATATTCTCATACTCAGTTATCATATTACCAATAGCAGATACTGTAAGATATTTACTGTAGTCCTTCCTCATGGAGGAATATGATTTTAAACAAGAGCCATGTACAATAATTTTGTTTCCCTGCTGTTTAACAACACTGTCTCTAAATGCAAAATGTTTTCCCTTGTGTCAGATTTTTTTTTAATATAAATTAGAATTATTCCAATATTATCATATCCTTACCCCAACTATTATATTGATGCAAAATGTTCCTGCGTATACTAGCTGCTACTGTTCCTACAGAGGCCAGTTCTGGGAAGGAAACCAGCAACCCTGTGATTATGTATCTCTGAAATATTAAATCTCTCAGTGTTTCTAATAAAAGGCTATAGATTTACAAAGTTAGACAAAAAAATGTCTTGTTTGAAAAACTTTGAGTGTCCATACTACATTAGATTTTGAAATTACAAGCTTAGATCACAAATCTCATAGTTGATACCATGGCAAACGGCAACACTTAGTAAAATTACAATCCTGCTAATAAAATGCCTCTTTTGATGGAGAAAGTCGATCTTCCACCATTGGTCACCACATTTGACAAACATTTGTTATTACTGTTTGTCCCTTAAATTTGTTCCTACATTCCCTTTTCTTCCTGATCACAACCGCCCATCGGTCTCTTTGTCATCCAAGGGTTGTTTTTTTTAACATTGCTGGATCAGCAAATTTGGATCACCTTATCTCAGTGTGAAACAAGGTGACCAAATCAAATTAAAGCACTCTTCCATCTCGTAAATGAAGAATAAAAATGTTGCCATGATGGATTGAAACACCTGGAGCCGCTCAGGGCTGGGGGATAGGGGGTTTAGGCGGCGGTGGTAGGATCATGGCGCCCTCTTCTTCTACTACTCTGTAGTACAGAGCAGTGTGGCCAGCTACCATAATAGCTGTTGATCCGCACAGCATTTTGTTTTCATACAGAAAATGCTTTAGCCGGAGACAGGTCCATCCAAAACAGAGACTGTCCCTAGAAATCAGGGGATGTTTGGTCACCCTAGTGTGAAGGCATTCATGACAGCCAAATAGGCGTTCTGGTTGTTTGCGCAGCCATCCTTCCAAAATGGTATTTTCATGTTTATCACATCTACTCTAGAATATCTTTAACCTGGCATAAAGCTGAGCATAACTGAAGATACAGTCAGAGGAAATAATGCACAAAACATCCAGAATCCATGTTTTTTTTTTATTGGTTATTGTAGGATGATCTTGCATTAGGAGTTTCAAGTAGTTTTATCTAAGTTACACAGCAACTGTTATCGACTGTATTATAAACCCGTTATCCTGCTGCTCATGCTTTTTGCTGCTTGTCCTTCATTGCTAATCAGAATACTAGGGATTCCCTTCTAAAGTGTTGTGTCATGCCAAGGCTGCTTCATCACGCATGACAAATACATTTGGGATTTGAACTGTAGTCTGAAACAATCACAACTTCCTCCAGTCTCTTAACAAGCACCCTATGCACAATTTGGAGGTATGTCTCTTCTTTTTTTTTCTCTCGAGCTGTGATCTCTCTTCGAATGGAGCCCAAATATAGGCCACTGATCTCTACAAGCCTGGAACCTGTTCATGGTGGTGTGTTTATTGGCGTAGAAATCACCGACTGTCCGTTTATGCTGCTTGTTGAGATCATTTTGGTTGCAGCCCACAGGACCCAGAAATGTTGCCATGATAAAAATAAACAACCACAGTTTAATAAAAAACACAGATTTTTCAAGCTCAAAACATTTTGGTCAAGTCTTGCACTCCATGACATGTAATGGAGAACCTACTATGTTCTTAATACACCCCAGATTATTCACATTCTGGCTGATTTGTAAAGTCCAGTTTAAAAGTAAAAACCTCAAATCTTCTACAGAATGAAGAGGATGTCTTTATTTTAGCAGCATTATCTAAGTTCTTCTGATTGAATACATATTCATTTAAGGGGGCGAGAGGGCCGAAGCCAGTCTATCTCAGACACAAACAATGACTCTCAGATTTACTGCAGAGTGGTCAATTCAGAGCCACAGATTTAACTATAGGAAATGGTTAGGAATGTTGGAAGCCAGAGTACCACAAAAGGATCATACCTGTATTTTCGGAAGAACACGAGATCGCCACATATATACGACCACAAAGCTTCAAATTATTGTTCAGACCTGTTGGGCAGTGTGGCAACAATGCTACTTGTCATCATATCATCCCAGCAAATGCACAATTTAAATTATTTAGTTTGCTTATATGAAATAAAATCAAATTAAGTGGTCTAGAAATTCATTAGGATTTGAAATGAATTTAGTAAGCCAAGTTTATGATTAAAATACAGTGGGATAGTCACAACCTTTAACTTACATGGGTTGCTTGACAAAAAGCCAAATGGTAAATAAATAAATAAATAAATAAAAAATAACAAAATGTATCACATAGCTTAAAGCAAATCATTACCTGATGATGAGTATCATAAATATGCTTTAATAGGAGTGCACATTTGAAGCTCTTAAGGAGAGTCACAAAATGACAAACGGTCAAACTGATGTAACGTCTCTTTTAACTTTATTCAGATTCTAAATAAGCTCTTTACTGTCTGTTGTTATTCCAAACAAATCCTCAAACTGAACCTTTGTTAAATATATCCTGGCTCTCTATTATGCATCTTCACCAGAGACAAAGGGAAGGGCTGGAAACCAAACCTCCAAACATCTAGTTGCTTTAAAACCACTCCCATCCATAGCCACCATGGAGAAGAATATATATAATCAAAAAAGAAGAAGAAAAAAATCACTGCTTTGCTAGATGTACTTGGGGGAAAAAAAAGAGACTTAAAAAAATAAAAATCCCAAAGTGGCTGAAATGTCATTGAAGGCATTGAAAAAGTGCCTTAGCTGGCTTCAATGCCCGTTCGACTTCAGAGACTTATAAATTATATTTGCAAAGGGGCATTAAAACTCTCCTGGTGATTCATGGTGGTCCAATACATTTGATGTATTTATTTTACTGCCCTTTTAACACCTACAGACACATTGAGAAACACTTAAAAATTGAGAGGAATTTTCCCCTCATCATCTCTGTCTGGACATAGATGAGACACATGTTCAAACAAATCTGAAGAGGTGCAAACCCACGTCAACTTTAAAGTCCCTTTTCTGTTCTTTCTCCATTCTGACTCTACAGAAATGGTTAGGCAAGTGCTAGTGTTTGCTTGAACCATGATGTGGCAGCAGTATGAGCGTTCTGGTGTGGTGCCCACCATTGCATTTACCTCTAACTGTATGATCAGACTCACTCTCCGTTCTTTGTTCTTAATATTTTATCTCAAATAACTCCAGTAATACTTCTCCTATGCATTCTCCTTTCTTGTCTTCCGTCTTCCTCTCCCCTCTGTTTGTGCAATTTTCTTGTGAGGGAGTCTGTTTGGAAGCCATGTGGGATTTTCTAAACCAACAATACATATCGGTTGTTGCAGTGTTTACATGGTCTAATTGCAAACACATTTGCCCAGCAAAACGTACATCATTATCATCCTGTTCACTCTTGGATGAACCTCAAATGTATGATGTTTTTTCTTTGTCTCTGTGCTGTCTTTCTTCTCTATTTCCGTTATTGCTTTGCACTTCTGCCTGTGCATGGGAAAAGAAAAGGATCGCAGGAGAATTGAAATGACTGAACAACAGATGTGCAGACATGGACTAATTTGGACTTGAGAAAGACAAATGAAACCAAAGTCAAACATACAAGAAAAGGGCAATTTTCAATACAGCACTGTGAAACATATAGCAACAACTTGGGTGGTAACAGACAAAAAATAAAAAAAAAACATTCTCTTGTTAAATAAAAGATGCAGGACCTTCAAAAAGGTAGCGCAGTCCTCTTGTGCCTGCTGAAGAAAATCTTCCCCACAGCATAATGCTTCCAACACCGTGTTTCACTGTAGGCATGCAATTCAGTCATGTGCAGGAATAGTCTTCCACCACATATAGCTTTTTGACCGTATACCAAAAAGCTTAATTTTGGTCTGATTTGGTCAGAATATATTCTTCTGCATGTTTACAGTGTCCCCTATATGGCTCATGGCAAACCACAAATTTATTTTTGCCTTTCTTCCACAAAGTAAAAGACAGAGGAGTGCATAATTATTTGTCCCGTCAACAGATCCGCCCATCTGAGGTGTGGATTTCTGCAGCTCCTCCATACCAGGAACCTCTTGGCTGTTTCACTCATCAATACTTCGTTTGCTCCCATTGGAAGGTTCTCTATGAGATTTTCAAAGCTTGAAATTATTCTTTCATAACCTAATGCTGTTTTAAACGTCTCTATAACTTTATCCATACCCTTTCTGCTGTGTTCCTTGGTCGTCTCGATGCTTTTTGTTCCCCAATGTTCTCCAACAAACCTTTGAGGCCTTCACAGAACAACTAGATTCATAGTGAGATTAAATTCCACACAGAGTGACTCTATCTGATAATTAGAAGACTTCTGCAGGCAATAGGACATTCCTCAAATTACATCAAATTACTAAATTTAGAATAGCACAGTGCGCATGCGTCGCGGCCATCTTGCGGTCGTACAAACAGAGCGGTAACGCTTGAATAGTTTACTTGTATGACTCAAATAGTGAACAGATCTCTCCTGAATATCGTCTCAACGAACATATTATGGCAACAACAAACCACTGCTGCGCTGGTGTCCGCCAGAGTGATTCACGATATTATGATTGTGACCATATAGAGTTTCTTCCATTGATTTTACGAGCTTGTAACCGAGAGGACTTTATTTTGGAATCCGACCAAAGACACATATGTGCTCTCTACATTTTCTCGGCGGTAAGGAGCCAACATTTGAATGTCCCGACTGCAGCATCTGTGCAGGTAGGCTACGTTTATCAGGCCATCTCTCAGTGCAATGAAAACATCGTCATACAGTCTGTGAGGGGTGTACATGTGAGCTTCAGTGTTGCACTGTTTGCTTATTGTAAGCGACGTTGGGCTTGTTTTTCTCTAAAGTCACCTGTACATTTTGAGAGTCTGCAGTTGTGGTTTCTCGGGCTTGTTTTTGAACGTGAAGTCGCTTTTTAGGGTTCGGCTTTTTTCCGACAGAACCCCTTTTTCTGGTTATTGTGTCGCGCAAAAAGAGCAAGTGGGGCTTAAACCCCCCCACCCTCCCTGAAAACAATTTTACGAGCAGGAAAAGTCCGGGTGTGTATAAATACCAGCTAAATACATGCATTTGTGATTAGAAGAGGCCTCTGTATTAAAGTGTGGTGGTTTGCTTGTTTGGCTTGTTTTTATGGATCAAGTCAATTGTCTCTCATTAGTGTGTGTGTGTGTGTGTGTGTGTGTGTGTGTGTGTGTGTGTGTGTGTGTGTGTGTGTGTGTGTGTGTGTGTGTGTGTGTGTGTGTGTGTGTGTGTGTGTGAGGTTGAGATGGGATCCGAATGTGTGATTACAGGGGAATGATTGACTTTGCAATTTTAGATAATAAGCATTAAGCCCTATAATAATTTAAAGCATAGGGCTGTAATATACATATATTTTTTCTTAGTATTAGGTGTAATTCTACGCAGATTCAGTGGATTTCTTCCTCGCGTTTGAGCCATTGTGAGAGAGGAGAGGACAGCCTCTCCAACCTTTCTACTAATACTGCTTTCTTTCTGCTCATTTTGAGGCCTCTACATTTTAACCAATGTTTAAGCTGTTCTACGCTGTGTTTCTTGATTAAAGTATGTTGAAATGAAGCTCCTGGGACGTTGTCATCTATCAAAACGATTATTATTGCTGTTGGTGCCATTGTAGTTTTTGCTCTTCTTGTCCAACCATCTGAGAAACCCAGGCTGTCTCCGGGCAAATGTGACGTCATTTGAGGAATGTCCGATCGGTTGAACTGGATGCTATTTAAGGGTATCAGCGTAAATGGTATGACGTAAATGCAAATCCACAATACACTTTTCGAGTTTAAATTAGTACAAAACAGGTTAAAAAATCCTCTATTTTTATTCCTTACAAATCAAACTTATGTGCTGCTTTATCTTGGTGTATCGCAAAATGAATACATAAATAGATAATTCAGTCTCAATAAAATGCATTTGAGTTTGTGGTTGTAGCAAAATGTGATATAATTCAACTGGTATGGTTTCCCTCAGCAAGGCAATGTCTAACTGTAGGATTGAATAAAGTAGCATAGAAGCAGAGACTCTTTCAGAAAATTATGTGTGGAACACCAGACATAATGAAACTGGCCCCAGTCAAGACGTGCCCTCAGTCACAGCACACAGATGGAGCGAGTTAGACCACCAATAGACGTAAGTTCACATCAGGATGGAAACCGAGGAGTCGATGGGTCATTAACTCCGTTCCCCAGGTCGACAGATGTGGAAAACCTCGGTTAAAGAGCTATGCACTGCAAAAGGTCATAATTGCACCTTATAACCAAAAGCCTTCTAAGCAAACATAAACTATTTCCGCTGAAATTCTGGTGACAGCAAATTGGCAGGAAAAATCAGAGGCTGAGTGATGTGTGAAAGAGGTTGTAAGTAGTTTGGTGCCACAGTCTGCGTTAGAGCCAGAACCACAGATTACTGGAAAGATTAACCACCGTGATGATACAGATGAAGAGGATGTTTTGATTTGTCTATGTCTACATTATATCTGGTCCAGCAGTTCATAGGGCAGGAACCTACGAACCTGATCGTCAACATTGTACAAGAGCCTTGCACTAAGTTCTACATCCAAAAATCACAGTCGAAACGACAAAAAGGCCGCTGTTTCTATGAAACAGCATTTAAAGCAGTTCTGTCACCTATAGAGATAGAGTCATTGTCTAACAATTTACTCTGTCAGCAAGTTTCTTTTAAATGTGGGAAAGAAACTCTTTTCTTTACTATTTAATTCAACCATCTTTTCAACTAACAATGAGAGCTCTGTAATAAGATAAACAGATAATTCTGAGAAATATGTTTAATAAAATGACACAAAACCTAAAATGAATGGCGAGCAGCATGAGTTTAACTGTCTTATCACCTCCAACATTTAAAACAGCAACACAATTTCAGAGTTTTTTTTTTCCGATAACAGGTCATTTGATGGTATTGGTGTGTGTTTTACTTGTATATAAAAGAGGCAAAAGATGACAACACCAACTGATACAATTATTAGATATTGTTATGTATTTTTGCATCTACAGGCCACAAAACACAATCTGATCTTGATTAGATATTTACAAGCTTCTCCAAGCATGTTAAATGTATTTCTAGCCTGACATGGCTTTGCAGTAAATTAAATATGGCTCCGCAACCATTCACCAACTGTCCAAATTGTTCACAACCCTGTCAGATATAGACTTAAAATTATTTTCACTCAACCGAGAAATGTTGCTTTTTACAGGAAATGGGAAAGACATCTCCTGCTGCTTCATGCGCTGTCATACTGGTGGCCTGCTTCGGTTCTCTGCTTCGCTGTGAATTTTTTGGATTTTCTAGTTCGCTTTGCAACGAAACAATGAGCTGGGTGGCTCCCTCTGTGTTAGTGTGTGACTCAAATGTGCACAACAAACAGCCAAGGGAAACCTGAGGGTTCAGGGTAATTGAATTCCAGATATGAAGGTTCAGGGTAACGTTTGATTTTCGGGTCTTACTTAAGACTTAAGAGCTGATGAGTTTATTTGCTGCTCTGATTTGGTATAACTAGTCTCAAAACAGAAGTTTTACATCATGACTTTTTAACCGTTTTGTAACCCTTTTGTAAAACAGAACATTGCCTCTCCCAAGAGCACTAAAAGGTTATTTCACATGCAACCACCCACCTCGTCCGCCACCCACAAATACTGCAATTAAAAATTATGTTCTTTTCGTAGATTGCTCTCAAACCAGCAAGGAAAACCAACGGTTTCTGTTACTATATCCTAAACATTTTTTCTCAAAGTGGTACAAATTTGGCCAGTTTCAAAGATAGACCAATGCAGTCTCAAAGAATCAAAATAGTTGGTGTTTGGTTTTGATCAAATTGTTTTCCGGTGAAAATTGAGACAGTAGGAGTAAGTTTCCCATGAATAGGCAGTTTGTTTTCTATTGTTTAATCTTTCCAGTCAGTCCAGGAGTGCCAAATGGAGCAGTAGTGCCATTAGGCATCAGCTGACCTCTTATTACATCTTGACAAGTGGAATTGTTTGTTGGGTCTGCTCTCTGCTTCTGAAGCACCACACAATTTACTGTCTGGACACTCCACTAACAAATACACAAGCTCGGCCTCCCACGCACACTCAAGAGCTATTATCCCTCACTCACCCACATATGGGTAGGAACCACAAAGCTACGCAGGCACAAATACACATGCCACTGTTGTAAGATGAAAAGCTAGTGTGTAGACTCTTTCAAAAATACCAGATCTGAAGGAAACGCAGACACAGCTGTTTGGTTTGACAAATTGCGCCAAATCATGGAGAACCATGCAATCCTTCAAATGAAGTTCAAACACAAATTTTTAGAAGTGGGGTTTTTCACCCTGAGCAGGACAGCTTGATTATGTGCATGAGTGTTGTTTTTGTTTTGAGTCAAGGCCCAAACCACAGATTTGGCATTGTTTGCCTATTTTGTTTATGAGTACAATAGGTTTTTCAAGGACGAAGTACATGTTAATGATCCTGAACATAAACCGTCACAACGTTTAGCTGGAGGGTCTGAACACAGACGTGTTCTGAAGAAACAGAAGAAGAAACATTTTTTTTATTAAAAACTGCTATTTTTTATGATGTATACAAATCAAACCTTTACTAATCCTAAACCAAAAATCTTCCCTAAAACAGCACACTGGTCATAGCAACGCTGTTTTTCCATTGTTCCTAACTGCTGTTGTACCATGTTGTTTATTTAAAGACATCTGCAGCTCTATTGGAGTTATGTGCCAAAACACAGTCATAAAGAATAACTTCTTCCGTCCGTCCGTCCGTCGTCTTCCGCTTATCCGGGGTCGGGTCGCGGGGGTAGCAGCTTCAGTAGGGAGGCCCAGACGTCCCTCTCCCCAGCCACTTGGGCCAGCTCCTCAGGAGGAATCCCAAGGCGCTCCCAGGCCAGCCGGGAGACATAGTCCCTCCAGCGTGTCCTGGGTCTTCCCCTGGGTCTCCTCCCGGTGGGACGTGCCCGGAACACCTCTCCAGGGAGGCGTCCAGGAGGCATCCTGACCAGATGCCCGAGCCACCTCAACTGGCTCCTCTCGACGTGGAGGAGCAGCGGCTCTACTCTGAGTCCTCCCCGGATGACTGAGCTCCTCACCCTATCTCTAAGGGAGAGCCCAGACACACTACGGAGAAAACTCATTTCAGCCGCTTGTATCCGGGATCTCGTTCTTTCGGTCACGACCCAAAGCTCGTGACCATAGATGAGGGTAGGAACGTAGATCGACCGGTAAATCGAGAGCTTCGCCTTTTGGCTCAGCTCTCTCTTCACCACAACGGATCGGTACAGCGCCCGCTTCACAGCAGACGCTGCACCAATCAATAACCAAAGAAGAATAACTTCTTTATTTTCTGAAATTAGAATACTCAATTTATAATCTCTCTGATGTTCAATGAAATAACTTCATCATGTCAAACATTCAGAGCTGCTGTGAAATGATTGCAGGTGTTAAAATGTGTAAAGCAGGTGGTCTTTTGACTAAAAAGGAAGATATGGATAGGATGTTTCTCATTAACTTTCCCCTGTGAAACTTCCGGAGTCACATAGGAAGATCTCAATACATTGTTTTTGTTGAGAGCAATAATTCTGAGATGTAAATAATATATAGCACCTCTTTCAATTTTCTACATTTTTGATGAGAATGAGGTACTTTACTATTTCTGTATGTTTCTGTAATATTTTTCTTCCCATATTGAAAGAACAAGATGCTCTGTGACAGAGTTGTTGCCTTGCAACAAGACAGTCCTGGGTTTGAATCCTGACCTGGTCTCTCTGCATGGCGTTTCCATGTTCTGCCAGCATATGCTGGATTCTCTCCGGGACCTCCGACAGCCTCACATAGTCGAAAAACATGGATTTTAGGATAACTGCTCTTTCTAAATTATCCTCGACATAGGAGTGTGGCTTGTCTTGTGTGTCTCTGTGTTACCCTATGATGGACTGGGGGCTTTTATGGGTTGTGAGCCACCTTTTGTCCAATGATCAGGGCTAGAAACCAGCTCTTCATGGCCCTGCATGGATAGGCCGATATATACCCCATTTACACTACCCTTTTTTAACTGTGCCGACACCAGTCTGAGCTCGGTAACTGAGATAACTTTTGAGTGTAAATGGTTCGCAAACTGAACTGAACCGGGCCAGACACAACCGGACCGTGCTAAATCTGGACCAGTTTGATGGTAGGGCTCGGCCCGGTTTTTCCCTGGCTCGGTTCTCAGATAACAAAGAGCGGATGAGCAGACCGCGTCATCTCCTTACAGTCAGCTGACTAGTTTTTCGGTTTCAGACATTCATAAAAATACTAGCTTCCTTACCGTGCCACACGGTTTCCAGTGATGATTCTGCTTAGCAGTGTGATGAACCTCAACGTCTGTCGTTGTTTCCTGCGTCTGTAAATCATGATTAGACATTTGTTTGTCTTATCCACGTCCCTAAAGCTTCGGTCAAAAGTAAATTGACCAAAACTTGCCTTCTTCGCCTGGCTCTCCGCAAAAAGCAATTATAACCAAGCATAACTTCATGAATGTTACGGGCGCCGCCATTTTGATTTGCTTGAGTCCCTCCTTCAGTCCTAAAGAGCAGTAGTACCGTAGATCGTCACTAGGAGGCGAGGAACCAAGATAGCGTGATGTGTAAACGGTCCTCAGAACCAAGCTCGGCATGGCTAACTGATCCAAGCTCGGTCCGAGCTTGGCATGGATTGGTTTAACAAGGGTAGTGTAAATGGGGCTTTAGAAGATGGATGGATAGTTAAAGAACAACTGGCCAATCTTTGGAAGAAGGTTGGATGAAGGAAGGTAGACCGCTTCCCATTTGTTGGAGCTACTACAAGCATTCAACATTTGGAATTGAGAGTATATTAATCAGACCGCCTGCAGAATGTAGCATGAGATTAAATAATATGATATTGGTCAATTGATCGCTGAGGCATTTGAATAGCACTTACACAAATTCCATAGCAGTAGTTTATATGGCTCAGAGCTATGACGCTCACACTGCTATATCTTTCAGAATGTCTAAATACTCTGTGGAAGGATTTCTGCTCATCATACTGCATGTGCTATGGTATCAGGGCCCCGTTTCAGAAAGAGTTGCCGATCTAGCCTGAGTAGAAAGCAGCTACTCTGCTTATTTCTACCTCACGCTGTCATGCTCAGCATTTTTGGTTTCAGAACAGGTGATATCAGTCAGACAACTAAACTCAGTGTCCAATCAGCCCTGAGTTGAGCGTGAGCCCAAGCGTGAAAGAAGCCTTTATCAAGGGAATGCAGATAGCGTGATTGACCGCGGCAATGGCAGGAAATAAGAAGCTTCGAAGTGGTCATTTTCCATGAGTGTAATTAGAAATCTTTAATGAAGGCATATGGAGAATATGAAACCATAATTAACAAAAAGAAACAATGCTGTTGCTCCAGAAAAAGCAAGTTAGCGACAGAGAATTGCTGAAAAAGTAAATGCATGAGTGATATGAGTCCAGTAAGGTCCAGTTATACGTTATCATATGTTAAACCATACTCAACCAAAGTATTAATAGGCTATAATCAACGTTTGCAGTTAATGATGGGATGGTGTGAGCTATTAAAATAACTGACATGTTCATTCCTCTTTTTGCCAGCATTTGGTTTCATCCATCCTTCTAAAGATGAAACAGAAGAGATTTTCTTGTAGGTGTACAATTTGAGCCAACCTCACATATAGGCTATAGTTATATTTTAAGTTGAAGTAGAAGTGGCGTGATTTAAGTAAGAAAATGTGCCATGACGGTGTTGGGGGAATAATATATAAATGTAAACTGAATGGAAAATTAGAAGTCTTAAAATTTGATACAGAAAAAAAATATTGTTTTCATTCTGTGTAGTTCTTTTATTAATCTTGTGGGTCTCTGACAATGAAACACATTCAAACTCTATAATAACTGAGTGCAACAGTAACATTCTTGACAGCATGACACACAGTTGCCTCTGAAAGATTTTCTGCATCTCCTACGTTATTAAAAAGCCGCTATTGGCATAAAAACGAAGAGCAGCTCAAAGAAATTGTTCAGAAGTGAGACCGTCTCCTCGTTATAAGAGCGATGAGCGGACTGAGAATATTGACATAAATCAATGACAGCGGAGAAAAACAGTAACACTTGAAAATATATTAATTCAGAAATTATAAGACTTTTAATCGTGGTCTGATCAGCCTGTCCCAACAGAGATTGTTGTGCAGTATTTGCTCTCCAGCATACAGGCTCCTCTAGAAAAGGACAGGCCTTCCTTGTGCAGATCTCAGCTAAAAAAGAAGGAAAAAGTTAGAGTTTGCCCAAACAACTCTGCTCGGTAGCAGGGTTGTTTCACGGAGTAATTTGTTGTCATAATTTGATTCAAAGGTAAAGGTTCCTGAGCTTTCTGTAATGGGAAAGCGACTATATGCAGAAATTTACTCCAGAAACTGCTCTGAATAAACACTAACTCGGCTTTCTGAAGCAAAGCTCTGGAGGGAGAATTGCAATCTTGTTCAAACCACAGGAAATCAAGTCAAAACATGTACCCGTAGTTCTGACTTAACAAAAGGTCAAACAAGCACAACTTGCTCTCCTTTGCCTCCGGCTGGCAGAAATTAATGGAATAGCTACTTGACACAGATATGAGAGACGTTGACTCTGTCAGTGTGCAGTCTGGGACTCAGATGCCTTTGGCTCCAATATCTTGTAAGATGAAGGGAATGAAAGAAAGAGAAGAATGTCTGAGTAGGGGAGAAGTGAGGAAAGTAATTCTATGTTGAATTTTAGTGCATATCTGTGCAGTTATTATTTTATTATTAGTTGGAGAGTAGAATGTATTATCGTACTTCCACGGAATTTTACTGAAAAGTGGTAGCTGAGTCTGATAAAACAACTAATGCTGAATTATTACATTTTTACATTTCAGACCAGTTACATTTCAGTCCAGGATAACCAAAATATTGCTTCACTAAGAACCTTGTGATCTCATGGGCACACACTAGGTGCATTACCTTTTAATTTTCTGCTGGTACACCTCAATTTCCCAACTGAGGGATTATAAAGGATATTTCTATTCTATTCTATTCATATACCATCTGTCACTCTAACAACCTTTAAGCAGGCATTAAACATACAAACATTAATTCCACATGTATGTATTATAAAGGGTGTTTTTACCGTTCTGATGTAATATTTTAATCTTAAATGCTATGCTTTTATAAGCTGTAAGTGGAAAATGATCATAGTTAACAGAAACAAAGGCTTGAAAATAACGGCTTGTGTGTAATTAATCTATATAAGGCGTGTTACTTTTTTTGTGAATTGACTTACTGAAACAAATTAACTTTTCAATAACATTCTTATTTATTGAATTTTACCGTATATCTAATTCCTTTAACATGCTTAGGACATAACAGGTTCATCATAGAAAGCGTTGGATTGACCAACAAACCCTTGGTGCTATGCTTAAACAACACCCATTGCCGTGTTTTAGTCCAATTGTATTCAGTCAGAAGCAGCTTCTACCTGTTTGTTTTTTCCAAGCTACTTTAATACTACTTTTGAAAACAATTACCTTTCACTGCTCTCTGACTCTTGCTATTAACAATGCAACTATTTTTTTAAAAACATTTATTGGTTTTACTTTTTCAGTGTGAATGTCAGATATAAAGTGGGCCTCTAACTGAGAAAAGGACCTAACTTTACCTCTGGTTTGGTCTGCCCAGCAAATTAAGAACACTCATTCGTACACACTTATGCATAAATAGACAGAAACACTTTGACCGAGACAAAACCTCGCACTCAGCCCTCTGTGTAATCCCATCTCATCTTGCCGACACTGTTGTTAGCAGCCTTCTCTCACTCTGTGGCCTCGCCGTGGACTGCCTTTGAACTTGGCTGCCAAGAAAGTGTAACACTGTATGCTTCTCTCGTTGACTCTCGGGAATGATTGGGAACATTTTAATGATAAAATTGACAGGAGGTGGAAGGCTGAGTGGGAGCAGAGGGGGCTGACAGAGCAAATGAGAGGCTTGAATATTGTCAGCGTGCTGTTAATAAGCTACAGGAGAGAGCTGGGCTGTAGGAGTGAGAGAGTGAATTCCTTTGTGTGAGCACAAATGTGAATTCCTCTCATAGAGTATGTGTGCCTGCAAAGGTGATGTCAGGCTAAAGAACGGCTTATTGCTGAGTTGAGTGACACGCATGATCATCGGCCGACGGCAGAAATAAGAAAAAGCTTTCATCAGTGTGTGGCTTATGCCTGCATGTTTGATGATAGACTGAAGGAATCACAGACATGGTAACTGAAAGTGACAGATGATTGGAGCTGAGGCAAGAGGTTGAGTGTCAGCAATATGGGGCCATTAACAAGCAACAAGTAAACCCATTAGACATAAGGCACGATCAATTGAACAATCTCTGCGTTTTAAGGCTTTTTTACTTATGTCTTTTTTCCCCACTAAACAAATCTATAATTGTTTCTTGAAGAAATAATTTCTGCCCAACATCAAAACACATTTAGTAATCTTATTAAGTGTTGTCCAAAAGACAATTGTCTTCTCAAGACATGTAAAAGCATGGTGGCATGCATGGTTTGATATGAAAATTAAAGCAGGCAGTATTCGTTTGCCAAAACAAAGAACACAGTCTGATATAAACTTTGAATCAAGTCCAGGCGAGGTCAATTCCTGCTGTATATCAGCACACTACTTCTCATGAGCATTACATCAGACCCGCTATTAGAAATCCTGCATTGCACAAGCAAATCTAAATTAGTAATTGAGTGAATTTTATTTAATATATACAACCTTTCACAGATAAACTTCACAAGGTGATTGAAAAAGAGAGAGCATCAAAAAAATTAGAACACGACAAAAAAACATAAAATTAGGTAATGCAGATTTTTTAAACATAAAATAACATTTAAGGAGATCCTAAAAAAAGCATGTTTGAATGCTTTCAGCTGCTTTTTAAATGAGTAAAGGTCTGAAGAAAACATAAAAAAACAACTTGTTTTACAGTGAAAGTGCAACAGTCTGGAAAGAGTAATTTCCCTGAGTTTATACCATTGACAACAATATATAATATATTAACTCCTCTATAGGGATGAGCTTGACAATGCAGGGCCCTGCAAGTTAAAGTTGGCTTGACAGCAGAATTCAAATGATCAACCTGTTGCATGACCATGCTCTCCGGGGCAATTATCAGAAACTTGGAATTGTCAGTGTTCAATTGACGGGAATTAGTTTTTAACCAGTTTGTAATGTCTTTTAGACTAGGATAATTTAAAGAGTTTGAAAAAGTCAGAATCCCAAAGGAGCAGCACAGCTAAATGTCATTTGCATAAAAGTGATAAAAGACATTCTTAAATATATTAGTGATCTGTCCAATGGGTTAGCAAAAAAGAAGTGGGTGCAAAACAGAGCCCTGGGTTACCCCACGTTTTAGAATTGTAGAGCAATCTGATGTGATTGGGTTGATATGGACACTAGTTTCTTTTTAGTAAGATCTGAATTATTCTAAAACAGTTTCAGAGATCCCAACTAAACTATAACGTCTATTGATTAAGATTGTGTGATGAACAGTGTCAAAGGCTGTTATTGTCAATGCCAGTTTGCATAGCAAACATAGAAAACAGCATAAAGTCAAACAACTTAGAATAAATCATGAACAAGGCCTATACTACAGTTTTGCAAGCTATTATATTCGTAATAATAGGCTTTCAAAAAATGGCCACGTAAAACATTTGCCCACAAGGTGTTGTAGACACAGACATTACACCAACAATAGCTTGTCAGGGTTTAGTTTTGTCAGGGGCTCCAATGCCATTAATAAAGGTTCCTTGATTAGGATATTGATCCAATACCTGGGATCGATGTCGGACAAACAGTACACAAACATCCTGATGTTTTCAAGCCTTTATTTATGTTAATTAGGAGAATTCTCAACTTACAAGTAATGAAATCACAACATTTAAAAATAGAATAGTACATAAGACCCATAAAAACATTTTTATTTTAGGAATGTGGCCTTGATGAAAAGTATATCGAACAATTGTAATTGTAATTTTCAAAAGGTACTTTTATCTGCAGATATAAATGCTGTTTTTGAGTCAATCTGGTCATTTTTGTAAAAGAGCCTCCTTAAGAACTGGTGCAATGTTCCTCAACGTCAACTTGGTACTCTTTAAATCTTGAAGTGCATGCAAGATGAGTAGGATACTATACAGAAAAAAGGCTTTCTGTAAAAAAGATACAAATACATTAAACCGTGAATTTTAAGATTTCAGCCAAGTGTGTATGTGTACAAAGTACGCATACACACTGCAATAATATATTGTATTTGGAGAGCTGAATGAAGACTGATTTACCTAAATGCCAACTCCAGGTATATATGTTGAGTGGGTAAGATGAGAAGGTTCAAGGAAAGTGGTAGGGACAATGTGTATTGGTAAAAAAAAAAAAGATGTTTTTAGAAGATGTGGGTTAATCATAATTAACATTATTATTGAAAATGTATGCCTTTTATATACAGGAATGTGTAATAACAGTTTATTTATGTTCATGAAGTACAATTGAGGTATGCCATACAGATAACACAAGTAAAAGCAACAACTTGGTATAAAGCAAATTCCCAGTAAGTTACATTTTGTTTGTTGTCCACTTGTAGGTCACTTCCTTGGGAACCACAGTGTGCTGGACATACTCAGGCAGGAGGGCCATGAAATTGTCCACCTGCCCTCTGATCATCAAGAGCAAGTTACAGAGTAAGTGACAAGAAACGTGAAAATGCTTTATGGCAAACAAAACCTAATGTTTATTCATAGAACAATGAAGCAGAATCCCTAGCAGAAAATGTGTGTACCCCTTAAACATTTCCAGGTTTAATATAGCGCTATTTTTGAAGGTGTCAAAAGTATTTAGAAGAACATTAGTGCACAAAATGCAACAGTAAGACCACTGAATACAACAAACCGATAGACATAAAGTTGTGAAGAAGTTTAAAGTGGGTTTAAGTTATATAATGATATCCGAAGCTTTGCACATCTCACAGAGCGCTGTTTCATCCATTATACAAAAATCAAAAGAGTATGACACAGGTGCAAACTCACCAAACCATAACAAGTACCTAAAGAGTTAGGTCACACGACGACTCCGGAGGAGCTGCAGAAAAGAAGGTACTCAGGTCAGAAGTACAAAAGTTGTACTTTTTGGCTGACATGCAATTTGTTGTGTGTTGCCAGCTGACATGTAAAATCACCTTGAATTCACTATCCTCAGAGTAAAACATGGTCGGGGCAGCATCATGCTGTGGGAACTTTTTAGCAGGGACAGGGAGTCTGCTCAAAGTCGATGGGGCAGGGAGCCTCAAGCAGGGCAATTGTCAAAGAAAACCTACTAGAGGCTGTAAAAGACAGGAAACTGGGGTTGAGGTTAATTATTCAACAGGACCATGGCCGATATATCATCTGATATATCTGTCATGATTTTTTTATTTTTTTTATTTGTCCTTTGGACTTTTCTGGACTTTCCTGGTCAGCCTTCACCTGTCTGGTGTACATCGCCTGTTCTGGTCTTTCACTACCTGCATCCTGTGGTCTCCTGCTCATCCCTGCCTGCCTGCACCTTCAGCCAAAATTCCTCTGTCTAGTCTGGTTCTGTTTGGCTGCCTCACCTGCCATTATTCATCATCTTCACTATAAACCTTTTAAACGTAACTCTTTGCCGGCTGAATATTGGGTTTTACCAGCTGTAATCATTACATTAAAGACTTGCAGCTGCAGTTCCAGAGAATGGTAGCTCTACAGCATATTGAAGCAAAGGGGCTGCAAACGAATCTTCACCAGAATTTGAGATTTTTTTAAATATATTTTTAAACTGTTGATAATTTTCCTTTCTACTTTCTTCTCATTTCTGCAAATTGTTTGCTTCTGCAAGTTGCCAAAATACAAAAAAAATAAAAAATAAATAAATAAATGGTGTGAATAGATATTATATATCTAATTCTGGACAGTTTAGGCATTTGAATTTAACAGCTTAACTGCAGTTCATTGTAGACTGATATGATTCAAATTGAGCAAAGTAACACATAAAGCTCAGCTATGCTGGGATACTTTGAGACGTCATCACCTCCACCACTTTAGTCCTTCTCTTCTTCACCATTCTCTACTCCGGGGGCTGCCAAAGCAAGCTGCCAATAGTTGTTCTGTTTGTTCTCCCCACAACACACTAGCACATGCCCACACACGTGCTTGCAGCAGTAAGTAGGATGATGTACAATGCCAAGGACTAAATGGCTTCAGTATCACACACACTTAAGCTTACAGATGTTCACTATATGCAAGAACCAAACAGAAAATTGGAGTTGGCTAGGCTGAGTGTCTTTACAAAAGCTTTCTGCTAACCAGTCTTTGACTTTGCCTTCCTCTTGGCATACTTCAGCTTCTTTATTACCTTGGGCTTTCACCCATCTGCACATAAAATGATTTAAATTGCAACTTAATTCAGAGTAAGAAGGAGAAGAAAACAATGCACAACAAGAATGATCATTTTACAACAGTAAAAACATACCATCATTTACAAAGTTTTCTTTGCTAATTAAAGTGGTAAAAGTAACCCTGCTACCTTCCTCTTCCCAGCTGAAGGCTTCAGTAAGCAGAGGATCTGGTTGTAAAAGCTGACAAGTGGACTTACTTGCTGTGGTCACAAAATACCCCATACACATTCAAACACACGCTTGCACCTCCTCGATGTGAGATGATGCAAAACGCATGTGAAAGCAATCCAAGATGGCTGCATGAGAGGTGTTTATGAAAGTTGTAAGCCTGAAACCTGAAATGTGTCAAACTGACGAGCAAAAATGACCCAAAGAGCAACAATGCTACTGTACAACAGGCAGCGCAGTTCGAAGCTGAGTTTGGCTCTAAGCAACTTGACCGCAGGGCTGGAGATTAGTCACACTGACAGTGCTAACAGGATTTGAAGTGAAATACATCAGTATTAAAGCCATAGTTGGTAATCCTATTCAGAAACACTTTTTGTAATACTGGGTAAAATGGTCCTTTCATCCTGAAAGCAGTAAATACATTTATGTGTTCACAAAAGTGATGTTTAAAAAATTATGTTCTGTGGGAGCTGCAGGCCTGTAAAAACTCTAACCAATCCATGCCCCTCGGCCTCAAGGATATGGATTTGACAGAGTTTTGTTCCTGCTTTCATTTCACTCTGTCCCTCAAGTTCCGGGGGTAATCACCATATCTATTGGTTATCCCACATGCCAATCATTCTGACGCCCTCACCTAACGCCAGTGTCCATGCTCATTCCTTTATAGTTTCCACTTGCTGGCTGCACATGCGCAGTTCTTGTGCTTATGTATCTGTTAGCTTAGCGGTTAGCCATTCATAGTAGCTCAGCTACCAGAGTGGATTTGTGAGCTTTTTAGGACGCGATCCCCCTGAAGAGCGGAAGAGCGAGGTAAGCCGGTCTTACGCATGCGCAGTTATTCAAAAAGGGACTTGGGGAAACTTCCGGAAAAATCGCAAACCCTAGCTTTAAGACTGGAAAAACGAAACAACCTGCTGATTGAGCAGATTAATTAAATCACAACTTGAAAAGCTCTTTAATAGATAATCAATTATCAGTTAACATATTTCATTTATGAGCACCACCCAGCTTACATATCTCATAAATCAGATGTACAACAGAACTTGAAAAAATATATACTATATTTTATTATGTGACAGTGCATGATAGGGAGAAGAATAAAATCTTATTTTGTGTTTCATTTTCATTCAGAAGTTAAACTGTTTGATTTCCAGTAACTCCAACCGCAAAATCCAATATGTCTGTCTTAAACCTTAGGGATAGCCTAAATAAAACATCAACACAGTACTGTAGAATAAATATCCTTTAGTGAACATGTAGCTACAGTGTTTGACTGTGGAATATGAAGATAAATACTTTGTTATTGGCCTGATAGTAATAATAGCATGTCAGTAAACTAATCCTACTGTTTTTTTAAAGTTAAATTTGAAACACTTTTAAATTCGTTTTCATGTAAAACCCATATCCCCATAAGTTAGCATAACTAGCCACTAGGGCTTGTTCTTGGTTCATTATTATCTGCTTCAGTTTGCACTGGGATATCTCAATATTTTCGCCACTGCCCATCTATTTTGAAAAGATTTTGATGAAGCAAAGATCACTGTGCTTCAACAACTTAACGTTTCGACTGTAGAAGCTTATCACCCTTACAGATATGCCACTAACTGAATATTCATAAATCTCAAAAACTCGACTGAGTACCACCAAAGGCATTCCAAGTTTCTGGTACTTCTGCCTCAGTTTGAGAACCATTGTTCCAGACCACCAAGACTGCATTGTCTGGTCTTTGGTGTCATTTAATGGATTTTTTTATTCCCACTTTCAGCACATATTTAAACTATATATCCATGGTCTCTCTCATTTTTCTGGTATTTAGGAAATATCTATTCATTTGTTGTTTTTTTTAATTTTGAAAGCTAGCCGGGGCCTTATTACATAGAGTTCTTGTGTTCTCGATGTTCATACATAGGTGGCCTTTGGATATTCTGTCTTCCTCACAGTTTAAAATAATACATGTTTAGGTAAGACGCCTCTCAAAATTGCCCTTAGGTTTGTTTGATTGTGTGTATGAATGGTTGTTTGGATTATATCTCCGTCTGTCCCTTTGATGGACTGGTGGTGACCTGTCCCATGTGTATCTTACCCTCTGACTGCAGAAGCTAGGAATCAGTCGCCCTTGCAACCCCATAGAGATTAAGTGGGTAAAAAAAAAGGATTGATTAGAGGTCCTTGTAATCTCAGTTTATAGGTTTCCTCATGAGCAGTTCAATTAATTGGACTTTATTGTAAATGTCTATAATACTGGCAGATTATGTCAGCCTTAAGTTTCCCAAATCTGTCTCTCTCACTGATTCAACACATGGCAATGTATCAAGTGATATGACCACGGCTGCTGGAATCAAGGCAATGTCATAAATTAGGTTTATTATTTTTAATGATGCCCTTAAGCTAATTGTGCACAGTTTTGTGTGGAATCATCTTTACTACTGTAATGCACTTAAAAAGACAACATTACTTGGGAAAAAAGGCATACAAAGGCATAACTTGTTGTTACCTGAACACCCAAAACATAAACAGTGCCTTACTAATTTCACCTAGGTCTGTATCAAATAGATGATATATGTTTTCCATTTGAGTCTGCTTTTTATGTAACTTTCTATTAGCATTTTTTTAGCCAAGGCTTTGGTAAATTTTAACAGTTTTCAAATATTCAGTACACCTTTCGTGGTAATGGCTATAATTTATACATTAACATTTATTTATTTAGTGATATCAGTTAATATCTTTGCTATAAAGAACAATTCTCACTTCCCTACTGACTTTAAACCATAATGTCACATTGATACTAAAAAGAAATGAAAGGAGGAGAAAGTGTGAGTAATGGATGTAAGAAAGATGAGTACGTTGAGTTTTTAGGGAAGATTCTGGGTGGTCTTTTCTGGTCAAGTTGTTAGTCTTGGTAGGCAAAATATGGCAACCACAAATGTTGAACTTTTCTCCAACGTTGGCTGCTTTGTATTTAAGCCACTCGGGGCTTCATTAATAGTCAGAGGCTTTCCTTGTGGTGTTCATGTCCTTGATTCAAATTGGGGTATTTGACGAGAAAAGTGACTGAGTGGTCAGAAACCACAAAAAAAATAACATTCGCTAGCTGCAGGTTAAAGATTGTAGGAAAGTGTAGAGCAACACGCACAAGACCTCCCATTTCCCATTAGCTGTGGAACTAAATTGTTTTAGTGAAACCTCTGGTTATGTTAGGGTTTTTACAATGAAATGTTTTATTAATTGACTCCATGCATGCCTTGTATTAGCTTTTTTTTTTTTTTACATCCCTTCTTCTGTTCCAGGATTAAACAAGATCCAGAGCTGCCTGCAACCGGGTCTGTTGAGGAGGCCTCAGACACCAGCACAGTGACTCCCACCACCTGGCCAACCAGTCCGCAGGAGGAGATGGAAGATCCAGATTATGTGCCCGGCCTTGAAGGGGAGGAACTGCCTCACATGCTTCTCCCTGACAGCTTGAATCAGCTGGAGGAGTTTGGACGACACAAACGGCCCCACAAAGCACACCGCAGCCATGGGAGGCCCAGACTCTTCAGCGACCTGTGGGTTCGCTTTGGGGATAGGTGAGTCGTTTACTATAAGCAAAGCTTAAGCAGACTTTACCGACTAGTTTACTTGGACGACTTTAATTAATTGCAATTGAGCTTTTTTTGCATGGCGCCGATTCATAACAGATGTAATCTCAAGACTGTTTACAAGTCAAATGGGTCTGATTGATATCCAGTTCAGTAAAAATTATATATCAAGTAATCAAATTCATTACAATTCAATCATGTTTAAAAACTAAATCAAATTTAGCAACACAGTCCATTTCAAATCAATAACCACAATGCACCCACATTCCACTGATTATAAAATGCCAATTAGTAAAGTGTTCTCTGTCTAGAAAAGCCAGCTGATTGCTTTGAAACTTGGTTTTATAGCAATCCCTCATCCTCAGCAAGCATGTGGGAATGATAAAGATCAGCCACTCAAGGAATGCTCAATTCGAGAACAAAGAAAAAATAGACATAAGGCTTCCTGATAACACTGCAGAACCCAAGTTTAGAAGTTGCATGAGTGATGCAGTTTTTCTGAATCACTCTAAGACCAGATGTTTACTTTTTTTATGTTGTGCATGTGACAGAAATATGTCTCAGAAACAGGTTATATATGTGACTCAACATTATGTTATTCAAAGTTACACCAGGTTTCTTTATATAAAGAACTATTTAATATTTCAGTTTTTTAAATTATTATTATTATTATTAAATGCTTAATGAATACTATTAAGAGACTGACTAGTCCGGTTGTTTAGTAGATGCTCTGGTCCAAAGACGACAAGTAATGTCTTGTGTGAATTTGAAACCAGAGAATTTAATATCAGTCTGGCTTTTATGTATTCAAGACACGCTTAAGCCTAATGGATAAATATTGCTGATTATTATCCCCACAACAATGAAAACTTCACCATGTAGAAGCGTCTAATACGAAAATTGGCCCAAGCCCTGATCCCTGTGATATGCTATGAGTAACCCTGGTCATGAAGAAGATTTAATATTACCATAAACAAACTTGAATCTGTCAGACAAATATGATCAAAACAAGCTTAATACTGTTCCCATGAACCCAACAAGTTTAGACCTTTGTAGGATATTATAATACTTTATCAGCTGTATGAAATGTTGCCCTGAGTTCAAACAGGACAAGTATGGACACAAACCCATTATCTGGGGCTGTGATAATATTATTAGTGACTTTAAGCGGTGCTGTTTCTATTTTATAATAAGCTCTAAATCTGACTGAAACTCTTCAGATTATTATAGAGTAAATGTTTAGGGACAGGTAATAGAATTGATAGAAAACTATTATTTCTGGGTTCTTTTCAGTATTAAAGGGATTAGATACATGCTGGGCCATCTAAAAAGTAAATGAATATGATCCTTAAAGTGACAGTTTGGATCTTTTGATGTGGGTTTCCGTTACTGTATGAGCAGTCAATATCTTACCTGTAGCATTGTCTGAAAACCTTTATTTTAGAGAGTCAGGTAGGTCTATCAGATAGTTACTCTGGCTGATAAGCTTAATATGTTCTTGACGTTGGCAAAAATGCTTTTTGAAACTGCCAACGATCTTATTAGCTGAGGAATCACTGATTCTTCAAACAGAAACTACTCTGAAGCAATTATTACGGCTCATGGCTGTCTGCACAGAACCTTGTTAAAAAAATCCAAATCACTGCTTTAAACTAGATGGCCATAGGGGATTTATTGCTAAAAATAACATGCTACCTGTATGAAAACTGTGGAGAGTTTCTCCACACATTAATGAAATATTTACTGGACTATAGACAACATGCGCATTGTAGCTGCACATGCCCCCACATTCAGTGGTATCAATACTTTTAAAATAACTTTTCTAATAAATTAAACATGATTTTTATTGTATTTAATTTTTGTTGCAAAAAGAAAAAACATTTGAAGATTATCTTTAAATTTTCACAAAACACATGATTAAACCCAAAATGTGTTAATTAGCTGTTTTTCATCTTTCCTGCAGCACACCGCCCCCTAATATGAGGATCATCAACGGGTACGTGACAGTGGAGCCTCCGCTGACCCACCCAGAGCGGCGCAGGCAGTCGGAGATCTACTCGACGGATCGACACGCCGACGCTCCCTCGCCCAGGCCGCACAGCCTCAGCCCAGCCCGGCTGGCTCACACCTCCCTCACCTTGTCTTGTATTTTAGCCTGGTTTTTGTCACACATGCTGCTCACCTCCTGACCACAAAACCAAGTCATCTCACAGACTGACACTTAAGACGCTACTACATCCGCAGCAGAGCAGAGCACAAGGGTGGCCAACATCAGCGCGTGCAGAGACGGGATGGAGAGAAGTTTCCTCCAGGTCTTCGGAGGGAACACTCCTGCTGTTGGCCTCAACCGCACAGAGACGTCACGTCCGGTCTGCTGGAAGTTTTTAATGACACAGCAGGTGTCAAATCCTAACAATGGATGGGCCATGGCCAACTCGCCAATTCTCTTGAACTATTAGAATAACAAACACATGGAATGGTGAATTAAGTTAAAGAACTGGAGTCTTCGACCTAATGAAATTATAATATTGTATAGAGAGGATTTACTTTAACGGTGAGATCTGAACATATTAATGACAGTTATAACTCTGTGATAAATGGCTTCATTGCATACAGTGCTGTGCATGAGGTGTCACTTTGTAAATTGTGCATTTGTTCATAAAGAAAATGTGTATTGTATTTATTAATTCTGAAAAGCAGAGTATATTTTCTTGATATTTGATAAATAGAAAAAATAAAAACGAATGAAGTATGCTGTGGTTATTTTCAGTGGACATACAAATTGTGGAAGCGATTTGTAATATACAGATGCTGGTCCAATAATTAGAATATCATGAAAAGTTTAGTTTTTTTAGTAATTCTATTCAAAAAGTGAAATTTGTACAGAACATTCATTCATTACGCACAAACTGATTTATTTCAAGTGTTTATTTCTTATAACTTTGATAATTATAACTGACAACTAATGTGTATAATGAATGATTTTAATAAACAAGTTTCACTTTTAGAATGGAATTACTGAAAAAAATATGTTTTCATGATATTCTAATTATATGACCATCACCTGTAAAAGAATACATCAATGCCTCCTGATCAATTCTTCTCTTTAGATTTCTGAAACTTCAAATATATTTTTTATATTTTTGTTCTCCGGTGACTTAACTCTACCTTTTAAGAGCAAGAAGAGTAAACTTTTACTAAAGCAGGAACTGAGAGCTAACAGTGGAAATAGAAACTTGTGCAACAGGTAGTCTCAATCCGCCATCTGCTGGTTAAATTTTAGACAAGCATTGAAATTTGAAGCAAGTCTTTTCAGGTTCATACTGCCCACACATACAGCTGTAATTATTGTGGAGCTATTTCTAAAAAGAAACAACTGAAATCAGTAATGGAACGAGACGTGCTTTCAAAAGATAAACTGGCTGATAGAAAGTCAAGTGTTGACATGAACTACAGGAGAAGGTTGTTTCTACCTGTATTTCAGTTGTTTATAGCTTACACTCGAAAATGTTGCAATTGTCCACTTCATGTTAACATTTAATTTCTATTAAGGGAATTTGTTGGGTGTACTTGATTTTTTTATGATAAACATTGCATTTGTTTGTTTTTAACCCACCAAACACCGTTTTCATGAGTTGACTGGAGATTAAATGCTAACATAAAGTGGACACCCACCCTGGTTAACTTTTTTGAGTGTAGTTTATTTTGCTTAATTGAACATACTTTCACGACTAAGCTGTGACTTGATAAAAATAAAACATACTTGCTTTGCAACAGCATTTATATGCGCTGGACTTTTAAAGATATTATCTTGCTATGATCATAAACGTAGATGTAAATTAATCATATTTCATACAATAGCGCAAAAAAAATGTGTGGACAATTGTTGGGTGACTAAAATTCAATTAAATTTTATTTCAATTCACAATTGTCAATTTAAGTGTCAATTCACAACACATGCAATCTCAAGACATTTTACAATGTCAGTTCTATTCAACCGTACAGACAGATTGGTTAAAAAAACGTTCTATCTCAGGAAACCCAGCAGATTGCATCAAGTCATCGACTTCCAGCATTCACTCCTAGATGAACATGTAGCAACACTGGACAGTCGCTTACGTTGTGTCATTGAATTTGCAGCAATCCCTCATACCGAGCATGCATGTAGCGACAGTTGGGAGGAAAACTCCCCTTTAACAGGAAGAAACCTCCAGCAGAACCAGGCCATCTGTGAACGGCTATCTGCTACAACCAAATGGGGGGTTAGAAAAGACAGAGGAGAGACACAAAAAGAACAAAGAAGCACTGATCCAGGAAAAAAATATATTTTAGAGAAGGTAATGACAAATTAGCACCATAGGTGGCTGTGTGTGGCTGTTCCAGTTTTAAAATGATGATTAGTGTTAAAACCTTTCTGCCAGTGAAGGTGTGGCAGGCATATCTTTGATACCGCTAAATAAAATTATGTTTAGTCAACTGCTTTATAAATAGCCATATTGAATATGGTCCACCAGTATACAATCTAATCACATTGCTGTTTTGTTTCGGGCACCAGTGGTTTACAGGAGAACACTAAGGAATAAACAGCCTCACAAAGACCAAGGGACCCAACAGACAGGTTAAGGACAAGGCTGCAGAGAAGTTCAAATTAGCATTAGAGTATAACACAATATGTCAAGCTTTGAACATCTCATGGAGTACTGTTCCTTCATCATCTGAAAATAAAGAGTCTGACTAGGGGGGACCAAGCAGTAAAAGCATAGAAGATACAGGAAAGATGTCTTAACTGTGGGTCTTTATTCCTTCCAAGGAAAAAAAAGATTCAACAAATGATAAGGTTCACAGTATGAGTAATGGGCCCATAAAGGAGGTGAATGAAATTATAACTGTGCTCAAGAAGCAAAGATGCAGAAAGGTTTTTTACATGTTGATTTAATAAAACCATTTAAACGCCACAGGGGAAATGCAATGAAACATTAATACTAACTAAAGACCAAAAGATCTCACTAAACCCAAATTATGTACATATTTCACAATATAATTGATAGGATAAATATATTAATGCAGATGCTCCTAAAATATATGCTTAACTGTAAAACAAATAAAAAGGCGAGTGTATGGACTGTTTTGCAGTGGGACATGGCTGCCCACCAAAGCTGATTGTCCTGGCAAGGACATCTTTATTTAGAGAAGCAGCAGACAGGAGCATATAAACTCTGGGGGAGCTGCAGAGTTTAACAGCTCTGGTGGAAGAATCTGTTGACAGGTGAACTATTATTCATGGCATCCACAAATCTCCACATGTATAGCTAATATTTAGCCATGGTACAAATGTTCCCGAACAACAATGCTTTATGAGAGCTTTGTTACGGAATTACGTCTTCAACTTGTTTACATTTTGTCCCTTATACAGCCACAAAGATTAATGTATTGTCCACAAATCTGAGCTTCATGGAAGAACGGGAAGAAGAAGAAAGCCTTAGATGAAGGAAAACCATGAAGCACCCTGTAGCTGATAACAAGGTATTTAAAGAACAGAGCAAATGCGAAAGAAAGTGACCTGGTTGGGACCAGAACTAAACTTTTTTGGTCCATAGTGCTTTGTGCAGCAGAACACTGCACATCACCCTTAGCACAGCAATCCCGCGGTGAAATGTGGTGGTGAAGGTATTATGCTGTGGGAATGTTTTTCTCTAAGAGAGACAGGGACATTGGTCTTACAGTAACCAATCTATAAATGGTTGACAGTAGATACAGGATAAGCCAGAAAGAAGACCTGTTAAGACTTCGAGCCTGGGGTATTGATCTACCTTCCAGCAGACATGCATACAGTTCATTACTGTTAACCAACCCTGAGACCATTCAGTTGTAGCTCTAAGTAATTTGGTAATTTCTGGCATTCTCATCAACATATTTGTCTTATCTATGCAGATTAATTAATTCATTCATTCATTCATTCATTCATTCACACATGTTGGTTCCAGTTATTTATACAAACTGAAAACTGTCACAAAACGTAACAATCAGTTGCAATATGTGATGAATGTAAAAAAGATCTCTAATCATTTAAATAGTTTAATAAAATATCACCACAAGTTCTTCAAGAAGCCGAACTATTAAACACGATGCGTATGCCTCATCCTAAAAAAAAAAGAAACTCCACTATACCGACTGTGCTGTAGTTATATTTCGTGCCACTAGATGGCACTAGAGTCTCAAATTAATTTTAGTCCAGCTTTATGCAGCGCAGATGAGAGCTGGGTTTGAAGGCCTCACGCCTCTAGACAGCCAGGCTTGGTTCATTTGGAGACTGTTTGGCGTTTCCATTTTTTTGTTGTTGTTGAAATGTTATAATAATCTAGTATTCATTTCAAAATAATATAAATTTTCAGACAGTAAAAGAGAAAATTAAACCTACAGCATACAAGAAACAATAGGTAACAAACCTCTTGATGTAGAACTTTACCTTTATAAACTCAACTTTAGATGGATTTTCCAAGAATACTCAAACACATTATAGTAATTCCTATTTCTATTTAATACCTATATTATTTTACTTTAGTTTCAGATTACTTTTGCAGCTTAAAGTACTAATATCTTATTATTGTTAAAACATGTATCTAAAACGTGCATTTTTATTTTCAAAATATTAAAAACTGTTGAAACAAGGACACCTGATTACAGTAAATTAAAATTACAACTTAATTATAAATCAGATTGCAAAAATGGTCAATTAAGTGTAGCGGGTAATGCTGCAAGTCAGTGACTTGATGAAAATTTTTTCGCATAGTTTTGTGACTAGGATAAAATTGAAATCGATGTACTTGGCTTGAAATCTACCAATTAAAGTGGTCTGAATTGATTTTTTTGTGAAGTACCTTGAGACATCATTTGTTGTGAATTGGGCTATATATGTAAACACAATTAAATTGAATGAGGTATTATTCAGTTTAATTTACAGCAAAATATACTTTATAAAACATTTTTTATTTAACTAACTTTAGAATTTCTTTAAGAATTTATAATGCCGAACAATGAATTAAGCGTGACAAAAATATTGAACATTATGCTATACTTCACGTTATAATGATACAGCTAAAATGATGTTATCATATATCAATAATATGAAGGTCCCAATGTATGATGACAGAGAGGCATTAACCTTTACTGTTTCAGCAGAGGTTTTCTTTCTGTTAATCTGGAAAAACAGCCGCAGAGCAACTTTTTTTTTTTTCTTTTAGAGCAAACAGCCCCTTAAGCCAAGACAGGGCAATATTTGCCTTAGCTAGAATACCATTTTCCCTGGGCTTTGGGGTGTTGTTTGAGGGAGCAGGGCCTTGACAGGGTGCTCTGAGGGCTGACCCTCCCTCCGCCGGGGACACAACGCCGGCCGCATATAAATAAAAGATTACAGTGGAAAATCAATTTCTGAGCAAACTCATTAAAAATGCCCCTCACCTTAAATGATTCCTATTTCCTTGCATTCAACCTGTTAACGGCGAGCTGTTGGTGAGACCAGCCGCACTCACATCCTCACCACCTACAACTTGTCCAACCCCCTCTCTCCCCTCCTGCCTCTCCTCCATCCTTCCTTCACCCTGTTGCCCCCCCAGTGGTAATTACTTGCATAAGTCGTTTCTGCCCTTTGATTTGCACCGTTTCACAAATGAAGGTTAAGTTTGTTTAACCGTGGTGGATTTGCTAGTCATGTTGGAGCATATAATGTGGCAGGTCCTTGGTTTTTTCCCGTACACCTCAGACACGGCTGAGTCTAAAGGCCCCCATCCACCCACCCACCCGCCAAGCCACCTCCTTCTCCATATCCACTTCCCTGGAGGGGGGGACTCCAAGGTTAAGGCTTTGTGGGCCTTGGGAAACCTACCATAAGGATCAGGCTTCAGTCTCACTCAAAAGGAGACCAGGAAGTTGTTAAAGATCACCTTTGTTAAAAGGATTAAGAATCAGACTGAGGTGTTTAGAGGCTTACTGACAACTCTTTACGTGATAGAAGGTGAGCAATAGGGGAAAAATAAGAGTCAATTTGTTAAATTGATCTTCTTTTAGGCTCTAGATCTTCACATACAGTTAAAGCAAAGCCAACCTCTGACAGGGCTTTAAGCAGGATTTCATTTAGGGGCCATTTTCTAGTCAAGCCCATCACTCATTATGTTGTCACTAATGTGATCTTTGATCTTTAATATTTTATTTAATATTGTCAATACTACTTAGATTGCACATTTTACACACTTTGTTTACAGTAAACTAATGATTTAACAAAACTTTTTTTTTAAAACAGCGCAACTGAATGTGTTCTGAAATAGGAAACTGGGGCCACAGTTCAATTGGTTGTTCTTACAAGTGACCACACAAAAGTGGCAAGCAGTTAAAAGATTTATTTACACTTACGGTGTGCACTGAATAACATAAGTCATATTATATAAATAATATATTATCAATATTGTGACCTGAACAACAGAAATAACTACACTTTTTAGCATTATATTATAACTGTTAAATCTGTTACAAACCTGTGAAAATGTTCCTTTGTGTCTCAGCTAACATGTGTTTATGGGCCCCATATGACATTTGCTCTGCCTGGGCTCAGAAACTGGCTTCCACTGTCGAACCCACTGAATACAAACCATAGGCAAAACCTTGTGTGGGTATTAAATTGGTATAAAGAATATTTAAAATTGGGCTGCGCAAATAGGACCTAAATGGGTCCCAGTTTTTACCAACAATTATCCAACATAAAACCTATTTTAGAAACCTGTGGATAACCCTGGGGACTATTTTTCAGGTCATTACATATCCATATGCATCCTATATGTAACAGGCAAATTTGTCAAGTGGTGAAAAGATTGTATATTTTTATTTTAAAACTTCAGTAAACCTTTTTAAATATGCTATTAGGAAACGGTCATGGAGAATTCAAGCGTTTTTGGTGTCGTCGGGCTGTTTTGGAGGCCCTTGGCTGCAGCTTAGGGCCTGTCTACAATAATGCTGACATTTTGAAAAAAGATTGCTTGCTGCGTTTGTACTACTAACCCATTCAAATTTTCTAGGGGAAAAAGTCCATAATAATTCTAAAAACACTTTCCAAATTGAAGCTTTTAAAAAAACTCAGTTTGTGCTCATGTGGACTGAAAATCTGCAGCTCATTAGAAATGATCATATAGGGCTTAGTATCGTTTTCTATGCAAAAAAAAAAAAAAAAAACAACTAAGAAAAGTGGGGGAAAAAATGTATGGGTTATTTCATATCTGTCTCTTTGTCATCATTATGTTTCAGTTAAACTTCAAATTAAGGAAACAGAAAGTAATGATTCAGATAAAAGAGTAAACTGTGTCTCAAAAAACACAATATGCAACCGTTTTAGGAAGGAGCACTGCTACACAAGCTCCTGATCTTCCTGTGCTTTTTTTTTTGTATATAGATTAGACAGATGTTTTAGATAGATGTTGAATTCACTTTAAAAATGGTGGGGGAAGTAAAAAAGCGTAAAAAAAAAAAAAAATCCACGGTGGTTTGTCTGCGTACGGTGTGAAGGACACAATGACAAAACATGCAGAGTAGCAGATGAAACAAGTGGCATAGCTTAAAGCAGGATCAATACCTGATAAAGTGTCACTAGAGCCAAGGAGAACATCGATTTCAGGTAGCTGCAGCTGTTAAGAGCATTTCAAGAGTGTGTTGGTTTGACTGTTGAGCTGCAGCTTGCACATTGATGACAGCAATATTCTCCAGAGGACTTGGCTATCACAGTCCCCACAAGCGACGTTTCCATTCGCATCTGTTTTCTCTTAGCGATCGTGTCTATCAAAGCATCGCACTCTGATTGTTGACGAACAACGAATTCTAACATATCGTTTATTAATTAAACAATGCATCTGTCAACCTCTCAGCGACCGCCTCTCCAGCCTTCCCGTGTCCTGCGTACCGAGGAGAGCTTTGATGGTCTGTCTAGCCGAGAGGGAAGCCATAAAGCTTTGGGAAAACAAAAAGTGTGTTTAGCCCTGGAGCAGATAGCTGTTCTCCTTTTTAGATAATCCCTCTGATAGCCGTATAAAGCGGGGCCGTTTGGAGGGTTCTGCAAACTCGCAGCTCATCTCTGTTTGTGTTGGGTGAGATATTATTTTCTCCCATTGTCCAACTCCTGTCGAAGGCTTTGTGGCTTTAAGCTGCTAAATAGAGCCAGATGGCCTTGTTGTGTCCTAAACACATGTCTGGTTCATGCTACAACAAAAACAATATTTTGATGTGTTTTACATGTTTTATTAGGCAATTCTAATAAATATATACTATTTTGTATATTGTTATTGGCTAAAATCATATGTGGTTTTTTTTCTGCTTAAACTGTATGAGTCAACTTTCTTTTTCTAGATTTTAAGTTTAAAAAAAATAGTTTATGTTTGCGTCATAACCTCAGCGACATAATGTAAATGTGGCGCATTAAAGAAATGTAACGGCCATTTCTTCAGTCTGGCTCTATATGTGTTGTCAATCCTCAAAGCAAGAAAATATGAACATCTCAAACTTTATTGTTTATTATGATGAACTTTTGTCGTTAGTAAGGCTAATAATTTACAACAGGAAAAACGGCTTTGAAGTATACTCAGATTTTCATACTTTAACAGAAAAAAAGAGTAACCTTTTGTTGGCAGCGGAGCTGGAGTTTATGAGAAAAGTAAACAGCCATACAGCGGAGTTGGTATGGAACACCTGGCAAGACAAGATAGTGGGTTTTGAAGTGGCAGGCTAGAAGGAGTGAATGTATACCAAGGAGTGTAAAGACGCCACAAAGGAGAAAGGAATACCTTGTGTGCTCGTGTGTTCATGTGAACACATGTGTGTCCTTGGGTTGTGCATTGAAGGATGATGGCGAGAGTGTTGTGTTTCACAGTTTTTTGCCATGATGCACTGCTTTATTATTCTGCACAAGGGGCACTTCACATGCGGAATGGGTTCTCTTTGATATCGACAGCAGCTTGAGGGAGAGAGTGCACTCAAAAACAGGCGAGGGCGAATTTATTCTGGGGGTGGGGGGGGAGAAAAACAGATAGTTGTGTACTTCCCTGGCAGCGGTTTCTGCACATATATACGAAGAGCCAACCGCTTTGATGCTCCAGCGGTGACACTCCACACGCTAATGAAATATGGTAATTACAGCCGCATGAAAGCCCTCCTAGACACAGTTGGGGGGGGAAAAGGTATAAAAAAAACAAATATGACTTTATCCAAAGATACCCACTGTGATTAATTCTCCTTTTCATAAACACATTTATATGTTGTTTACCTGCTAGAAAAGCATTGTGTGCCATCAGTTGATCCCGGAAAGTAGCACGGGGGACAAGGCCCTGTGATTTAGAACCCCGTTGTTCCCTTTTTTGCTGGAAAATACTTGAAAAAGCAGGAGTGAAGGATGTGGAGGAAAAAAAAAAAGAAGGAGAGCGCACTAAACTGGGCTGCTTTAACTAAGACGTGGCTCTTTGCAGAAACTGAAATGTTTTCCTAATTAGAAATGCACCCAGTCTGGAGTCTTAAACTCAACAAGTCTAAAAGCAGGCTCCAACAAACGCCTCGAGTCAAGCTGGTGAAAAAAAAAAGAAAACTCGGGAAGGTTAGAGATTTAAATGAAAGCAGTCGGTTCATAATTTAAACGCTCGATATTTATGCAACGGGCTTGTATTTGCACTTAAGTTTCTAAACCCTCGAGAAGAAGAGTCAAAGCTTAATCAGCCACTTAGAGACTGTAAATGGGGACGGTAAATTACTAATTAATAGGGAGAAGGTATCTTTGGTATGACTGCAAGGGAAACATTGATGCATCACACATGAGGGACTTGGTAATAGATTGTAAACAGGCTATTAAAAAATATTTCATCACAAAAGAATTGAAAAGCTTTTGAGTATATTTATGTAGTTTGATGTTAATGAAAAAGCTTTTTTTAAATTATTTTAACTGGTGGCATAATTATTGGTTAGAAATTGATCTAAAAATCTTTTTTAAAATAGATATAACTCAGACATTTGTAATTCTGGGTAATTTGAATGTTTGGGAATTTTTAGTTATAGTAATCTATGACTTTGTGGCTATAGGATATAAATATGACATGTCACAGCCTGAACATGCATCCATGTGTAACTCTGCCTCCTTAGACAGTGACCAGCTACATAAAGGAGCTAAATATACAAATTCACTGTTCACTGTTACACAACTGCAGCAAAAGTGAAAAGTTGTGTCATCAAGTCACCATAAGAACCAGGACACAATATGTTCATGTCAACTGGCCCTACCATCACAAACATAAATGTGAGGAGTTTGCTAAACTTCTCCTGCTCTGGTCTAACGAGACTAAGAGGCAAAAGTGCATTGACGGCGACAGACGTGCATCAAACATAATATCCTTATTACGGTCTATGAAACACACAAACCTGCCGCATGTAATGGCAGCAATCCTTTTTGAACCTGTGCTGTTTAGGAGTGTCAGCACTGCCGAATAAAAGAGAAACAGAAATAACACCACCTCCAGTCCTCTATAGCTGCTCTTCTTCTCTGCTTTTGTTGTTCTTCTTCTATTGTTTTACCGTGGTGTCATTAGCGGTGGGCAAATTATTCCAAATGGTGATCAATTTCTGATAAGATTGGAGTCTAGTAGATATTTTGTTTAAGCAAAGACGTTACGAAGTAACAGGAAGCTGATATTTTGAAGTTGTGTAAAATATTTACATAGTAAAAGTTTAATGGTATAGAAATTAGATTTTTGTTTAGCAAGTAATTTATTTGATTCTTGTGTTAAGGCTACATCACCTGCTGTCTCAAACTGACAACTTGATTTGCTAAAAACCTAAAGATTTGCTCTGACGCCTCCAAAGCCTGTCAGAAGGTGTTCAAGGCACAACGCGGTTCTCCCAATGTAAAGATAACGAGCTTTATGACAACGAGCAATCCAGGTGGGTTTACTATGAAATGAAGGAGGAACCTGTAGAATAGCACCTCAAGCCCACTGTTAAGTATGGTGGAGGAGCTGTGATACTGTGGGTTTTTCTTCCAAAGCACCTGGAGACCTTATTATAGTGCATGGTATCATGGACTCTTTTAAGAGCTTTCAAATAAAAACCAGAAGGTTTCTGAAAGCAAACTAACAATGGTTCATTTTGATTAAACAGGATTTGGTCAAATTAGCATGGCAATAGATCACCAGATCAAAAAAAATCTACCTCCTTCTCTGGGCATCTCAATCCCCAGACCTAAAACCTGTGGAAAACCTGTGGGGTGAACTGAAGAGAAGAGAAGAGAAGAGAAGAGAAGAGAAGAGAAGAGAAGAGAAGAGAAGAGAAGAGAAGAGAAGAGAAGAGAAGAGAAGAGAAGAGAAGAGAAGAGAAGAGAAGAGAAGAGAAGAGAAGAGAAGAGAAGAGAATATAGGAGGGGATGCAGGACTGAATCTGGTCTTTCCGGATGACTGTCAAATAAATTTAGAGATTTTGAGATTTAAAATTTTCAGTGTGAGTCGATGTCACTGAGGTCAAAGATAAAGTCATTTTAGGGTTATTTACACATTTACCAGCAGTGCCAATTAGGTGAGCAAGGTACAAAAATATACAGAGTACATTTCACCCCAACAATGACTGCCATGTTTCCAGCTCTAAATCGTGTAACATCTGTATAAATCAATGTTTAACATTGGTATACATTAATAATGTTTAACATCTGTATAAATCAATGATGTGTAATATTCGGTATAAATCCCAAGTGCTGTAAAATATACTGCAGTTAGATATTTTCCTGCACTTTTGAGCTGAAAACAAAACATGCCATTTCCTGCTGCACATTGTTAAGCAAAGCCTTTTGTGAGCTGCATTAGATAACTTTGAAGCAAAAAAACTTTTTTTTTTTTTGCATTGTTTTAAACAATATTCTTCATGTTTTCCACGTTGAACCGAAAACGGGGACATGACCCTGATGCAAATCCCATCACCCATAGTGGGATGTGGGGAGATGGCAGAGGAAGTGAAAATTCAAGGCGTGGAGGAAGTGTGTTTGACCATCAGTGTTTGCTCACAGTCAGACGGTGCAGCAACCCCTCCGTCCCGCACGCATGCACTCGCACACTTTCGCCCCACTGACCATGGCTCTCTCCCAAGGGATGGGGCTGGAGGTCAGGGAGAAGGTGGAGGTCAAACGGGCCTTGATAAGTCCTCCTAATAGGTTGCGCCGTGTCTTTTGTGTGTGTTTGAAAAAGAGCTGACGGGCTAACTGGGGGCTAAAAGCTAAGTGAACAAACACACACACGCACCGGGTCACGCACACTGTATGCATGCATGCGCAGCCTTTAAGGTCAGAGCACGGGTGGAGAATGTTAAACGGGGAGGCTGGGGACATCAAATATTTTCCTACCCATCACTGTCTGCAAACCACCTGAAATCCTGAACTCTCATTTGTGCGTGCGAGGGTCTGAGTGCTGGGGACGCGGATTCTGGCTTAGTTTATGAATCTGGGCACACTGAAACGCGCAGATGTGCAGACACAGGGGCAGACAGACACACAGACAGGGTGTGTGCCAGTGGGCGCCAGTCAGACAGATGGAGTTTCGGCCGCAGAGATAGGAGTTCACTCCCATAGCGTTTCTAACACCCGCTGCTCCTTTTATCGCTCCCCTCCAGGTGTATCCAGGTAACTCCAAGGCCAGGCTGGTCTTAAAACCCTGACAGTCAAGGTAACAGGTAATTGCAGAAAGGTACTCGTAAAACGGCATGTTTGCTAACAGCTGGGCTCCGCCCACCGTGTTTTAAGCACCAAACTTCGGGAGACGGTGAACAACAATGCAGACGGCGCCATAATTGGTCCCTTAACCTGTTATTCCATGCTCTTTTCCTCTCCCTTTGCAATCTGATTTATTTTCAATCATCAGCATTTTTCTTAAGTTATCCTGGTTGTGAATTCTTTCCTGTCTTTATCCCTCCTGCCGTCCCCCTCCTTCTGTGCCTATATTTCTACAACTTTATGAGTGACTCTGGCACCCTCCCTCTTTTAATGTTTGATTCCAGGTGATAAGCCAAGACAGAGAGATGAGTCTGATTGCACCGGTTAATGTGGTCAAAGGTCAGAGGCTGTGCGCTGGGAGCGGAGCATGCAGAGGGGAGTTTAGTCAGTGAATCCCAGTTGAAACTGGATCATGAGCAACTTTTGAACCGTCAAAATGTCTGCACACAAGCCAAGAAAACCGAAGCAACTGTCCCTATCAGCCTGAAAAGTCATTACCTGACAATCTAACAAGATACGGATCAAGAGTTTGTGTATTTCTACTGTCACGTGTACTTACCCTCTGAAGGATGATAAGATTACTGCTTCTCTTTGCAAAGGCCATTAAATACATGTTAAGAGCACAAACCTGAAGAGCCACCTAGCTCGCCTCACAAAAACATTCAGAACTTTTACACAGTTTGTCACCTTACAAGCACTAACGTTGTTGCATTCTACTGGGATTTCATGCAGTAGACCAACACAAAGTAGTGCATTAAAATGTAAAAATTATAGATGGTCTTCAAAATTCATTATAGGAAAAAAAAAGTTTGACATGCATTTATGTGCAATTCATTTGTTTTTGTAGAATCACCTTGTTTTGCAATTCCAGCCTTTTGAGATATGGCTCTACCAACTTTGCACATCCAAACACTGAAGGTTTTGTCCCTTCCTCTTTGCAAAATAGCCGGGGCTCATTTGGATCGGATGGAAGGTTTTTGTGCACATCAGTTTTCAAGTATTGCTGCAGATTTTCAATTCGGTTTAAAACTTTGCTTTGATCTAAGCCTTTACATTGGAGTTTTCCTAGAATTTTTTTTTTGCAGTCTCTAAGAGTTTCCTTGTATTTAGCTCCATCCATCTTCTCATCAGCTCTGACTAGTTTGCTTGTCCCGGTGGACATACAGCAGCCTCCCAGCATGATGCTGCACCTGCTGTGTTTCAACATGGAGATGGCACATTCACGGTGTTAGTTTTATACCTCACAAAACATTCTCTATGGCACTGTATGTTGAGTTTTGGCATACTCTTCTCATTTTCGGTTGATTGTATTTTATTTAAGGGTATGAGCGTAAAGGGGGGCTGAATATAAAGACATGCCACCCTTTTTGGATTTTTATGTATGTGGAAGCTTGGAAACCATAAACCATTTACTTTCCACTTTACAATTACGTGCTATTTTGTGTTGTTTGCTCACATACAGTAAAAAAAAACAAAAAAAAAAAACATAGAGGTTTGGGGTTGTTGTACATGAAAATGTGAAAAAGCTCAAGGGAAGTGAATACTTTTGCAATTTGCCGTGAACGCATGAGAACCTGCTCCTCGACTGATTTAGTGCACGGACCAAATACTCAAAAAAAGACACACGCAAACAAAACAAAAACTTCACACACGTGCATACTGTACAGTTTACTGTCAAACAAAGTCACAGTTCATCTCCTCTCTCCTCAACAATCTGTTGTTTGTTTCAGACCACAAACAAACAACACACTCCCCCACAACAGCGGTCATTGACAGCGGCTGAAACTCAATCGTCCTTTCGGCTCTTCTCCTCACCCTCTCCTGCTCTATCCTAAACACCCCCTAACCTTTCCTCTCCCTCTCGCTCGCAGTTCTCATCTGATTTCATTCTTCGCTCAGATCCGGCTATTATAAATTCATTGTGTGCTGTTGTGGCTGATTGAAGTGATGGGTTGATTCCTCAGGGCTTCCTGCCTGATGGAGGGTGCTATAGCAAATAGCCCAATGGGTCTGTTTAGATAACACTGACCTCTCGCAAACCGCTGCCACATCTGCTGTTAGGGGGGGGAGCTTTGTGGGATTCGCTGTCACCATGGGGCGAAAGGAAGGAAAAGTGAAACAGACAAATTGGATCAAATAAAAATAAATAAAATAAATAAATAGAGGTTGAGTTAAAGGAGGGGAAAAAAACACGAGGTTAGGTAGGTCAGCTAGAGAAGGAGATCCAGGGTGGACAATGATTTGAGACGTATTGTAACTCCCACCTGCCCTCTCAAAGAACAAAAGTGTTAGTCATCATCAGGGCGAGTTGTGAAGGGAGACAAGGGGCCGCTTGCTTCGTTGGTCCGCCTGATCTGCATTCTGCCCATGGGGTTACCAGGGTAACGAGTACAGAAGACAGAGGGGTGAGGAGGGCGAGGGGGCCGCGTGGAGAGGGCACTCACCCTTTTCCTTGGAAATGGATATTTGCGCCTTTGTTCTGCAGGGGTTATGATCGTGTTGATTAACAAAAATAAAAATTGTTTAAACAGCCCGCCCTCTCCCCGCTGGCCTCTGATATCACGGGGCTGACCAGCCTTCACCTGGCCAACACATCAGCATTCAGAAACCTGTGCCCATTAGATTCAGGTTAGATAAAGGAACACGCATAATAACCGCGGATAAAGAAGCTCGTGTGTTAGGAGCTTGACATAATGCTTAAAAGAGGAGGCGATCAGCTCAGTTTTCTTCCTCTAACAACCCATCTGCGTTCATCTAGTTGGTCATTTTGTGGATTATTTCATATGTTAAAATGTTTGGCGAAAAAAATGCGTGAGCACATTCTATTTGGGGTAAATGCAGATTATTTGCCTCACAGCAGCCTTATGTCCTACTCAAATGTGGATTGTTTTACTCTGAAGGTGTGCGTTAGTGGTCAACTACAACAGACAGGGCTGGCCCAAGGCACAAGCAAACTGAGCGGCAGCTTGAGGGCCCTAAACCATCAGGCGACCCACAAGAGCACTGGAACTATCACAAAAATCATGTTAACAAATTTCAATTATTTTTGGCACATGAAGGGAAATTGTGAAAAACAAATCTTGTGATTCTTGATGTTAAATATTTTTTTGCAGATGAGTTCAAGCAGACGTTCAAGACATTTGTTTGGATAAGATTGTTGCTGCGGAATAGGTTAACCTTATAGATGTCGAATGCTATTCTCCTATGTCCTTGCATGAGCAATGACAAACTGCCTGAAAGCATACAATCATCATCGAAAAAAAAAAAAAGAATTCGGCATGGAAATCCGAGGATCAACTTTCTGGCCTCTAGAAAAACCAAAAGAATGTCCGTTTGACATATTTTAAAATTGGACATCATAAATCACGCAAACTGAATGTGATTCAAGTGTCCCAGATTTGAATATAATTTGCCTGATATCACATTCTAGTTCTATGTTATAATTTCTATACGTAAAGTAAATTTCTATAAGTAAATTTTGGAACGTATGTCATTGGTGATACCTGAGCTGTGGTTGGACGATCCCCGGCTCAGAATCTGCTCAGGGCCCAATACAGCCTTGGAGCAGCTCTGAAAACAGAACACACATACTAAGTGAGCAATTAAAATAATGATCAGTGGCGCTGTGCATGTTTTTCGCATACTGAAAAAAAAATTACAGGGTACAAGATTATATTACATCTTTGAAAGCAAGCAGCAATAAAACATTACTGTAACTCTCTCATGTGACAATATTTAAAAGCACTGACAAAGGCCAGGCCACACAGAGCAGGGTTGGCCACTGTATGCGCTCCTTCTCGCCTGACACAGCAGTTTAAATGGGACACTCCTCACTTCGAGGAGCGCTGCTGCCCCCTAAGATAATGTTGTTCTTTAATTAAGCTAACTGTGCCGCACAGTTTAGAGAAGCAAAGGAGAAAAGGGGCTTCCAAAAACAGTCACCTTGGCCGCATGGGTGGATCTCTCGGATATAAAAGTACACGCTAACAATGCATTGTAAATAAGCTGAGAGGAGTGATGTTGTTTCCTGAGGGCTAAAAACATATCCAGAATTTAGACAACAAGGGATTTATTTCAACTTAGTAATGTATATAACCGTATATCAGCACTCATCAGTCCAGTCTGACTATAGCAGCTTGTCATGCTATGGGACTGGACATTCATCCTAACAGTTTCATTCAGGCATTGTGTAATAACATTGTCATATCAGATAGCAATTAGGAATCTGCAATCTCCTCATTTAGTTATTTTACCTTGTCATATCTACATTGGACTAACAACACCAATAATGAGAGGGAACTATAAAGTAAAAATTTAGAGTAAACTACAGGGTGACGTTTATTCAGGATCTCTGATGGATCACTTCAAACGTGAACCACATCTTGTTTTACAGTTCAGTGATCAGCCAACAATGAATAAAATTGACTTTAATGAATTTCACATTAGTTAAAAAAAATCCTTGAGGTAAATTGCTTATTTTGAATGTGTTGTGTGTTCATATTTGCTTTAAGACTTTTAGTCTATGTCCATCTATAAAGCTTTCCTGAGTTCAAATGATAAGAAACCAGGTTTATGACAGAACGCCTTCTTCTTCTTCTTTGTTATTTTTAGCAGTTGGCAAACAACAAAATTGGTGCATTACCTCCCCCTCCTGGTATGGAGTGTGGACCAGAATGACTCAGGAATTAAATTATATGTACAGTTGTGTTACTTTTAGAAAATGAAATATTATCTGATAAGTGTTACTTTTTCAATTACTTAAAAATAAATCAACTAAATCTAATTTAACTTTAACTTTGACAGGACACATTCATTTGTCCGTGCTGAACATTGTTCTTTTTCCCCACTGGGGATGCAGTTGAGTGGTTTGTCCAAAGGCAAAAAAAAAAAATAAAATAAAAAATCATGACACTTGATAGTTTACTTACAGATAGGGTCCAGTGATGTATTTCTTTTCACTGACACATGTAATTGAACAATAAAGGCACAACTAATTAATATCCACCAAGGGGTTTCAGAGAATATAAAGTTTTTCTCAAGCACGCTGAAGAAATAAACGGCAATTTGTTCCTTGGCCTGTGTTTGGGTCGATAACTTCACAAAGGACACAAAACTTGGGATCTTCAGCTGGCATTAGTAATCACTATGGTGTACATGTAACTCATAGTAGACTACGGACATGGATTATCAAGCATTTTTAATTGTTATTTAATAAAGAGAAATATTGGCAATAATAAGCCCTCAACCTGGTGACATTATGTAAGGCATAAGAAATAAAAACGTCAGCTTCATCCATATAGAGCTGTTTCAAAGATAGACTTTGCAAAGTTCTTCACAACGGTAAAATAAGGAGATTAAAACATAATTAAAAAGACAAAAGAATAATAAAATTATATGATTAATTAAAGCAACATATACAACAATATTTTAAAAGATCTGAAAAGGAAACATATGATTTTATAAAACTGTCTTCAGATGCATTTTAAATGAGTCCAGACTCTCCATTGTAAAAACAGTGGAAGCTCATGCAACAGCTGATTCACCTCGAAGGAGAGATTCCCTCAAGTTTTAGACCTGACTGTTGGGACTACAAGTTGATTTTGGTTTTAGGACTTTAGGCTTGAGTTGGAGTGTATGCATGTTCACTAACAGGAAGAACTTTAACCATACAAGACCCTGAAAGTTATGAACAGGGAAACAACAATAAAACATGAAAGTGCTATTAACTCATTAAGTTGTAATGACATCATGGCCACTGGATCTTCAGTCATCTCTTGCTTAAACACAATAGACTCAAATGTTTCCAAATCGGATGCACTTTTGAGCGAGATGATCATTTTGAATCTTACTGTGAAGTAAGTAAGTGAGTAATTTCCCTCTGGGATTATTAAAGTATGTCTGAATCTGAATCTGAATCTGAAGTCATCAAACAAACGCAAACTTTTTTCTTCCCTACACTTTCAAAAAGCGATGCCCTATTTCAGACATCCCCACTTTACTATGCAGCTGTTTTTACTGCCAGTTTAAATGTGTTCATTAAAAAAAGATGCACCACTCTTTAAACTGTTGCCAGAATATGGAGCCCATAATTAACAGTTATTTTTATTTTATTTTATATTGGTTTAATAGTCGGTGTTTTCTTTTCCGCGTGTAATCATGGACCTGCGTCTGACATAAAGTTAACAAGAATACTTCGGAAGAAATGCACTGTGTGTTATGTTATTACATGTTGAAAATAAAAAAAGTGTATATTTTAAAATTCAATCCAAAATGAAAATACCATCAACTGAGATTGCTGAGCAGGAGCTAAATATATTAGGATAGCTAAGAGCACCACTTTTTTTTAAGATGTCCCTTATGACATTCCTCAGGTGCCCCAGACTAGCAAGGGGGCCCGGAGAAGTTGCAAATTTCCCTTATACCTCAGGCCGGTCAGGCTAACATTAGATATTCCTTTTTAATCAGTCTGTCTCCTGGACTGAATCACACTCTTAACCCTGCAAGGGTTAAGTGGGCATAGAGTATGAATGAATAAGACTGCTGTTCCTGTACTTCTTCCTGCAGGCGCTAGGAGGAGGTATGAATGAGGGTAGATGGATCCCTGCTGCAATTCCTCTGTAATGGACCTCAAAGCACCTGCACCTGCAACACACCGAGACAAGTCGGAGAAATCTGTCAGTCTAGATAAATAAAAACAACGAAAGGCTAGGTTAGACTCAGTCAAGCCCACGCACGGGACTTTTTCCAACTCTTAGCCTCCATAATAAACCTCCTGGATGTAGTTTGGAATTTATATCCTCACTCCTAAATATTAGGACAAATCAGAGATTTAAAAAGCACTACATCTAGGCCTCTCTGTCACACTAAAGGGTTCAGCAGTGGCTAAAAGTATGTTCAAAAAAAATGAATCGCATGAAGTGGATTCAAGCGGCAGGGCCGAGAGAAAAACGCCATTTAGGATTCAAGACTTTCCATTTGGCCACCTGAAAGAGACTTAACACCAATTGTCCTGCTGGTCATCTCACGGGGTAGAATGCAAATGTGGGGGTCCATATAGGGCCTGGTGCGGGGAAAGCCATTGATTTGAGATGAATACAGTGGCTACTCTCAGGCCCTTCACGGTTATTAGGACTAATGGAGAAACATAAAATAGTGAGCGAGAGAAGCACAGATCCGGCACAAATGCTCTAAATAGCCGGCTACTCCACAGGACTCTTGGAGAGTTTGGCTTGCAATTTGCATTCCTTTGTGCGACAACTTGTAATCCTCCCCTCAGTATGCCAAGAAACACACAACAGATTTATTGTCCCAGTCAACAAATCGTTTAGGTCATCCCGAACCTATTACTGCCTAATGCAGAGGAGACCCCCGCCTCCTCCCCTCCCCTTCCCCTCTGCGTCCTCATCTCCACCACCGACCGGAGACTTTTGCAAATACAGCCCCCCGCTGCACAGTCGGTGCTCCGTCGCTTTTGCTGGGGGCCCCTAGCGGTCCATTCAGACTCCATATCTACTTTTGGAGCACAGCTACGACTTCTGTGCGCGTCTGCTTGGGAGGTTGGGAGGGACTGAGAGCAGCGGTTGATGCTCGGATAGTTTGCAGAGCTTTAAAGACATGAGGTTTTCACCGCCGCAGGCCCACACAAGCTGTGCAGAGATTTCACACGAGATGACAAAAAAGAAAAAAAAGAAAAAAAAAAAAGATGCAAGGCTGTGGGGTGACAAAACGCGTGTTTTTTTTTTTTTTACGCTTTGAAATAACTTCAGATCAGCGACTCTAGAGTCTTCGCTGACATTTCATATCTGGGCTAAATAAACACAAATGTAAACGCGGTTGTCTAAAACCAGTTACTGTGTTTTTTTTTTTTTCATGCCATTGTTTAGATCGCGCAGCAATTTCCCCATTTCAAAAGCGTGGCCAAGGAGCTTGAGTAAATCATGGTGAGTCATATTGTTTTTGGATAAGATGTCCCAAAGCGTGACAGTTGGTCGGTCCTGTCAGTATGTTTGATGGAGCGCAACCACATCCTCTTATTTGTCAGCAGGAAAAGCCAGAAACGCTGTATTTTTGTCTGCATGGGCGTTTGTTGTGAGACTGAGACAGAAGGCTTTTTTTCCATTATCTTTTTTCAGATAGATAGATAGATAGATAGATAGATAGATAGATAGATAGATAGATAGATAGATAGATAGATAGATAGATAGATAGATAGATAGATAGATAGATAGATAGATCATATGAAATGAAGTGAGACTAAATCGGAGATAATGAAGGCCTGAGAGCCGTCACAGAAACAGAGACTGCAGCCCATCTGTGTGTGTCGGCCCCACTCTGCAGGACTCAAACAAGGGGTCAACCCGGAGAGAAGCAGAGAGACTGGGGGTGGGAGGTGAACACCCCCCACCCCGTCATCTTCCCACTAACACAACGGGCCTTTGATTCGTTTGTTTGGACACACACACTCGCGTCTAATCGTTGTTTTTCTTTTTTAGTTTACCCCCACAAGGCGCACATGCATCACGCAGGACAAGCAGCGCATATGGCATCGGAACTCCTCGCAAACCACAGCAAACGCAGCGTGTGCATGCAAAACCTGAGAGCCTGCCACCCCCACTCCGCATCCATTTTTTTTTTTTTTTTTTTTTTTTTTTTGCATGCAGAGAAGCGGTGCTCCACGCTTTGTGGCCCAACAAGCGTCACTCTCACCCCGCAGATACGGAGACCAACGCGGCCATAATTGAAACGCGTGGGATTTCTGTTTGAGCGCTAGTTCCAAAGAACTCCCGACTGCAACAATGTATTTACGTAGCCTATCTGCGAAATGGTGTGATTTCAAATGCAAGAGTTGACTGTCATGAGTAGATGTTTTTTCCTCTCTCAAAATTGTGTCATCAATTTGTTCTGGTATTCATGCTGCCTGATCCAAGAAGTAGATGTGATTTTAATTGTGTGCTTAGACATATGGACAGACAGCCAACAAACACACACACACACACACACACACACACACACACACACACACACACACACACACACACACAGACGCATAGACTCTACTCAGGCTTTTTATTTTTTATTTCTCTAGCCAACAAAATTGGGCCTGACAACTTCTAATGTCCATGCCTATAAAGTCTGACAGAGGCCGGTCTCCTTCTTGTTCCTCTTCAACTTTATTGCTCCAGTCTATCCCTCCTAAATGTCATGCATTGTGATACATAGGAACGACGTTCTGCAGGTGAACGAAGGGGTTAAGAAAATAATTCTTCATCTCTGGACCACGGGCTGAAAGCTGCATAATGCACTCAAAGCGGAAACACATGTTCACCATTTCCCTACGCTTTGAAGAAGCTGTTGCAGCACGGAGCATGAAATTAATTATCTAAACAAACAAGGAAAACAGTTATTTATTTATTTATTTATTTATTTATGCTATGCTATTGTCTTACAGTACAAGTACTGATAACCATGGCCTGTGTAAAGGTATTATTATTAATATTATTATTACTGTTATTATTATTATTATTATTATTGTTATTATTGACCTGTCCAGGGTGTACCCCGCCTCTCGCCCAGTGAACGCTGGAGATAGGCACCAGCACCCCCCGCGACCCCATGAGGGAGAAGCGGTTTGGAAAATGGATGGATGGATGGATTGTTATTATTATTATTATTATTATTATTATTAATTATAAATGTGTTTAGAAAGATTCTGGAATGCTCTGAGCGCCTTTGCATAATAATAATAATAATAATAATAATAATAATAATAATAATAACAATAATAATAATAATACTAATAATAATAATAATAATAATAATAATAATAATAATAATAATAAGTTCAGGTCTATCAAAAAAGGAGAGAGAAGAGCGCTGCAAAACTCACATATGTATCATGTGCTTTACATCCCAGCAGAACCGGCTACATACGCGGCAGCTGCAAGTCAGTTGCAGTGGCGCGCTGGTATTAATTTATTTTGTCAAATTGAATTTTCTCTCGGAGTGCGTCAAGGCCAATAGAGGCGAGCGTCGGGGGGTGGTGCATGGGGGGGGGGGGCGGGGGGGTTGGGGGGCTTGGCAGTTGTTGCAGTTGTGCTTGGCAGCAGAGAAAGCAGGCGACTCCTCAAGCCCAGCAGTTCAAAGACAACTTTCATGTCTTTATTTAATTTCGAAATATAATGTATTTGCCTCTGAGCTTTGCAGATGTATTATTATTATTATTATTATTATTATTATTATTATTATTATTATTATTATTATTATTATTATTATTATTATTATTGCATACGAGCCCCGGTGTGTGCAGACTAGGATGTGTTGCGATACAATGATCAGATTTTAAAACCACTCGTGGAATGGATTTCATTTGGTTGTCAGAGCATTTTTAGGAAAGAAAATGTTATGCAAAATATTCAAACAGTAAAAGACTGCAAACAAAGGGCTGCATTTAAATGTGGCTAAAGAGGCCAAAAAGATGATGGAAAATCCGGAGGTCGCAGCAAGAGCGCCTCGTTAAGAAGCACAAAGGGCCCCAATTAAATACAGCCACCTTAGGCAAAACATGAATTTGGTTTGAATACATTTTCTGGCCGCACAGCTCCCTGCACACATGCCCTTGGTTAGGTCGTCTCCTTCCGCGATTCCCACAGAATCCCTGGTAACTCGATCTGGCGACAATCAATTCCTTGCTAGGAGCTTAATGAATGTATAAATTATTCAGCTGTTTGGAACACACCTTGCCGGACTCGTTTTGTTTCCGTCATTAGCGGAGGAAGTTCAGACGTGGCCACGTTTGAAAATAGCCGGGAAATAAATGTCATGAAAAAGTTAAACCTATGGATTCATTACACGCAGTGGTTCAGGCCTATTTGAAATGTACAAGTCACTTACTTTTGATGGTTCTGATTTACAGCTCATACGGTCTCTCAGGAAATTAGAATGTTATAAGAGCAATAACACAAAAGCATCGTCTCTGCTGAGACGTAATGGAAATCCCAGTAGCTTTTTCTCCTTACAGCAGACAAAATGTTTCTGGCAATGCCTCTGATTGAGAAGTGGCCCTGCAGAAGGAACTCAAAAGTTGCAGCACATTTGCTGGTGACTGTTGAAACACTGACTCCATCCGTTTTTGACACCCCTGTGAATTTCTCTCTTCGCTGGGCTTTGCTTCACAATCTTTCTACAGGTGTTGTTAAGCCTGCTGCTTGTGCACTTTTCTTGACCACACTTTTTCCATACAATCAACTTTCCAGTAATACGGGTGGATACAGCATCTTTCAACATTTTGGCTTAGCTAATCTTCTTATAGCTGCAAATGACTGTCTGCTGGAGAGCTGTCAAGTCAACACTTTTCTTCATGACGGCTGACCCTAACATGGCCTCAGCATAACATCACCTTTCTGTATCAAAGCTCCTTTTATTTAAATTTCATCTTATTTATTTTGAAAATTTTCTTAGGAACCCAGTTTGGGGTATTATGAGCTAAAAACCAAATTCATGAAAATGACTCTCTCGCGCAATGGATCTATATAATATATACGGTATGTTTAACTTTTTGAAGTTAAAATGAATGATTTTTTTGATCATATTTTATCGGGATGCACCTGGTAAAAGCCAGACGAGCGCCTTACCAGAGCAGACGGCCTGTCTCGGTTGAAAAGCTCCAACCAATCGAAGGACACGCTCGTCCTGGCTCACCATTCTGCAGCACTTGCTTCCCCTCCTGTCTCTCTCCTACAACGTCCTCCTCCATTCCCCTTTGGGGCCTCTGATCAAAGCTGGCCTCTCTGCCACAGCTGCCCATCAGGGGGCTCCTCACCCTCACCTACAACAACACTGCCTGCTGGGCTTCCCTCTCTGATGCACACAGCCAGAAACATACAGGGGCAAACGCTGGAACCCACACACACACACACACAGGTTTACGCACAATACAGGCCTCCCAGAGTTCTCTTCCCCCTTCAAAGTACCATTAATCTCCAAGGTGAAAGCAGATGACACCCTAAACGCAGCGCAGATTGAGCTGCAAACCTAAGAGACCGCGCTTATATTTCGAGGGATGAGAGGCATAAAATCCCGCATATGTCAGCATGCCAAGCTTTGCGCGAGGCTTCACAAATTCACACTATTCTTTGGAAGAGAGAAAAGCAGACAGAATCGTCTAGAGTATGTATGGGCAACCCTTTGCATGAGCAAAGGCGTTATGCAGTGGGAGTGGCATTTCACACATACAGACACCAGATCTCCACGGCTATGCCTGTGCCGAACGTTGTTTGGTTCCACCTGTGAGCTTTTATCTGACGGCCTGGTACCTAAGTTACTTCCTCCTCTGCGCTTGACCTCACCAGTCCTCTCATTTGGCATCTGTGCTCCCAATTACACACGCGACAAACACTTTGGTCTACTTCTGAGAGGCACTAAGAGCATTCCGGGGGCAGAATCGTTCTAAACGCCCTTGTTTATCTCCTCACGTCAGTTTGTTCTCTCCTTCTGTTTTTTTTTTTGACGAAGCAAGCTCGGGGTTTCGCTTTGAAAATCCGCTGCCCCGCTCCAGAACTGGAAGTAATCCCGTCGGAACATCTGGTGATGACTCAGGCTGCGTATCAGATGCACATCACATGCGATTCATTATCCATGAGGTCGGACCGTCCCGGGCAAATTGGACTTTGTATATTTTCAGACAGTCCCATACATATACATAGGACTGGGCTGTGATGACACATCGGCCCGATGAAAGTGTTTCCTGGGGTTTTTGTCCCAGTTCAAAGGGGTTGATGGGAAACCTCCAGTGGTCATGTGACAGATGAAGCACCTTGGGCCCTTCCTATCCACCCTCACCTGTGCCTCCAACCCCTTCATCACCCTGTTATCCCAATCCCCCTCAGATTATGGGGTCAGTTACCTAATTAAGCACCCATTAAAGCATTATCTGCTTCCTGAAGGTGGTGAGGTAGCACTGATGTATGGTTCGGGCAGTGTTTTTTTTTTTTTTTTTTTTTTTTTTTAACGGGCTACAAGATATTAACAAACAAGAGAACTTGCCACTGCGGTTAGACAGGATGACTTCAACGTATTTAAAGTGCCATGACTTCACAGTTGAAGCTTTTGGGGGAAATAAAACAGATTTTTTTCAACCATGATTGCATGTTTTTGGCAAAATGCTAAAAAGTCTTTAGCCATACACGACTTTGTACTTGCAATTTCAAAACAAATGCAAACAAATGCTAATTTTGCAAATGTAAATTTGCCAAACTTGATATTTTTGTAAAAACTATTTTTACACTTAGAAAACCAGTAATATATTTGTTATCATTTTATAGTCTTCACAAAGTGGACTGAACTTGTGCTTTTTGATTAATGTTATAGCAGAAGGAAGGCTCAAAACGCACTAAAGTTTCTCAATGCTTAACCTTTTTTTTTACTATTTTTTACTGCTTTTCATTCCCCTCAAATGAAAAAGACACAAGGCTATGACAAAAATGTTTGCTAACATGTGTTCTCAGTTTTCATTCCTATTTAACAGATAATAGCACAGGTGAGGAACTTTAATCTGGCAGTATGATTTGTGTTGTGTAGCTACTTTATTGTGTTTTATAAAACATGCTTCTTTTCCGATTTTACCAACTTTGAAATAAATTAATTATTATTTTTAACACTGAGATGTGACAAAACCTTCAACACAAGCTCAAAGCAGTGTTGCTCAAGTTACCCGTAATGATTCTTTATCCTTTTTTTTTTTTTTTTTTTTGAATTCCTGTCCCCCAGTAGTTCTGTTTGAATAGTGTGACTTCATAATGCTCCAGATTTCTTTAGGTGGTCACTTGCAGGTAGCTTGTGTTGATACATGTGAATTTTATGTTGAGGCACAAGGAAATGTTTTCTCCACCTCTAAGAAATTTTATGTTTTCAGGGTGAATAAAGGCTGATGCTCCAGGAGAGGATAGTGCAGATGATTTGATTTTCTCTTTAGTATATTGGCAGCTTGTGGTTTCATTAAAAAGTAAATAGTGTGTTATTTTAGTTTCTGACTCGATTTATTTAGAAGATTATTAGACAGCTGTTATAATTAGATGCGTTATTTTACTTCTACCCTGTTTCAAACGTATGCCAAATATATTTTCCCTCAATCCAAGTCTGTCTGAGTTCTACTTCATAGCACATCTGCTGTAACACCTCTGACTCTGAGCAGTTTCCTCTGTGGTATATTTCCCATGGATCACTGCTACTGGTATGGACCGCATCATGGTTAAAGTCTTCAGGTGAACAGAGAACTGCTGAAGTAAAATGATGAAAGGCCAAAAAATCTCATGAGTTCTCCAGGATTAGAAATCTAAGCAGCAATAAATGTCCTGTTACAGCTCTATATTCCTTGTGCTCACTAAAAGCAGATGTTACACAAATCAACCATAATGCATTCTGCATTTATGCTTTATAATAATCACTGCAGTGGATGTTATGTGCTGGCTCTGTCTTTTTTCTGGCCATAGACAGAACCCATGTTCCACTTGTGTTTAGCCGTGTCTTTTTTCGTGGTTAAGCCATCAATTTGGGTATTTTTGTAATTAACTTTATGTCTCCTTGATTTTCTTTCCCAAATACCACCACTTTAGCGTCTTTGTTTTACTGTTTCATGTTCTTTAATGAAGTCATTGATGGAGATCCTGCTGCTATAAACTTTATTGACTTTTTTTGTTTGTTTCCTAAATTGATCATGACTCAGTGTCCAAAGATTTGGACGCTATTAACTTTATGAACACTTTTAGCTTTTGTTTCGGAGAGAGAGCACTCCGGGCTCAGGTTTTTTGTGTTTAGTTGTGTTTCTTTTCTTCAAAAAGAGTACTTCATGGAGCTAATGCTGAAATTAACTGAGAGATTATTTGTTTTTCTTTTCCATAAAAAGTACTCCTGGCTCAGTGTTTCTACGTTTAGCTGTGTTTCTTATCTTGGTGATGGAGGTATTGCTGACATTAACTCCTTGTACTCGATTTTCCTTTCCCATAGCAGATAATCCTGGCCCAATACTTCTGCGTTTTATGTTCTATCTCCTTCCTCCCTCCTAACCGTAAATCAGTAAGAGCAACTAGCTGCCCATGATAAGTCTAGTTCTGCTGGAGATGTCTTACTGGTAAACAGAAACGATTCCTCTCCACTGTCACCACATGCTTCTTCAGATGGATAACATTTTACCTGTTGGAACGAAAACGATTAATTGAATCAGATTCTGTATCATAGGTTGGATGTAATTGGACAGTATGCGACTGGATCTGAATCTGATGGCATGACAGGGTTGCAATGGAATTAACCAGCAGGGGAATGAAGACGCATCAGTTTTGCATGTGGACAGAAATGTACTCTACGTAATCCAATATGAATTGGACCTGAGTTTAACCTCAAATTGAACTGAACTGAAAACTAAATTACAATAGGGAATGATTTACTTCGTTATCGCCGACAACAGTTACCATGTGGTTGTTTCTAACTTTAAATTTCAAAGAAAATCTTTACTGTTGATTGACTCTTTGCAAAAACAACCCTCAGTCCTTTATTGTTAAGTTCATCTGCCAATCTTTGTCTGACCTGCTATACAATGTGTAAGTCTTGGCTCAGCACACTTCTCGTAGGCCTAGTCACTGATTTTGTACTTTCTTCCTTCAACAGGCTGCGTCCCTGGCTCTCACTCACCCTGTTTACTCAGGCCAGATGCCACCTCCCTTTCAGCAGGTTCACACGGAGATCTGGGCTTTTTTGGCCGGCCAGAGTGATGCCTCCATCGTGAAATCACCTCGTCATGACAACGCGCAAAGCGTACAGTGAGAATCACTGTAGCCACACAGAGCAAGGCAGCAAAACGCGGATGGCTCTTAGATCTTCATTCACATGCAGTGAAAAGTTAGGAGCGGGGCGGCTGTTTGGAAGAGGGAAAAAAAAGACAAAAGAAACATATCAGTGGTGAAATACTGTTAGCGACCATGGCAACTATTGATGCAGTTCAAGTTGAATGAGCAGTTTAGGCTTGGAGGTGTAATCTGTCTCACATTCTCGGCAGTTTATAAAGACAGGGGGGTAATTGATGAGAGACAAAAGTTTTTGTAAGCTCAATGGCTTTCATGGCATTCAAACAAGTGTTATGTGAGACAGGAGGAGAGGGGAAAAAGACACCATGGGAGGGAAGTCTGCAAGGAGGAGTGACACAAAAAGGATGAAGATGAGAGGTTGAGTGGAACATTCAACACAACACGACACGAGAACCTAACACAACCGTCGCCAACTGTTGCGCATTATTATCATTTCGCAAAGGAAGATATTCTTGCAATGCACAGAAATGCTTATATATATTTATAAATACAGACACATGGAGAATCCGTGGAATGCTGACAACAACTGCAGCTTATGTGCCCTTTGAGTTGAGCGAGAATCTGAGAAATGGTAACGGGAGGAATTTCAGATATCCAAAGCCATCCTTCACTTTCCTCCTGGTAGAAGAATTTATGTTCTTACTGTTTTGTGAGTGCACTCAACATCTGAGACTCATCCATCAACTAACGCCGCTCATGTGTTACTGCGAATCAATACGCCGACTCTACTGGAAACAAGGGCAAACGCTTCTGTTCTGCACGACGCGGGGCCATGGGCTAACGGTTACAACCTGGAGTCCTCTTCATGAAATATTACTCCAGCTCCACTCTCCCTCTGTCCTTCATTCTTTTTCCTCTAATCTCTCCTTTGCTAAATGTTTCTGTTGGAATCGAGCTCCCCTGCCTGTGTGCATCAACAAACACAAGAGGAGAAACCAGCAACTGTATTAACAGATGGCCAGAGTCAATAAAACACACACAAATCAAGCGCCGGACACATCTGTTGGACCTAGAGGCCGACTAATCTTTCTGTGTGGCTCGACGGGAGTGATGGAATCACAGCAGCTCGGCTAGATTAGAGGCGAGCGGGGCAGATCACCCAGGGGACCCGAAGGGAGCTTTGTAATGGATTGCAGAATCGAGATAAAGCACGATAAAGGTTTGGGAGGGAGAGATGATTTAGTCAAATAAAGTAAGTAGCACTAAAAGGAGCTGGAAGTAAATGTAACATCATGCATGTCTAACTGCTGGAGGACTTCTGATTTAGATTGGTTCTTTAACTTTAGTGTTTGATTGACTAGACATCAATTAGTGCCATCTCCTTTGGCATGTTCATTGACATCCAAACTAATACACAACATGTGTGAAACGTGACTCTTGTTGGAGTAATAGATTAATTTAAATCATTCATAAATCTAAAACTAACCCCTTGCTTACAGATTCCGAATACAAAAGGAGCAACCAACGTTCTTTGGATAATTTCCAACCAAGGTACGGTGTACACAGATCAAATAAAACAATTTATTTGTGTATCTTTAATCATCCTTTTAAGATTCAACTTCAAGCGGTCGGATGGGTGGACAGGTGGACGGGCAGATGGATGGGAAGACAGACAGTGATTGTCTTGACCCTTTGCTGTGTGCAAATACTGGATGGATTTAGAACTTGATATTTAGAGTAATGGCTGTAATCAGTTAATGTGCACTCTTAATATAATCATACTCCACATACATTTGCCATTAAGAGAAAATGAAACAGTATCACTAAAATCTAATTAGGAATAAGGTTTCATATAATCTCAGGAGAGCTGCAGCTGGGGAGACGAGACAGCATGGTTAATTTTAATATATATATTTTTTTGTAAGAAAAAGAAAAATACCAAAAGCACAACAAGTATATTCTGATGAGCCATCTCAAAAAGAATAGATGTTGGAGGAACAACAAAAAAAAAGGCACCAAACATCAAACAGATGTAATCAGATGAGGTCGATAAGCATCTGAGCTCGGTTAATTCCCAACAAATTATCTAATCCAGATGTCGCACTCTCAGTGTAAACACACAGCCCTGCAGAAATCATAAAACAAATAAGCATGAAAAAGGTTTAAAGTTTCAAACGGAGTCTAACCCCCAGACAGAGACCCGTCCACAGAGAGAGAGAGAGAGAGAGAGAGAGAGAGAGAGAGAGAGAGAGAAAAAGGAAAAGAAAAAGTAAAAGCAAATCCACAACACACACTCCCACTTTGCTGCCTTTTTTGAAACAGGAAAATATAAATATGGTAATATTTAGCACGTGTTTTAAAACAGATCGGTTTTCTCAAGCAGGGAGAAGCAGAGAGAAAAGGAGCGAGAGAGGTTCAGACGGGAAGGAAAGGAGATGAAAAAAAAAATGGCCCACACACGATAGAAGGCCTCCCCACATTTGTGTGTGTGTGTGTGTGTGTGTGTGTGTGTGTGTTCGTTCCAGCCTGTGCGATGTGGACCAGCGGCAGCTTCACACTTTCCACCCAGAGCTCTGGCTCACTGGCGATGGCCTCAACATGCTGCAAAACGCCAAACTGGATCTGTCACACTGTGAGTCAAGAGAGTCAACAACAACTTAACAATAAGAAAACACCACTCCAACGGGTCACGTCATCCATCTGTACGGCAGCGCCATTCCTCACGAACAGGAAAAATGAGAAAAGGGAGATAAAGGAGGAGGAGGGGGGGGTGAAGAGAAAGAGAAAGGGAGACAGCAGAGGGAGGAGGAGCAGAAATGGAAACATGCTGGCCATATGGATGTGTTTAAGGACCACCAGGGAAGGGAAGCTCGTGCATTTTCGCATAAACCCTGATAAACTCCAAATATGTAATTACATGGGGTTTAGGGCTTGTCTGTTGCCGATTCATTCAGGAATTTCTGGTTACGTCTCTCCAATAGTCCGCCGTAGCGGGGCTCTTTATCGTTCTCAAGTGGCGGATCTGCACGGCTTTAGCAGCAGCCCAGCCTTCTACTTACCCCTAAGACCTGCTTGGGGTAGGAGTGCCATTGTTCCCCCCCCCCCCCCCACCCCCCCCACCCACACCCACACTTATTTAACAAGGCGGTGTGTGAAAGAAGAAAGCAGTTAAAAGAAATACCTCCTACCGCATGAAAAAAAAAAGGCAAATGAGTGGGATCCTTGTAAAATACCTGCAGCACGTTTAAAGATTTCATCGCGCAGCAATATTTATGGCTCTTCTAGTCGTTGTCAGTGTTTGTAGCCAATTTGTTGAGCTCCAATAAATAGACTGGCCTATTTATCAGCAGACCACATGGCAGCCATTTATGGCACCTAACAAGAGGCAGATGTGTTTTGTATATGTTTTCACATGCAGGTTTGACGCGCTGACAGGCCGAGACAGATAGCCGGGATGCACAACCTCTGTCCCGGCTGCAGGATGGGCCGTAAACACGGGCTCTGATTAGACCGTGGAGAACACAAACACGCCGCTCTGACCAACCTTGAGCCGTGTTTGTCTTTTCAAGACAAAGATCTTCGATTCATAAACAGGGGGTACGTCACTTTGACTGCGGGCAAGACATACATGCGCAAAGGGACTTCGCGGCACTCCCGCTGCCTGTGAGGCCTGTGCATGCGTGTGTGTGTGTATAATGTCTATTTCTGAGTGTAAACACAATGTGTACCTACCCTAACTCTGTGTACGTTCAAAAGTGTCTTTTTCTTTGTACTTCCTCGTGTTTTGTGTGTGTGTGTGTGTGTGTGTGTCTGCATGTCTGAATGTTGCCAATTACCCCAGCTATAAATACAAAGATCCCCATCCGTCACAGAGTTTCTGGGTGGCTGCAGAGCCGCCATAATTGGTTTCAGATGGTCACCAAGATCTCTCTCCCTCTGCCGCCGCACCATCACCACGGCTGTGTGCCGCAGGGGAGAGGGAGGTGGGGAGAAGGAGGGAGAGAGAAAAAAAAAAGATGAGTGACAGAAGTGAATAAATACAGGGCGAGCACAGGAATAAACAAGGGGACACTAAATGTTTCTTTTGTTCTGGAATGCTGGTCAGCCAGTGGGCCGGCGAGCTGGGACGGAGACGAGAAGTGCAGCTAGCTAACTCAGCAAGGGCCCGCAGAGTTTTAAGCGGTTTGCATTTTGACACGACACAAAGGAATCGAACAAGATTTTAAAGACGGGACATTAGGAGGTTTGCAATCCATCGAGAATAAAAGCGGAGCCGCAAAAGCAGATTAGTTTTGCATGGCACGAAAAAGTCATTATAGACCACACCAGGCAATTTTAGTTTCATTTCATGACACCAGTAACTCAGCTTTAAGAACACAATAGCCGGTTCATCTAATTGAGATTCATGAAATATGTGACTTAGTGGTGTTTATGTCATGCAAGGCTACTTGGCAACTTAGTGAAAATCGGCTTAAGCGACGTCCAGTCCCAGAGGGTGTGTGATCAATGGACATATTAACAATAAATTAGCTGACCACGGGCCTATTGACTGCTTAAGCAGAAGGCACCGTCAGACTCGGTGACAGCTGGTTAGAGGGTCAGCTTAAAAGGTTGGATCAAAGAGCAGCAGACAACAGAAACCATAAATTATCCCCCTAAAATCAAAGTTTTATTGGCAGAAGAACTAGCCTGACATGATGGTCTCATGAGTGAAGGAGGACGTGTAAAACCTTGTTGCACCCAAACCGAAAACACATTAAAACGTCTAATAAAAGCGTTTGTCGTCTCTTGAAGATAATTCCCCTAATTATTCCCAATAAATATTTATTTATATGCATCATGGTTTGAACTTATAGGTCGTGAGTTTTTGTTTTGCACATACGAGGCTATAAACTGGCCAAGAAGACTAATTATGGTATAATAATTGTTGACTGCATTGCAAAACACTGCAATGTTTTACAAATTTTGATGTTTCCAATTTAATAAATAGATTAACAAGGATGTATTTATGTATGCTGACTCAGTAACAGTTTAGTATTGTCTTAAATTTCTAATTTATACCTGTATTTGACACATTTTGTTTTACCTTGATCAAATGGATTTTTTTGTATATTCGATGCTATAAGCTTTATTAGTTTCCTGCCAACACTGTTGTGTTGCTTAGCAAAGAATAAAATCACACCCTGAAAGACGATGTTATACAAGCAAAAAGGGGGAATAAAAAAGATATGGACTACCTAGTTCTTGATAAAACTGCAATTATGTCATGTGTACATTGTTGTACACAAAGTAAAATAGATTTATGTCTTATTTTGATAGTTTCTTATCTAAAATTAAAACCTTAATCGTTAGTTACCTGAAAAATATTATGTTATGTAACCAGGCTGCTGATGATTAGAGTCACCCAAGCCAATAGGGGGATCCCCAGAATGCACAAATGTTCACATATTGAGACATTTCTCCAAATTTGTTTGTTAATAGTTTAATTTGATAGTTTTAGAAAAGCTATGTTGAAATACCTTATATCAATTAAAATTTCAATTTCAAAGACTTCTATTTTTTATCGGACAAATGAAAATTTGAAAATTGAATAGCCATACTAAAATAGTAGGAGTTGAATGCTATTTTAATTCATTCTGCAGATTCCTGTTTAGCACTGGATTATTGACAAACACCTTTCAATAAATAAATGCCAGTTTTCTGTGGTTGTTTTTAGGTCCAAACAAATTTAAACCTGGCCTCAGATTTAACCAAATCTGCATTTAAATACTGTCAGTTGTGGCTGGTGAGTAACGGGTCTTAACAGGAAGAGGGCATCCACGTCAGATTCTGCTTAAGGCCCCACATAACCTTAGACTGGCCCTGCACTTTACAGACCAAATTCAGAAAATACAGTTAAATCAAGATATATAGGGAAAATAGTTTTCGCTTCATTTAAATTAAATGTTTATTTTTTTAGTTTAATATATTGCACATTAAATTGTTATGCTTTAAATATGCTAAATTATCTAATGGTTATTTGTGAATTTAGTTGTAAGCAAGGGATAAATGTTTTTTGTTATTATTAATTTCTTTCAGGGAAAGTGTATTTAAGGAGCTTTTCGAAATCTTACAAAATACTACCAACTTTACATCTCAATGATAGTTCTAACGTGGATTTTAAAGTGCTCAAAGTCTCCCTAAATCGCCCAACCCAAGTTCCACTGCATCTGTGTTGCTGTAAACTACCTGGATCCCTCCGTGGGAAAGCAGTGGAGATGCATGTTTTCCTATCTCGTGTTGACGATGCAGGCGGCTCACCCGTTTATTACAGAACTTACTCGTTGGCGAACCCAACAGAGGCTGCAGACCCACAGGAATCCTCCTGCGCTATAAATCCATTACGTCCCCTCTCATCAGAGCGCGAGCCTCGTCACGGCAAGGCGGGGACACGTAACTGGGGCGCGTGCGGTTTCTCACGGTGAGTGTCAGCGTGCCCCCCGCGCGCCCATTCCGAACTGCAGCTATTAGTTTGCTGTGGCTTTAATTGCCCAATTTCACTCACAAAAACAACACCATGAAAGGAGGGGAGACGCGCTCATATAGGCTGCGCTAAAGGTCGGGGAAAAAAAACTTTACTTAGGGAGCCTGAATATTACAGTAAAACTGACACAGTTCTGCTGAAATGTTTTGATATGAGGTGTGCAGATAAAGCCTCATATAGCCATTGGCCATTTTAGGTTTGCTCAGGTACTCCTAAGTTCCACCTTAGCAACTGTCAAAGTAAAAAGAACCTATTCGGATTTGGGGAGGATCCCAATTTAAAAATGTTTTGTTTTACTAAAATATAGTTTGTAGAGGTAAAATAAACAGTGATCGACTCAAATAAACTAGTAAAATTAGGGGTAGGATCCTCCTTTTGATTAGTATCCACTTTTATTTTGAACTGTGTAAGTCTTTCTGTTGTGATGTGCAAATATAAAAGTAAACTACAACATGTGAGATATGCAAGGAAATGTTAGAAAACAAATGAATAAAATGTCTCTAGAAACATTAGTTTGTCATGACTTAAAGGTTTATCATTAATTTGCTGAAGTCAAACGTAAAGTCGTAGGCCTCCTTTAAATTGTAGAGAATTGATGGATTGCTATAAGAATGCACTCAGTTGAAATTTTTTTTTGTTTTTACATATGCCCTATACTTAAAGGGACATATCATCCAAAATCCAATTTTTTAGCCCTTAAATACATTTTTGTTGTGCCCTTAGAGTCTCTAAGAACGCAGAAGATTTGAATGTAGTCTGTCCAGTTGTTTCATAGATATCTTCATATTCTTTTTGGGCTATATTTTTCAAGGCCATTCGGTTTTCTCTGCTTGCTATTGTGTTTTTTGAACTATTACATCACAGTATTTCCTGTGTAAATATTTCTCTGGGTGATTTTGTAGTCCATGCATGAAGGATGCTGAAGCTACAAGCGGATAAATCTAAATGTTTGGTTGTTGTATTAACTTACACAATTCACTAACACCGTTCCCCAGCCTCCAACAAAAATAGCTGAATGGGGTGGAGTGGAAGACTCGCCAACCTGGAGGGGGGCGGGGTGTTAAGTACCGCCTTTAGATTTAAAGAGACAGCACCAAAACGAGTTGCTCTCAGACGCACCTCAGAACAGGGGTAAAAAGGGGGAATATGGGAGCAAATTAATGAGGAATTCAGACCAAACCATTGCAGTTCTGTTTTATATAGACCAACTGAATGATTTCAATGTCAAAAGAAAGAACTAAAAAGCATGATACTACCCCCTTTGAATTAAATTAAATGTTCACAATAGTTGTTGCCAATTAACCCAACTTGGGTGTCAGATTAAAAATAGTGAAATAAAAGCAAAATGATGCAATTTGTTTTCACAACTTTTAAACATATATAATTATTCTTCCTTTTTAGACTTGCACATTTAAATCTTATCAGATGCTAAGGAGTATTTGCACACTTTCTCAGGAATGTGGCATTCAGACCAAACACCTTTTGAGCATCAAGGGCATCGGGTTTACATGCGAAGTCTATGGTGGACACGCCTCCAGTGGCTTCGACAGGCGCTGCGGCACGTCAAGCGCATTTTGCACTGCGTGTTTTGAAGCTTTCTGCACATTTTGTGCTGCAAATTCAGCGTGTTGCACTTTAAGCATCTCTAAAGCTGCCAATGCAAGAGTTAGAAAATCTGAACTTCTGCAGCTTGACACAGGAAGTCAACCAATTGGAGAGACTCCGCTATGTGATGTAGTGGATGGTTTTCCGATTGGAAAAATATTTTTACTTCGGATCACTGATAAATGTTAACATCGAGCCTCCTGAATGATGTCCACTGACCTGCGACCGATGGACAGATACTCTTCAGCTGAAATGGGTTACCTGTAGTTAGTGTACTGGCAGAACATGCGGGCTCTAATGCTGGTCATAAGGTTGTCAAACTGGGCTGGTGGAGACGTAAACAGCGCTGAAAATGACCCTCACCAGTGCGCAGCTGCCCCCATAGGTCAGATCTGAATCTTCTCTGTTGTGAGCAGTGGTGGTACTTATATGAGCTCCAGGTTTTGCCTTCCCATACACAGCCAAATACACAAAGCCCATTCTGCGAAACAATCCTTTTTACTACGTAAAGTAATTCAGAGCTTAAAAAGATTGCTCTGATAATTATTTAGACTGATAAAGAGATCCATTTTAACAACCGTTTTGATAAAGCTAGGAATTCATTATTATACACATAAAGATTTCATTAACTGGATTCTATGTTCCAAAGCATTCATTACCACTATGCCATAGTTCAGTCCAGGTTTGACCACTCTCTCAATTGTGCTTTGCACATTAATCTCAATGTAATTCATCATTAATGCCAAATACATTGGAAATAATTTTTTATGTGATTTCACACCAAGGTTTTTATAAATCTCTAATTGTGCTTTAAAGTGTCTCTGTTCCTTGCACGATCATTCAGATCAGGTCTGACTAGTTTGAATATGTCACAGTTTGAGCTAGAGATGACCAGATGCCTTCCAGACTCCAGACAAAGAGGGGACAAAAGAAAAAAAAAGTTGCATCTTCAGTCCAAACTTTAACTATTATATATTCCAAGTCAATAGGACTACATGTGAATATATGTCCAGACTTATGCTGGTTTATGTTCTCAAACTTCAATAATTTATTTTCAACCCTCTTTACTGCCTCTGGATGGCTTAGCTTATTGATTGTTTTAACTTGTTGAATTTCTACTGCCCTTTTTCTGACTTCACATTCCCCATATGTCACCTGTGCTTACCACCACAGCTACAGAACTTTTCCTGTCCATCATCGTCACATTCTTCTAATTTTTGATCAGCACCACATTTGGGACACCTCTGTCTTACCTTTCAGGTGGCAGCTATGTGCCCATATCTTTGACATCTTCAATTCAACATAATATTTTTTATTATTCGGATCACAAACAGCTTTAGTGGTGCATACTGCCATGTACTGTACATGTATGTGTAACTATAGCCTTCACTTACTACTATATATTTTATGTATTAGTTTTGTACTTTGTAAAAATCAGAACAAAGCTTTATTTATAATCTTGATTTCCTCCCTTTCCCATTCTGTTCCGAATATTCCTTTTAAACTCCATTCTTTCTGGCTCCTATTCTTCTTTTTAGACTTGCACACTTCTTCTTCATCCCCTGGTTCTCAGAGGTTGGAAAAAACTGGAGATGGTCATTAGCACCACCAAATGCTTGGAATGTGGTGCTTGATGGCTTCGTATCTAATATTTTTTTAGGTATGTGTATGTATGGAGGGAAATTTGTCGTTTTATTATTTAATCACTAAAAAAAGTAATTTCATTTAAAATATGTGATCAAAATGGAAAAAAATATTTGTGATCATTACAATCAAAACAATATTTTGTCAAAATAGATATGCAATCAAAACAAATTTCCCTCAAAATGTATGTTTGTACACATACTAGAGAAATCTAATTATATTAGTCCTTTTTAGATTAATTTCTTTGTTTGCTCTATAAGTTTATTTACAATGTGCCTGTTATGTTAAACTTTTATTCAATATTTTCAAATTCTAGCATGAATCCTCTTTCATGCATACATTTCAGACATACCAAAGTAACACGTTCTACTGTTTAATCCTCCTCACAGTGGTCACAACTCCCTGTATCATATTTTTGTATTTTAAAAAAAGAATAATGAAGTATAGTTATAATTATTTCTGGTATGTTCAAATATTGTGTTTTTCCTGTCTTTGGATACCTATAAAACCATATTCCTGTTCTCCCACATCTCATCTTTTCTGCAATTCTTTCTTCAGTTTTTGAGTGATACTTTGTTGACTCTCTAATTTCATTTTATATATTATAAAGTTATTCCTGTTGTTGGTTGGATTGCAACCATTTGTGTTACATAGTGCCAACTATTGTACAGAAGTGACCTGATATTGTGGGTGACTCCCTCTAACTTCAGACTGTAAAGAACCTGTTCTTTTCATAGAATTTCCCAACAGGATTTTTGTTGCTGATTGGCAGTTTAAATAAACACATTAAACTAAATGGAACTGAAATGAATAGAATTGAACTCAACTAAACTGAGCTGAACTGAACTGAACTATAAGAATGTAACTAAACTCAACTTGGCCAAAATTAACCTGAATTGTATTGAATGGAATTGACGGACTTAAACCAAGTTAATACATTTAGGTGAATTTAACTGAACTGAGATGCACTGAATTCAATTTACCTGAATCAAAAATCAACTTAATGTAATTTATTAAATTGAACAGGGCTGAGTTGAAATAAACTGAACTAAATTAAGCTGTATTATATTTAATTTAAATATAAGTACGTATTTACTTTACACATCCTAAGTATATTGTGTCAATGAATGGATGAATAGTAAAAAGTAAAGTAGTGATGAGGATTTTTTTTATATACTTTATTGGGTCTCTTTTTTGACCTAATATTTTTTCCATTTGGCTGGGAAAAAAAACCTGGATAAGCCTAGAAGACCAACATAAACTAAAATAAACAGAACTTAATTCTATTTCACAATAAACACAGCCGTTATTACTTTTAATTTGATCAACACTACCAGTATATCTGTGCGTTAGAAAAACTTGCTTTCAGGAGACCTATAACTGAAAGTATTCGTTTACAAGGAGCAAGAGCAACGTAAGGTCCAGTTCAGTCCAAGACTGTTTTACAGTATTATTCTATTTCCTACAATATAATATGACAAACTCTTATTTCTTTTATTGCTCAGCTGGAAGGCAATGTGAAACAGGATGCTAAAATAACAAAGCCCAAAGTTTTGCCTGGGCAAATTTATAGCAATTCAAAACATTTAACGGGATCAGAGCTCCGGTTTTAAATAGGAAAGAGAGTTGTTTCTAATATACAGTGCAGGCCTGAACTTGATTTATATACAAGTCTATAAATCTCTGTGGCATTTTCAACTTTGTCAGCCGAATCCTGTTTTTCACAGTACACTCTACACTGTCTATCAACAGTTAATACATCTGTCAGAGAGGATTAGAGCGCTGGGGCCTTGCAAGTTCAGTCTTATAGTGAATATTTTGATTTTTTTTTTTCTTTCATTTAACAACTGAATGGGATGGAGTCAAGGACTTGACAGTAGGTGGTGAGAGTTCATGCAAAGGAGAGGGCAATAGGAGCAAACGAGCAGGGAAGATATTGGCTGGATATGGAGAGGTGGTGAGGAAAGCGAAAGGAGGAAGACAGGGAGGTGAAGGAGAGGGCAGTAGGCACTCATCAGGAGGAGAGCTTGGAGGGAAACGGAGGCCATAGCTTGGAGAGCGGGCCCTTGTGTAAATGGAGATGTACTAAACCTTTGCTAACCTGGATCGCCCAAGATTAAATATTTATATATGCTATTGTGTGACAGAGCACTGGGCTGAGTAGAGCCTTAATTTGTTTTTCTCCAGGGTAAATTAATTCCCTCCCCATCATCAGCGGAGTGAACCCACAGTGATTACGGCACGGCCGCCTGGAACAAGCACTTGAAAGATTTCTGTGGTCAAAGTCCACCTTACAATTATACTTCCTGTGCTCAATGCATTTCCATAGTTTAAAGGTGAGACAGAAACACTTGAGGCAAATGAACATTGATCCATCGCCGCTTTGAAGCTCCCACTTTGTTTCTATTTCTTATTCAACCATCTGTCCTCTCTTTCTCAACCCCCATCTTATTTTTTTTTCATCTTGTGCTCTGGTCGGCAAAACAACAGATTCAACAAGGGCATGCAGTTGATTGTGTATCTCTGAGATGTAGGCGACAATACCCTTTTTAAAGTGGATATTTACATGGAGGAATGTACATTGTTAATGACTGCATATAAGCACACAGTGCGCTGTGGATCTTCATAAAAGATCAGACAGGCCAAATATGAGTATGCTAACCGTATGTAAAATGCAGAGTCAAAGGACACGCAGTGTGAACAGCATTTGAGCCCTGTAGAGATTGACACTGATTGTGATGCTATTACAGGCAAATAGCAACACTTGGTCGGCCGTTGACAGGGCATAATCATGTGTGACTAACAGCGATGGAGAGAGCGCTACAAAGGAAAGGCGAGATGGTGGAGGTGCAGGCTCTTTGTCTCCCCTGCCATCTTTCCTGTCCCTGAGTAGCCTGGAGGGGCGAGCAGAACAGGAGATGATAAGAAGATAGAAGCCACTCAAAGTTCAAGGCAGATATGCCCTTTCATCTGTTTCAAGACAATCATGTTGAGTTCTACATGTACATTACTTCAACCCATCAATCTTTGCTTCCTTCACAAGGAGCCGAAGGCAGGGTGAAGTTAAGAGGTGGTGGCACAACTAACTCCTGAACAATACTTTTTGCCCACAACCTTTTGCTCATAACCTCGCCGGTTCTGCCTGGAGAGCAAGATATTAGAAAAAAAAGTCAATTAAATGGCAAAAATTTTATTTTTGTTTCTTCTTTATGAGACACAACTAGAATTCTTTCTTCCATTTGCAACCTCTGATAGTTTCATCAAAGTAAATTTGATTGTAATTTTACAAGCTAGTTTTTAATTTTCCTTAGGCTTATAGTTCAGTCTTGTTACATTAATTTGCATGTCTAAAAGTATACTTGAATGTTGACGATGTTATGTAAGGATCCCCTAAACTCACTACCAGCGCTGCGCGGCAGGTAACTTGTTCCAATAGCTCCCACTCAATCTTCAGTTTTTCTTTTGTAAATTTACTTTTAGATTTGTTGTATGTTTTTTTTTCTATTTCTTACAGCATTTGTGTTCAGAGATTGAGTGAATGGCCACACTTCCGCCATGCCACTTCCCACTAAACAACCCAATATTCCCCGCGACTTGTGAGCTGAGTAGGAAGAGGCGTGGGACCCCCGTGCCATGCATCCCAATGAGAGGAGAAGGTATGGACCCATCATCTTGTCGAAAATTATTTGAAATCCCTTCCCAGCAAAGTGGATGAATTGATGCCCTTAACCTGGTATGGCAATGCTATTTATGTTGTAAATTTGTCTTCACTATGTAGTCTCTTATTCTTGTTTTTTGTTTGTGCTTTACCTTTGAGTGTGTCTGCATGCTTCCATTCACGTTTCACTTTGCTGCCAGGACATCTGATTTTCCCCTCTGTGGGACAATAAAGGGCATTTCTCTTCTATTCTATTTCTATTTTATTCTCTTCCAACTTGGGCAATGATGGATACTGTATTGTGATAGAAAAGTCTCTATCTTGAATGTGAGTCCAAAAAAATCTTTATAATGATTTGCATCCTGCATATCTGCATCTTACAAACAGATATGATAAAGTCACCATATTATAATCCTACAGATTAAAAATCAAGTTGTTGCTATGACAACTTGTGGGTAAAACGATGCAGCAAGAACAATTGGAGTAAGGGATTCTTTATATGATATAATAACTAGATCTCTGGAAATCAGCAGACTTTTTTTGTTTGTTACAGACAGATGACTCGGAGAAAATCAAATAACACTTTCCTACCTGAGAAACATTGTGCTCATGGACAACCAACAGCTGCCTCGGTGATGTATCCTTGCCCCTAAACCTTGGGATATTCCTTCACTTCAAGCCAAGAGTGTGTTTTGTAGTTGCAGAAACAGTGTTTTCAAACATTATCTAATACCTATTGGCTGGTGGAGTGGGAAGTCCTAAGGTGAGTTTAGGGAGGACAGAAAACTCCTGTGGAGCAGAAGGGTAAAATCTCAGTTGATCTTAATTTTCAGTATCAAACATTTCCCTAATGAACCTGTTGACGCTACAACCCAATCTTATAAAAGTGGAAGACAAGGGAGGTATGTGTCGTGCTTCAGCAATTAGGAATATAAAGATCAAACTGCAAACTCACACCGGGTAAGACAGCCCTGGAAAGGATGAGCCACAGAGCATGATGCCTCATCAACTCCTACAAAGCCTTCTTCCAGATTCAAATCGATCTCTTTACCCCTGTCATCACTGGAAAGCCACTGCATTGTTCGTTTACTGGCCAAAACAGACAAACATTTCTGCAAACTTGAACCAGAGCTAAGTACAGTCTGCTTTCTGCGAAATCAAACATCAACTCAGGCAGAAACCAGCTGCTTGTAATTTTTCTCCTGGGTTTTGCAGGAAAACTGACCCGAGACTGAGTGAGGCCACTTCCTACAGCCGAGCACAGCTTGTCTTTAAGCCAGCATGCTGTTCCCAAGCCTTTGCTTCAGCTGTGACTGAGAGTAGCCTTCATAGGCCTGATACAAGGACAGTGCCGAGTGCCGCCTGGTAGGGCTTCCCTGGATCCCAAAATGGGGGCCTTTCCCCCCAGGTTTCATCGTCTGAGAGGGAGTATTCGCTAACTGCCCCAGAAATAACTCATCGCTGTCAGATGTTATCCAGTCACCAGAATGGGATACATTAATGAATGAAGACTGGCAGAGAAAACAGGGAGAGTTATGGGCCTTTCAGACAGGATGCCTTCCATTTGTCTCCAGTCACCTTAAATGCTCTTCACTAATTGGTGTGGATGGAAAACACTCCTGGCTGGCGCCCACCTGTCACACCCTGCTGCAGAAAGGAACAGCACACCACACTTCCACTGCCCAGAACCGCATACCTGAGCGCTGAGCCCACAGCCGAACCAAAATAAATGTGGCAGCGCAGAAGGACACCCCCGTAGCTGCTACTATCAAATCTGTTTTGTCAGAATCCATGATTGTTACAAGGGTCACTATCCAAATAAGTGTTCCTTATCCAGCATAACTTGTGGTTTCTCATGACGTCTGCTGCTTACGACATTTTCATTTGATACCGTGATTGGCTAAAACCAACGTTTGGTAGGCGGGCACAGGGTGTCGCTTTGTCCAATCAGCTTGGAAAGTTCTGCGGAATGTCCCTCCTTTCCCCGAACGGATTTGATGGGAGCAGACCCAGATCGATGATGTGATGCTCATTTTGTATTATATTTCGGTAGATTTCATCCTGTGCTAAGTGTGCTTCCTCCCTGTCTGCCCCTGTTAATCATTCTCCCTCAACTTTCTGCCCTCGTTGTTCTCAGCTGTTGCTCATTTCTCATCTGATTACTTTCACCTCTGCTCTGCCTCATTTTTCTCCTCACCTTCCTCTGTATTTGAACTTCCTGGACTCTTCACTCTCCGCTGGTTCCTTCTGTTTACCTCCGTGGACTGATGGCTTCTGCCAACCTGTTCCTCCATGCCTGGTTTGGTTCCTGCGTGTTCTAACTGGTGCCTTGTGTGAGAATTATTTGTCATTCAACTAAACTATTTCACCAATGTCACGCTCTGTGTCTGGGTCCTCCTTAAACTTTATCATGATAGAACAAACCAGCCAATAGTTGGACCCAGTAGAGTGAAACTTAGAGGGAATTCAGAGGAGCCTTTGGAAACAGTTAGGAGCACTGACACTGTGGCCAAGCGCACAATATCATTGTCATGAATCAGAAACAGAGGACCCTGAATTCAGCCAGACAAGCAAATGTTGAAATAAAAAGGTGATTTATTAACAGAGCAAAAAAAAAAAAACAAAAGAGGGCACCAAGCCATAAAGCAAGGAGGAAGTGTCCAAAAAACTCAAACAGTCCACAGCCAACAACCAAAAATAAACTGGTCAAGTGTCAGGCTGGTCTAATAACAAAAAAGAGCAGAACAGGTCAAATAATCCAGGTAAAAACTAACAGAATCAGGTTGGAGGCAAAAACTAACAGAATCAGGTTGGGTTACAAGCAGACAGGCAAAACAGAAAACTGGCAGGAGCAGACTTACCCCAGGCAGGAAAAAACACACACCATGATCGGACAGAGGCGGGTATAAGTAGGGGAGTGAGCAGGTGAACAGAATGAAACTAATTACCAGACTAAGTGGTGCTGATCAGGGAAGTGGCTGGAGGTGGAACTGAACTGACTGAATAACTGGCATGTGAAAACAGGTTAAACTAAAACAGTTCAAGAACCAATCTAGAACACAATAAATGACAAGACCCAACCTAAGATGGAACCAAGACTGAAACAAGACACAAGCTAAAATAGAAAACAGGAACCCAAAAACAGAAACTAAACTATGGCAGGAACTCAAACTATGACAATCATACCATCTAAAAAGACACTGTGATAGCTTAGTAGCAAGAATGTGCTTATTTTTAAAATATTCTAATTAGGAAATAATCTTACAGGCAGCTCTTTACTGGAGACTCTGAATATTGTTTTTGTTTTTACTGAAACAGAAGGTTTGAGAGTAAAAAGAAAGGTTTCCTCAGATTCAACAAACGTGCCCACATGACAGGCGGTTTCTTCTGTATGCATAATTTTCTTAAGTCCAGTGTTTGTAAAACCTTGGCTTTGTAAATTGAAAGGAATCCAAAGTGGTCTGGGTAAATCCAGAAACATCCAGCCAACAACCAACAGGACATCAAAAACCGTAGACGGTTATAAACACAGTGCACATGATCATAATGCATAGACACATTGTGCATCTAGCAAGAGCTAAATGCATGATAAGACCTCAATTCTTTCCAGTTGTTCATGCAGGTACACAAGGTGCCAATTTTGTGATCAAAGTGTAAGGAGCATGTTGGCAGTCAAACAGCACATGGACTGAGTGACTGTAACCATTTAGAAACCAAAACAATGGACATATCTTACCACTATAAAATACAAATGGGGGTGCAACTTGGCCATTCTAATAGTAATCCACATTCATTTGACCATGATACTTGTTTATGCTCAAGTCTTGCTGATCCAAGCTAATGACTAGTCTCACAAAGGTCAGGACCAAAGCGGACATTGAATGTTCTAAAATCGCTTCAATCTTAAAAACAATGGTTTGCGCAAATGCTTTTTATGGACCTTCCATTTTATTTCATGTGCCTTTAAAATGACTCCATGTTTGTATAGAGCAGTTGTACACATAGAAAGTTTGTGCCACCAATGATTTTCCTTGGTGAATCATGTGGTGAAAATGGAATGTGTAAAACATTTCCAGTCAGAGTGACTAATTGATGAGAGTAAGGTAAAAAGCAAGATAGTTAAAGGCATACCATGCAACATTTTTCAGTTAATTAATGTGTTCCATACCGTTTTGGATGATTAAATGAGTCATTTCAGGTTGAACAAATGTTTTCTCGGCCGCCCTGGTGGTCTGTAGGGGAAATACCGTACTTGCAATTGCAGAAGCCCTCGGCCCGCACCCACAGGCTCAGAAGTCTGTGTATCGCGAGAGTCGGTCTTGCTTTACTGCGAGAACTGCTACACGCCCCCAGTGAAAGGCATGCTCGTTGCTAGCGCAGTGGTGATATTTGTGCAGTTATCATGGCGGAACCAGTGAGAAAACAGCGAAAGCCCATGTCGGAGCAGGCAAGAAAGAGGAAAAGGGCTCTGGACAGAGAGAGGAGTCGTACACGGGTGAACATCGGGCAAGCTTTTTCCGAATGGCGAGAGCTAAAAGAAAAAGAAGGCTGCAAGGCTGACACGGACCTCGCGTTTCTGCTGATGCGATTATAAGTAACATTGGAATGGTTTCTCTCTCTCTCTGTGCATGTTCATACTTTCACTGTGTTGGTCATTGTTTGTACTTTTTCTGACTTTTCGTTGCGTTCGCCTGTCTGCTAAGCTCAAAACAACCAAAGCGCCTGGCTTGACGGAGAAACCAGAACAGCTGAGCATCTTTACGACAGTGCACTTTTACTTTCGCCCTCTGGGGGGAGCCTCGCTGGAAAATCAACCCCGGTTGCATAGTATACAGTTTTTGGTGTTTTCTTTATTCATAACCTTTCATGTCCATTTGTGGGTTCACAACAGCGATGGCGCTTTTGAGACTGTCATTTTGTATGTACAGAGTGCATACAGAACGAAACAACTCCAAATAAAGTTGTCTAAGTCTAAGTCAAGCAGGTAGAAGGACATACTGACATATGATAACATTAAATTATTTACTACTTTGTCTATAACACATGCTGTTGTGGTTCTGTGTCTCCTTCATTTTATCCTGCTGTAAATTATGATGTTGAATAGAATAGATTCCTAAAAAGAAATTATGTCACATTTCATATATGGTGGCAATATTAATAAGTACTTAATTAATAAAACGTTTCCAGGCCTACAGGGGAAATATTCAGACAGGTTGAGTATTTTACTGTAAGTGTAGCTATTCTTCCAGGTAGATTTTTCTTCCACACAGACACTTTTAACCCATAACCAATCTTGGGATGAGCACAGTGAAATAAAAAGATTGCTCTAAAAATAACCAACAGGCTGTGAAAAATAGGGCTGGGTATCAAATTTCAATAATGGATTCAATTCCGATTCTCAAGATTTAGAATTGATTCTTTTCTATCCAATCCAATCTCAAATCTGATTGCTGGTATTAAAATAATTTTTAGCTGTTAACTAAATTTCATAACTGTGTAGTTATGCAACATATTGATTTTAGTATCATACTAACATTCAACAGCAAATGAATAGTATAATGATAGTTAACGGCAGCTGTGAGGGCCAAACCCTCTTCCTGAATGTTGAGACAATTACTTTCACAAAACCAGGGTAGAAAAACGGAGGACACCAGAGATGTCTCCAGCTGCTTTTTCTATGGTATTCAATTCAAAAATACATTATTAAATAAAAGGGATGCTAAATTTGGACATGAACATGGTGCATTATTAAACATATAACATAAAAAAATTCACATCCCTGACAGGAGTGAAGGCTCCTGTGATGTATGTTGCGTCCATGCGTCCATTAGAAGAACTAATAAACAAACTTAGGTTGTTAAGCTAAAGTTGGCTCTCATGTGCTTTACCGATAAAGCATAATATTACTTGGGCGTGATGTGCGCATACTGGGAGCCGAGCGGACTCTCCGCGGACATTTTACCATCTTAGTCCAGCGCACCTGTTGTCTACATTTCCTGTGACAAATTGCGACCGCCTGCTCGGAGAAGATCATTGTATCAAGCTCGGTGTCACATAAAACAGTTCAATGTGAAGACTTCCTGTCGCCCAGCAGTTTATAGTGTGACACCACGTAAGCGAAAAATTCAGCTATGTGAGTACCTGTCAGCGCAAGTAATGCCGGCTCACACATTTAAGTTCACAGTTGAATTATTATTATTTTTTTAATCGATCTTTGATTACATGGATCAATCTTTAGGAATTAATATGTGAATCGATTCATAATTGTAAAATCGCTTTTTATAACACAGCCCTAGTGAAAAGGATCATAGCGATGGACCACAACAGAACAAAAGGATTAACAAACTATATATATATAACAAAACAGGCACCTTGGAATTTTTTCTAACTTTAAAATAAACTACAGGGGATGAAAATTATCTCAAAGGAGTCCAAGACAAGGTGTAAGAATAGTTTGGTAGCATTTTTTTTTTTTTTTACTTTAGACACAGTTATGGAGATTGTATTTTCTTGCAAGCATTTTTCTGGATTTTTCCCTATTTTTATTTCCAGAATGTGACATTAACTAAACTTGATTCAGTTCATTTAATTTTTAACAGATAAAGACATTAAAACAATAAAAGCCACATACTGTTGCTTGATTAAAGGCAATTACTAGTCTTTTACAGCAATTTCCTTTTTTGGATGTCTTTTACTGTTTCCACTTTACAGTTTATCTACCGTAATGTTTACAAACAACACAGTAGGTCAGTCAAGGTTCCAGTAAGACCTCAGCAGCCTAAGCAATGATTGTCACATCTTTTAGTATTTCCTATGTTTTTCTTCTACACTGGTGGGCAACCGCAGCTAGAAAATTACAAACACTAAGCCCAATTTCCTCTCATGCAGCAAGTAAGTATAGCTCTAATTTTAAGAGACGTTTTGATGCTGCTACAAGAACCAGAACCGCAACTGGAACTGATGAACAATTAACTTCATCCGTAATTAACCCCAGTCGGCGCTGCAGAACTGTCATTGGAGAAGTATAACTTCCTGTTACTCATCCTGTGCTTCTCATTTGTTAACGTTGGATATTAAATTTGTTTTTGTCTGAGCAAATTTCACGTCATGCTTTTTGATCTTCCAGTAATCCACCGGGGCCAGCCGATCAGTCGACCGGGGCGACAGGGAGTCAGCCAGCACACCAGTCAGCTAGCAGTCAGGCAGCACAAGAATGCCTCTGCCTTGCAGTATAATAATGTATGTATTACACCCTTACAGTGGAGCAGAACGCCACGGTTTAATTAACGTAACCTGAGCTTTTTCTTAAACAAACAGACCGAACCTGTGAAGAGAATCTCCACATCACCCTTTCCTCTTCTCTCAGGAAAATCCCTCAGAGCTACAGCTGAAGCCAGTCTGAATGGCTCCCCTCCATATCTTTAATCTTTCAACTTGCCATTTTGCATATTTTTGTAAGGAAACATTAGGAGTTGCCGCTGATGCATTTTGCCCGTTTAAAGAATTTAGATGAATATCCTAATTGATTAGTCTTGACTTGTATGTGGAAAGCAAGGCTCTTCTAATGTAAAGATTACGCGATTTAACACAGAATTGTTTTCCTCATTTCCATCACTCCTTGTTCAAACGTCCTGTCTTCTTTACCAAACAGCTCCATCTAAACAGAACAGTGTCTAATGTTTTTTTAACAAAAAACAATGCTTTGCGTTCAAATCAGCAAGCCTGTACCACATGAAGCTTTAGAAAAACTTGAAAAAAATAGTTTTGGTCCATAAAAAACGGATTACATTTCTCCCATTTTCGTAATTCATCACGTTGCCATTTCAGATATGCAGGAAATCACCAATGATTTAGTGATTAAATCATTAAAAAAACTAAAACTCTGTGTTTTGAGAACTGGATAATGAAATACAAACAAACAAACAAAAAACAGGTCCATATAATCATTTTTAAAACAAAGCTATTTTCTAAAGTTCAGGAATCAGTGTTTGGTGGAACAACAGAGCTTTCAAGAGTAGCAACCAATTTTGTTATGAACAAATCATGAGATTAAGTCCTCCACTCAGTTAGCATGCTTTGAGGGGTTCTTACTGTACATAGTATGGGATTTGTATGTATCTATTAGTAATATGATTAGCAGAATATGACGTTTACAAGTGGCGAAGATATGCTGAAAACATTTTTTTTTTAAACTACAAAAATAAATAAAAATCGTCTCATACCAGATTAAGATCTGAAGATAGCAGATTGTCTGGATTTCCATGGGTTTGTATTCTTCTTGTAGCTCCCTGGAGTTACTGAAGTTCATGTTTTTGCATTTTTTTGTATTGTTTCTGTCATTAGTTTAGTTTTCTGTTCATTATTTATGGTAATAGTTAATTCATTGAGACTGTGGAGTCTTTCTATCATCTCCCTGGACCTAAAGTGGGAGCTGAACATCAACTCCCTCACCAAGAAAGCCCAGCAGAGGATGTACTTCCTGCGGCAGCTGAAGAAATTCAACCTGCCAAGGACAATGATGGTGCACTTCTACTCCTCCATCATTGAGGCCATCCTCACCTCCTCCATCACCATCTGGTACGCTGGTGCCAACGCTAAGGACAAGGGCAGACTGCAGCGTGTCATCCGGTCTGCAGAGAAGGTGATTGGCTGCAATCTTCCATCTCTCCAGGACCTGTACGCCTCCAGGACTCTGAGGCGTGCAGGGAAGATTGTGGCTGATCCCTTCACCCCAGTCACAGACTATTTCAGCCACTTCCCTCTGGCAGTAGACTGCGGTCCCTCAGGACCAAAACATCACGCCACAAGAACAGTTTTTTCCCATCCGCTACCAGCCTTATGAACAAGGCCAAGAGCTACCCGTGAATCTGGACACTGCCTCTCTCCCTCCTCAGGACCTACAAGCTAACGCGCAGTCTACCGTGTATATAGCTCTAGATTCTGTATGTATATCTATTTTGTCTGCACCATCAACACCAAGTCAAATTCCTTGTAAGTGCAAACCTACTTGGCAATAAAGTTGATTCTGAATCTTGCAACCGTTAGATTTGGATCCTGTTTTAGTTAGCTTTTGTTCTTCATTATTTCAGTAGATCTGTTAGATCTTTACCTTCCGCCTGCTCTTTCTTAGTGTAGTAAGGTTTTTCCTTCGTGTCTGGCCATTCTCATATTCCCTGTTAGATTATGTTATTGTTCTGCTCCTGCCAGTTCATGGTCTTCCTTCTCCTGCTGCCTAATCACCTTTACTCAGTTCACCTGTGTTTCTTCCGTCTCCTCCCTTATACGTTCAGCCACTGTTTAGTCGTCCGTCAAACTACCCTGTTCTCGTCTCATCCACACCAGGCTCTTGGTCAACATTGTTATTCTCATCCTTGTTGTTCTGTAAGCCTTCTTTATTTAATAAATCATCCTTTCATCATTCAACATGTGGCTTCCCAGTTCTTGTCTGCAATTTGGTCCTGCTACAAACCCAGCAAATCTGACAATAGTTATTCATCACACCACTTGCTTCAGCCTCAGCCTTCACGTTAGCATTTATCATCGGTTGTAGATCAACAAAGATCAAACAGATATGGTTGAACCCTTTGGTGCTGAGTTTGACCATTCTCTCTTCTTTATGAGTTTCATTCATGAGCGAAAGGGTCAGTTAGAGTTTATAAAAAATCCACGTCAGAATAAATCCTAAACTGCTCATTCAACATGCTGTTTATGGACTCAAATCATCATGAGGCGCACATCCTTGTGTCAGTCCTGGATGTACTTTTCTCACCATCTAGTTTCCACCTTTAAGACCGCTTGTGATATCAGTTAAATGGATGTTCACTATGGAACAATAATTCTGGATTAGGAATGTTTTTTTTTTTTATTTTGCGTCTTTGTTGTTAATTACTTGTGCAGTTGTTGAAAAGGAATTTCATCTCTGGCCATTTGATTTTACCCCTTAGATCTGATAATCTCATGTTAACAGACTGAGATGATCATTTATGAGTATCTGTTCAAATTATGTTTTTTATTTAAAATAAAATTGGACAAGATGTTGCACAAGTAAAAATAGAAAGAAAAAAAGATTCCTGCTAAAACACGATTTCTAAACATTTAACTGGGATAAGCTGGGATCTGGGAAAGTCTTACGCTGTCTTTTTGGAAACTTTCTCTGTGTGTTTTACCCCAGCTGCCTATCAAAAACCAATATCCTTAAATTTGACGGTCGTGTTGTTGTTTAAAATGAAAAGAATCTGTGCCTAATGCAATTAGAAAAACCTGGCTGCTGTCAGCTTTAATCTCTTTAATGCAATCCCTATCTCGTTTTTCTCCGTCCTCCTTGCTCCCCAGCCGCTCCATGTTTAGCCGGTGCTGCCGGTGCCGATGAGAAGACCCGCGGTTCAGAGACCTACGAACCCCTTCATGTTCCCTCCCTTTCTTACTGTACAAATCCCTGCCTCCCCAGTCCCCCTTAGCCCCTCCTTTTCTCTCTTCATACGTTTTAAAATACTGTAACACAATCTTAGGGAAAGCTGATATAATCTTTTCTAAACTATAAAAGTCAGTCACCCAGAGAAACATCTGCACAGTCAGATTTTAAACAAACTATCAGGGAGTCCGGTGTCCCCATAAAGAAGGAGAACAGCAGAGGGGAGAGGGAGGGGTGAATTCTGTGGAGGGTGGCGCGGTGGGGGGGATTTAATGTTTTCCATTTTTCATTACATAAAAACAAACCTCTCCCGTAGACTGTGCTTTCACAGCAAAGCTAATGCAACAGCAACACTACCAGTTGTTTTGTGCCTGACAGACAGACACATTTGCATAAGTCTTCAAGTGCAACGTGAATGTTTAGGTTTAGTGGTCAGAGGTGAATAAGTTTTTACAGCAACAATTAAACAGGTTTAACTTCTCTGAAGGCTACATGGACAAAGTAAATCGTTACAAGCATAGCTACATAAATCTGAGCCTCAAGCCCAATCATTCATTTTCATATGAAACACAGCTAAATTGATCTAGCACAGTACAGATGGAGGTTTTTATAATTGCGCACATTAGCGCTCGCGTTAAAGCATTAGCCTTTACCTAAAAACTCAACATTGCTTTAAAAGCCTTTTGTGATGTTAAACAAGTTTATGTAGCAGATATTTTTTTAAAGCAACTCACAAAAGCAGAGAATGTATGAGATAAAAATCTGAGGAGTTAATAATGCATTTAAAATCGTTTTAATGGCATAGAGCAAGGATAGGGTGTATCAACAAGCAGATATCAATAAGACATATGAATAATTTCAACAACAATGACATAAACATTGTCTTGTAAAAGCTTGTACCAAAAATAATAGATTAATACATTTCTGTGGATGACAAGAGGACTACAAAATGCCACCAAAACAAAAAAAAAATGCATTTTATAGGATTTACATAATGCCAAGAACTAAAGGAGCAGAAACTAAATATAAAAGATGGGAAAATAAGTAATATGAAAACAGTAAAATCATAGTGATATGCATGTGTGAATTAAATAATGGGTCTAAGGAGTTGGGCAAATAAACATATTTAACACAAAACAGTAGGCCTAGTTTTGTTCAGAGTTTGTTTTTTAGACATAAATAACAGTTGTGCTACAAAGTACCAACTGGACTCCTCTTTGCAGTCATAACAAAAACACAAATCACACTGGACATATTGTTATTTATCTGAAAGTCTCAAATGTAAACGAGCCTCTACAGATGGTATTATCCTGGAGTGAGTATAGGGAAACAATCCAACACAGTTCATTCCAATTTCCATGGGTTTTAGGTTAGAATGCCACTGAAGTACAAGCTGAACGAGTCGGGGGGCATGGTGCCTTGCTCCGCTCTGCCCCGTCTGTTTTCAGCAGAGTGTTGGATTGGCTTAATTGATTTAATGGGAGTGCAAGGTGTTGGAGTGGGAGATGGGGAACAAGGGATGCTTCAGGGAAGTCAAGTGTGTTGCACCACCTCAACTCGATCTTAGGATGCCCGTGTCAGCCGCCAGAACCAGCCTGATGGCGATGATGCGCAAGGGTAAACACAGCAGATGTGTGAAGTTCCCTTTTCCAACACACGGAAATGTATACACACTTGTGCCTATCCCAGAACATTCTGCTCCCTGCTAATGGTTCGAATAACACCCAGAGTGGTCCTGTAATGCCTGAGCACGAGGCTGGTTTGTGAGAGTGTGTGTAAGTGGGAATGATTGTTATGTGTTTGTTTTCACACAAGGTGTAAGGGACACAACGACAGGAGCTAATGCTGCTCTGAATGGTGTGTCTAATTACTTGGCCTACAGATAGCTTTTAGCTAAATCACCTCACCTTGTGAAGAGCGTATATCAACAGTGACGAGGGCCCGGACAATTACATTAGCCCTCTCCCCATCCGCTGGGTCCAGCACTAACAATCAGTGGGATTTGAGGTTGCTTCATTGTTATCATCCCCCTCTCCATCATGACAGTGATGTTTTCCCTATTGGATAGAAAGAGAGAGAGAGAGAGAGAGAGAGAGAGAGAGAGAGAGAGAGAGAGAGAGAGAGAGAGAGAGGCAGAGATGGAAGCAAAGAAACAGAATGCAAAAAAGGGGCAATACAAGAAAATAGAGACACAGGGATGCAGAGAATTGTCAGTAGAGGGCTTACTTATGCTAATGTTTTCCCTGCAAGTGTGTTAGCTGGCCCATAGAGCCAGAGAAACCTGGGTGACAGCCACAAGTGGACGGAGCTGGTAGGTTTAATTGCCAGTTGAGAGGGGTTCTCTGGTTGGATAGCTCAACAGCCCACTGTTCACAGTGCTGCCACACACGCATAAAACTCTACTTCTCCAACGACATTCACCCCCAACAGCACAAAAAAGCTAACAACTCAACAGCTCCAAATCACATTACAGTCCAAACAAAAGTTTCTGTCAGTTTTACTTAGTGGCTCATACATTTACAATAGACTGGGTAATGGAGAAAAATGTTTCCTAAGAGCTTTTTTACCTTGGACCGCTGTATATTAATGCTTTTTTTTTTTTCAAAAGTATTCTATATATTTTTTTAAGTCATGTGGCTTGGAACAAGAAGACATATAAAACATAATTTGAATAAAACCCTCTACATGGAAATTGATCTTTGTTCTTTATTCAGTTGAAATCAAATGATGCCTCATAACATTTATTTTTAAGTCGCTTGTTATACATTGAATTTGAAATGTGTACTTTGACAATATCCCCAGGGCCTGTAGGGGAAGTAGCCCACAGTATTACAGATTCTCCACCATACTTAAAATGGAGCATGAGGAGCTTTTTACAGATCTCCATCCTTTCTTTCATGCTACACACACCTGGAGTGTTGCCAAAAATCTCAGTCTTAGGCTCACTCTGCAATTCTTGTTCAATTCCCATTTTTTTTCCCCTGAAATCTGATATTTTGCCATGGTCGTTCATACTACTAATTAAACGTGTTCACTATCAGACTTCTGTCTGAATAGTCTGTCTGAAAACCCCAAAGTGATACGCATGCGCAGATAACAGAAGGAGAAAGTAGACGTCACATAGCAATCCACTGTTTACGGAAGTAATAACAGACGTAATTGTTATTATAACTGTTCAATAAAGCATATTTCAAAAAAAAAAAAAAAACAACAACAGAAAATATGTAAGTTGATACCAGCTTCTCTGTTATTTTGAGGTTGTTGAGCAATTGAAGCTCCCTGGGCAAGAAACCCGCAGGAAAAGCAGGTGTCTTGCCCGGGGAGAGATAGGGACAGGAGTTTGAACCGGCAACCCATCAATTACAGGACAAACTGCTGGCTGACAGCCAGGACAGAGATGTAAAAGATGAAAGAAATACAACATGACCATTCAGAGCGTGGGCATATAGCAGATAGAAACTATCTGATATGTATCTAATTTAGTATCGTATATGAAAGTGGCGCAAATCAGATTTTTCAGGGGGGTGAAAAGATCGGAATTTAGCAGTTCATACTGCAATGAAAAAGATTGGATTTGGATCGGATTTGCCTGCTGTGTGAATGTAGCTTTAGTCTCATCTGACCAAAGAACACAGTTTAATATCCCAGTAAAGCATAGCAAGATCCTCATATATTCACATAAACTCGGTGACGACACTGTTTGCTGCTGCTTTCTAAGATTGAGGTTAGGTGTTTTTTCACCTGCTCTAACATCCTCTTAATTAGACCTGGCCAAGTCACACATGGCCCAACCCAGTGGCCAGAAATAGTAAATGCCCAGTATTTGTTTAATGCGTCGTCCAAGCGCTTTACACTACACCCAGTCATACGAAAATCCATTCAAACGATCACACATTGACGGTGATAAGCTACATTGTAGCCACAGCTGCCCTGGGGCAGACTGACGGAGGTCGGGTTGCCGTACAATCAGTGCCACCTAGCCCTCTGACCACTGGCTGCAGGCAAAGTGGGTGTCTTGCCCAGAGAGAGATAGGAGCAGGGGTTTGAACCGCAAACCCACCGATTACAGGACAAACTGCTGGCTGGTTTGCCACTGAAGGAAATTATTTGCTGTGTCATGTCATATTTGTATTGACCAGAAATCATTTGCAAAAGATGTTTTGAATCTAAATAGAATTATTCCTGATAAATAAATGCTAAATTAAATTAATAAAAATAAATATTTAGATTCCCTTGAAAATCCAAGTCAACAATCACTAAATGTAAGTTCCAAGGAGCTCTGATTGCATAAGAAAGTATAAATGTAAAAAATACTTTTAAAATTTATATATCCTGAACCCCAGGAAACACACACTGAGGAGCTGAGTGGTGCCAAGAGGGGTTGGATCACGCGACAAAAGCCTGTCTTACGCCATTACCCCTGGAGCACTCCCTCCCCATTCCACAGACCCCCATCTGCACGGTGAGGTCACACCACCAGAAGCACTACAATGACACCATCGTCAACTCTTTTTCAGTGAATGGAGAGAGGGACAGAGAGAAAGAGGGAGAAGAGTCTGTGGGTTGCTCTTAACGTTGAGGGCTTCACAATTACGCTGCATATTTTATCGCTGCATGATGGCATTGCAACAGACAACCAAGGGTGTCAGTTTCCAAAGTAATCATGTTCTAATTGTAAAAAAAAAAAAAGTGTAATTAAAACATCTCTCAAAATTATACTAATAAAATAATGTGCGCGTGAGATCAAAAGATTTGCATTTTATACAAATGATCATAAGAATATGTTGTGGTGTGAAACAGGCAGGAACACAAATAGGGTCTATTGGGTGTGTGCGCAATCTTGGAACACTCTACTTCTTATTGGAGAAGCAAGAGACAAACATTTTCTAACAAAATGTGGGAAACTGCATTAGTAAAACAGAAAAGAAAAATACATGAAAACTGACTAGACACAGTATAATAAAAATTACAACCAAAGTCTAATATACATTTTAATTGACTCATCATAAATAGAAGAACGATTGGTAAGGGTGGAGAGATAACTCCAAGAAGAGTTAAAAGTAGAGCAGTTTTGGAAGCACCCTGTATCCTGTGAGGTTAAGGAGGTGTTCCCTAACCACCTCCTTAACCTCTGTATTTGACACAATGGTACCATTGTGTCAAAAACAGAGGTAACCAAGCCTCTCTCTTTGTCTAATTTATTTTTTCTCCCTTTCCCAAACAGTCGCAGCACTTTATGTTTGGGATACAAGATGGTGGACCAGTTGATAAATGGTATTTTAAATGTTTATGAAAAGAAGCAGTGAGGAAAATTATATATAAATATATATATATATATATATATATATATATATATATATATATATATATATATATATATATATATAAATTTCCTCACTGCTTCTTTTCATAAACATTTACAATTATACACCACTGCTCAAGAAAACACAAACACTACTGCGTCTGTCAGCGTAGTGTCCAGAGCATGAAGGCGCTACCAGAAGACAGGCCACTACATCAGGAGATGTGGAGGACACCATAGGAGGGCAACAACCCTGCAACAGGACCGCTACCTCTGCTTTTGTGCAAGGAAGTTGGTTGTGGGGACTGTTAGTTGTTTGTACCTGTAATACTTTATCGATTGGTTTCGCTGTTATTTTTATATCTCTTTCTGCAGGTATATAAGCAGACTCTGAGGATGTTATTTTGTTCTCTATTTTTCCTCTCCTCTATTTTTGTCACCTTTTCTCCCTTTTAGCATTTTTTTCTCTTCTACCTTCCCATTTTTGTGTCCATTGAACGTCAAATAGTTCCTAATAAAATCTAGTAATGCTATTTGCATATATAAATCAAGCAGAGCATTATGGTGAAAGCTGTAATGCGCCACTTGTGAAAGTAAAATCAGTTGGGTTTACTTTGGCATTAAGACATCAATTCTTAATGATACACTGCTAGACAGGACAGGTAAAAAAAAAAGGAAAATCAAGAATCTTTATTGTCATTATGTGTTACCATAATTACATTTTTTACACATAACATGCAGACACAAAAAGACATAATGTTTCCAAACTTTTCGTGGAAAGCTCATCTGTAAATGCAAAAGGATAACTCATGATTATTTTTCCTCTAATTAAAAAAAAGAAAAAAAGAAGGTGCATGAGATGATTGGCATAAATAACAAAAAAAAAAGAAAAATTAAAGAGAAGGTTCAGAGTCTTTAATGTTAATTTATTTTAATTAGGGAGAAATTATTCAATCTTACACTTACTTGTGGTTATACAGTTCTTCAATAGTCAAAGACACTAATACTTCATCTCAAAGACAAAGTAAAGTTATACTATGCATCAAGTGCATGAATTCATCTCGGACTTTATTATTAAATGAAACATAAAGCTTTTAAAAGAACAATTAATATCATTATCTAATAGGCTGTGTTTTGGTCCAAATTTCAGACTATTTTTATTTTCTGACAAAAATATTATAGATCTAGGGGGTCACGGTCTTTGTAAAGGAGACTCTTGTGCACACAACAGCTATATGAATGAGCTGGCACTTTCAGCAGTGGATGGAAGTTTGGAAAGACTAATCAGAGGTTTAGGAAGAACGGTCAATAATAGAGAGAATAACAAATATATTTATTGATATGGGAGACTAGTGACAAAGTCTATGGCAAGGTGTGACCCTGGACAACTGGGATGGAGAGAAGTTGAAGGAGATCAGAAGGAGGATGATGGGAACATCTGTTTTTAATACAGATGGTACAAGCAAAGATGTGTTCTTGCACATCATACTAATAGGATGGTCACCAAAAATAGCAAAGAAGAAAGCAGATTGTACAGCTAACACAGGGTCATGGGAAAAATGGGAAGGGAATGCCCAATGGATGACCTGGGAACAGATGGAAGATGAAATAAAGAGACAGAGAGGTAGCCGCCACTCGACAGGATCTGGTTTGTTCTGGAGAACATGTACAACAAAGTACAGTCAATGGTACTTGACTGAGTTTGCTGGAGGTCAGAAGAATACTGTCTTGAGAGGCCATCAGGCTTAATATGGGATCTAAGGCGACAGGTGATGGGGAAGTTAAATAGGAGAAATACACTGACCAGTGTTACTGACAAGGTTTGAAATATTTAGAAGATTGTAATTAAGAGATGTTCTTGTGATTAGTCCAAACAATAATCAGATGCTCCATACCTTCAGGTCAGTGCCTCCACTCCTGAAACGCCAATTTAATGGCCAGCGGTTCTTGTTCTCTGATGTTGCTCCAATTTCTTTCTGCTGGGGAAGAGTTTAGAATACACTGGGGTGAAGCTTACCATCTGAAGGAGCTTTCTGTGACAGGACTGCACCAACACAACTGTCAGAAGCATCCACCTTAAACATACATTGGGTGGTCAGGATGAATGAGGCCAGATAGTCTCTATTTTGATTCGCAAAATGCCCTTTCAGCTTCTGAGGACCAAGAGAAAAAGCTTATTGGAGGTTAGAGCAGTGAGAGGAGCAACAACCAAACTCAAAGCTTTTGAGAAACATATTATATTCCTCTGTGCCCAGGCTGCTGTATTTTTGAAAAAAATGGTGCGAGTTGGGAAGCCAACCCAGTTTTGCCAATTATTGTGAGAGAAACAAGCACCAGTTTTATTACCCCTACCTTGTGAATAGTATAGATGAACACCTCAAAGTCGTTGATAATAAGCGGACCTGCCAACACTACTGGAAGCCTGGAACACAATGCTGAGCATCTCTGGAGGTCCATTTTCCTCTCTGTCATCAGACTCTTTAACAGACGTGCCATAAAATATGACTTATTGGGTTTTCTTATTGTTTTAACATCAAAAACATCAATATTCTTATATTTATTGTGGACTATTTTTTAATTGAAAGTATAAATAAAAATTGGTTCCATCATTGCTATTTAGAAGCAAGTTCTTTCCTATTTTATATATACCCGGGAGGGTTGGCATAGGACAGTCAGGTAGTAAGCGGTCCAGTGTTTGAACAGAACGGTCTGGAAATAATAAAGGGGACCGCTGAGCCATGCAGCAACACAAAAGCCCGGCTCCAAATCCAGTGCAGTGCCAGGACAGTGACGTAAACAGTGGATGAATATCTTGTTGTGAACGTTATCTTACATTTATCAAAACCCAATAAAATGGACGCTAACCAGTGCACAAACTTAGCGTGAACGATAATGCGCTGAACAAAAAGTTTGCACCGCAATAATCTGTTTTAGTATTAGCATGACTGTGCCCACCACTGCTGATAAGTGAAAGCAGATGTTACAAGCCTGATTTGACTGCAACATTGGAGAGTGTTTGAAACTTTATCCACTGACCTGAACTCTTTTACTGACACTGACATCATACATCAGTTTTTATAAAGACGTGTGTAGACCAAGACCTTTAGAACATATTATAACAGTAAATCATGGTTCCCTTTACATCTGAGGAAGCTGTGCAAAAATAAGGAAGACACTTACAGCAATAGGGAAGGAGCCATGTGTCAGTAGTCCAGGGCTGAGCTCATCATGGAGAACAAGTCCGCTACAAGAAGCTACAGCAAGAGGCTGAAACACAGTTTTTCAACTAATGACCCAGGTGGAGTTCTGAATGCTTTGAATAACATCACAGCATAAAGGAATCCATCCCCTGACCCTAGGCAGCATCATTCCCTGGCAGACAACCTTAACAGCTTCTACTGTAAGTTGGTCCTCCCACCAACTTGTCCACATTGTACTCCACACTTCATCCTACATCACCTCAACCACCCAAGAACATATGACAGAATCCTTGTTGTGGATTTCAGCTTGACCTTCAACACCATCAACCCAGATATTCCACACCAGAAGATGACCCAGCTCAACGTGCCAGTGTCAATCAGTGGATCATCAGCTTCTTGACTGACCAGCAGCAGCCTGGGGAGCATCTTCTTCTGTTCAAGATCCATCAGCACCGGGAACCCCCAGGGGTGTGTTTTGTCCTCTCAATTGATTGGACCTCAGCAGATCCGTCTTTGAAACCCCTGTGCAGGTTCAGAAAGGACAAGCAATTTAGAGTATTTGCTGAAACCAGCCGTCTCAGACTCTCAATCTGATGAACACTTAACAGTGTGCCCAGACTGATACAGTGCTTATTTACACCATTACAAAGTCTTATTACACCAATACAATTGTCTTATTGTCTTATTAAAATGTATGTATCCACAAGAATTTTTTTTTATTTACATTTATGTATACTGCACTTAAAATGTCTTCCCTGAGAGCAACTGATTGTGAAAATTTGGTATACACTGTATAAGCAAAGACATTTAGGGAGAAGCAGTGGCAGAGATTGGACTGCAGAGTTGACAAAGTTGATTATATTGTCAATTATAATGCCAACTGAGGAATACTTAACCTGCCAATGTTTTAATTCAGTTTATTTATTATAGCACCAATTCATGACACATGTCATCTCAAGGCATTTTACAAAGCAAATTCTTTAATATGAGATTTTTTTCATATTAAAGGTAAGCTTTCCTCTCCACTGTGGCTACATGCATGCTCAGTATGAGGGATTGCTGCAAAATTTAGCAACACATTGCAAGTGACTGTCCATTGTCGCTAGTGATCTTTCAGGAGGACTGACTGCTACTAGCCAATGATTTGATGCAATTTGCTTGGTTTCTTTAGATAGAAAGCTTTTTAACCAATCTGTCTGTATGATTTGATTTGATTGAAATGACTTTGTAAAGTGCCTTGACTTGACTACATATGTTTTTAACTGGCGCTATATAAATAAAATTTAATTGATCAAGTTCTTTTGCTTTACCGCTGGCCACCATTTTACTTCTTAAACCCTCTGAAAGCAGCAAGAGTGAACCTAGTTTTTCCCATAACCATGTGAAAGTCCTGGAAACTGTCTTGTTCCCATGACTCTATAAAATCTTTTTTTTCTGTGTAATTTAACTGATCTGACCCCGTAGTTTTGACAAAAGCATAAATTAAAATATTCCACAAGTTTTCTGGGAGGTCTTGAAAAAACAACTATATGATGTTCTTCGTGGGTTTATCTATCTTTGGATGAGCTAACTATATTTCATTTTGGCTATCATAAGAACACTGAGTACAGCTGGCAACTTGAGTAAATTGTATGTAGACTGTTTTCACCCCAGGCTAAAGGTCGAGAACAGCAGCACACCATCAAGCAGACAGGACACACACCATTCCATCATTCCCACCACTGCCCACTAAACCCCACTGTTTACACTGTTTTGTTTTTAATCACAGCAAGCCCAAACTCTAGATGTAATTTTCCACTCTGCATACACCTAAACACAAACACAGACACATAGAAAGATACACACACACACACATACACGTGCACACACTAACACATACAGTACGGTAAACTGGGCTCCACAATTACCCCTCAATTAGAGATAATAACATGACCACTTCCTGACCAATCACCTGCAGCCTCTCCATGACTCACACAGTGTTGCGCTACATTCTCTCCCTCTCGCTCTCTCTTTTTTTTCTTCTAAACACACACACACACATGCCTACACAAACGCATACACACAGTCAGATGGCCCACAAAGTTAGTGGTGGCTGTAAAAATCATTGGTGTTTTCGTCTGACTGCTGTGCTTTATGATTTTCTCTGTATCAGACAGGTGGAGGAAAACCATTCCCTCAATTTATGGAGATAAATGTTAGCTTTTTGTGGTTTCCTGCATATACTAACTGCTGTGAAGACACACACCCATGCACACACATGCACAAACACATACACCTACTGTATATATACATTGATGGAGATTTTTATTTTGACAAAACAGAAAACAAAACTCCTTTCTCCCTGCCTGTCTTATGGATGAGTGAGAGACCAGTCTTTTCCCACGACATAAAAACTACAGTGGACCTCTTCTGCTGTCGACTAATATAGTGGACCATATATATATATATATATATATATATATATATATATATATATATATATATATATATATATATATATATATATATATATATATATATATATATATATATATATATATATACAACAATGTTGAATGCAACAAACTGTCTTTACAATTTATCTATGTACTGAACTACGGATTAGGCATAATGCTTTTTTTCTGTTCACTATATATATATATATATATATATATATATATATATATATATATATATATATATATATATATTATATATATATATATATATATAAAGATCTATATCCAACAATGTTGAATGCAACAAACTATCTTTACTACTTATCTACTATTGCTATACTATTTATCTATATACTGAACTACGGTTTAGGGATAATTATCAATAGGGATATTATCAATAGATAATAAGAACATTATTGTCGAATAATGGAACTTTGTGTAACTTAAGAAAAGCTATCAAGCTAATGGCCACATGACCCGGGTGTGCTCCCAACATAACTTCCAGTCGTTCATCCCTTTAAGGTTCCCTACATCCCCGTAAGCTACAATACCAATACAATTATTTCTGGAGAAATAATTACATTGAATAAAAATCAAGTGTCCTAAAGGTTATTGAATTTTTATTTAGTCATTCTTTTAAACATTATTTTCTGAAATAATGTTTTATCTTCGTTTGAGTTGAATTGTGAATGGGTTGAACACATGCCAATTGTTCTTCTGGATTTGCTAAGTAAATTTGACTTTGGTTCTTTAAATTAAACATCCTTACTGAACTCTAAAATCATTTGATCATTTTGATTATGATGTTTTTCAAAACATGTATATCGTTCCATAGTTTCTTAGGAACGAAATACACACAATTTAGATTTTACACACTAGATACACACTGATTTTAATGTTCCTTTGTAGTTTCAGTCAAGTCTCTAGTCTAGTAAAGATGAGTTGTTGATTGAAACATACGGGTATTTCAGGTAAACAACATTTTAATGGTGTTACCTGGAGGGACATTTATTTCTATTAATACATTTTTTTGGGAAGAGAAGTTGTCACTCATTTATTCCATTTTTGTACAGTTTGTTCATAGAGAATGCTAGTTCTCAAATTCCTCTTTCACCTATTGTCCTGATATCAAAGGCAAATTGGGTTGATATTCATAGGACATTACATGTCAAACTGAGACATTTGATTAAATAACCTAAAAGCTTGTAATTGCAGACGTTTAATTATTATTATTATTATTATTATTATTATTAGTTAAGAATGCTGCTGGAGAATCAGATATTCAGCCAGACACAGAGCTTCATTTCTTGAAAGTTTATTGCAGAATGTGAATAATGGCAGATGAGGCAGGCAGGCAGTAATGGGCAGAAGACCAGAGGATGCAGGTGGGGTGAATGGCAGAGCGAATACTGAACAGGAGATGCAGGCAGTGACAGACTTGAGCAGAATGATGAAGGCAGGAAGCGGACCAGAATAGAAGATGCAGATCGGCGACCCACCAGAACGGGCAGCTGGACCTCACAGAAAACAGGGCAGAAACTGAGCAGCATGCAGGCACTGGAACTTACGTTCAGGGTCCAACAGGCTGAGCACACAGAAACTGACAAGGCGGCAGTGCACATGAGGCAAGGCGATATGTTCTAGCAGAGTGTGGATGAAAGAGGCAGGTATGTGTAGGCAGGTGAACAGGTGAGTAGAGTTGGCTCTAATTAATTGCAACAGGTGGATGTGACTTAGGTATAAGTCTAACTTGTCCTTAGGTATAGAGTATGTGCTTGTATGGTTGTTTTTCCGCTATGTCTCTGTGTTGCCCTGTGATGGACTGGCGACCTGTTCCCACCTCTTGCCCAATGACGTCTGGAGATAGGCACCAGCCCAACCACCCCCACCTCTGTGATGGTCGGGGTTGGACCGAAATGCAGACAAGAGCTTGGGAGGTGCACGACGTGTAAAGGGGAACAGACGGAGGGAAACAATCGGGTACTAATTAGGGACAGGTGAACCGAGGGATACAATCAGCCTGAAGGAAAGGAGGGGTAATGAACTGGCAGGAGCAGGGAATTAACAGAACCTACAGGGGCTAGAGAATGGGGAGGAATCTAACCAAACTATGAAATAACAGATTTGACAGAACTACTGGAATCATGAAGGCCTTAATCTAACTTATGTAATCTATCATAACAAGACTTCACTAATAATATAAATAACAGAACAGAAACTAAGCTAAAGAAAGGCAAGCATAAAATAAGGATCTAACAGGATTACTTAATTTCCTGGTCACCCTGGCTTCCAGCCCACACTCACACCATTTTTTAGATGACACTGCCTGGGCATAAAGAGATAGATAGAATGTGCTTCTCAAATGCTTCTACTACCGTGCAAAAGTTAAACTTTAAGTAATTTATCCTAAACTAAAACAACTGTTCCCTCAAATAAGCAGCTCTGCAGATGTTTGCCATGATGCTTATCAGCCCAGTTTGATTTAAAGATTAGGACAATGTAGGTAAAAGAGCTCTACCATTCTCTAATAGCAAACTCTGCAAACATTTGGATTAAGTGAGTGACAGCTTCTGTTCAAATATGAGAATTTATGAACAGAAATAAGTCTCCATCCAGGGAACTCCATCAATACCTGAAATAACTATATATTTCAATCAACAACTCTTCTTTACTAGGCTAGTAAAACTTAACTGAGCAAAATTAAGGTCAAAGAACAGACAACGGGAAAAGAGGATCCGTGTCTCTCTGGTGTGAATTCCTCATGGTTCCACGGGAAAAGCGAGCGATTTGAATCGGGATGAAGGTTTTGTAGAAGTCAGAAGATCCTGCCTGCTGTGAGGATAGCTCTCGGAAATTCACCATCATATTCTACAGGGATATCCGATTATTGTCTGATACTTATATTCCTCATGGCTTAAGGCTTGTTTTAGGCTTGATGCACGTTTGTTCCATGCAGAATGAGACATCCAGACACAACATCTGCAGCATTCAACCTCCATATTCTCCTAGACTCTAGAGGGAAACGTTGTGCTCCTACGCCAAGAGCACTACAAATCAAAAAGATGCCGAATCATAAAGATGTCTATAATAACCGACCTCCACCACAAGGAGCTCTTGCTTGTCCACCATGTTTTTCCGCACTGGACTGTCTGCTTAGTTAGGAATTTTCCTGGGTGTGCAGAGCGGAAACATTTGGCAGCACAGAGGGTCTTGGTAGCCAAAATGACGTAATATGGCTGCGTGGACCTTGTGAATGCCTTAAGCATAAACCAGTCCCTCAGACCGTACATACGTAAGATAATAATACACTAAAACAAGGTGGATTTGCCAATGATAAAGGGAAAATGAATTTAACAATGTCAAACTGAAACAATTCAAACAACCCAAACATTTGCACTTCATGAAAGAGTGAAAAGAAGAAGCCATTGCTGAAGCGGAGCCATAAGAATTTCTGTCTCCCTTTTTTTGCATTTTAGGCACTTTGTCTAATCTGTTTCTCTCCTTTTATTTTCTTCTTCTACCTTCCAGTTTCTGTGTCCATTTAACATGAAATAGTCCCAACATAACTTCTAATAAAGCCTGTTGCATATATAAATCCAGCGAAGCACTACGGCAAAAGCAGTAAGGTTCCACTTGTGAAAGCAAAATCCGTTGGGCTTTAAGACATCAATTCTTATTGCCACATTGCCAGACAGGACACACACAAAACAAAAGAGCCATAGGAACTTCATCGCGGCAAACATGAGTAAGAAACGCTCTGATCAGATGAGACAGAAATTACCCTTTTGGCTTGCATGCAAAACCCTTCTATATGTGTACAAAATGACTGTTGCACATCAACTTTAACACACTGTCCCAGTGGTGGCACATGGTGGTTGCTGCGTCATGCTGTGGTAATGGTTTTCTTCAGCAGGAAGACATTTATGAGAGGACTTCAGGATTAATTTGACAGTCAAGCAACCAGCAATAATTGGTGGATAGAGCTTTGCTTGCTATGTGTCTTGTCAAGCTAAGTACTACAGGCTTTCACAGTAGCTTTAACCTGTACGATACGGTTCAAAAGAGGCCCAACTCACTGAATGGAGGAGTGGATCAGAAAAGAGTGGGCTCAATGCAGCCCCTAAAACTAATTATGAAAAAATGTCAACGCTTTGGTGGAAAAGAAAGCTGTCTTAGTGCTGTCACCAAAGTATGTCAGACTTCTTGTTAAGAACTCACAAAATTCAGTTTACTTATGAGCTGAAATAACCTGATGGCATCAGCTAGGAAAGTGAATGTAAAAACATCCAAACTAGTCAACATCATCCAGCACATTAATGCGCAACACTGCAGCAGCAACGGAAGCCAAACACATGTGCATCCCTCCCAGTGACTCTTCGTGGAGAGCTGTCCCTCTCACACTCATGGGATCACGCAGAGTCCAATATAAAACATTAGCGGATTGACACTATCACACCAGCTATCCAGCAGAACCCCTTTCACACATAATTATGGGCTATCATTTACCCTGCCAGGAGAACAGGTGCAGGGGGGGAGAGGGAGAAAAGCCCAGGTCCGCTGTCTCCTTGGGCTTAGGTTTTTTTCCTGGCTCTGAGAGGTCTGCATTGACAGAAACAGAAGGGGGGGCAAGTGCCAATAAATCACGCAAACGTGTAAATGCCAGGGCACTGCATTCCACTAAACAACAGGAGGGCAAATGGCTACAAGTCCCTTTCTGTTTCTGTTGTTTTAAGACCCTCAGTCTCCTTCTCCCAACTACCCACACACATATTATTCATTCCTGACCCCCCCACCCCCTCCCGCCATCACTCTCTTGCTTATTCATGCTCTCTGCTCCCTAAAGCAGCTAATAGCATAATTTGAGGAGGAATGTTCCTGGAGTTTCCTGTGAATTCTGCCATTAGTCATCCAATGACCTTTCTGTTCCTGCCCTTTCCTTCCGTGTCACAAGAGCAGCGCTGCTTTGCAGCAATGGCTGCCTGGGGAAGAGCAGGGCAAGCGAGAACCAGCGGTGAACTGAGCCATAAGTCGTCTAAAAAACACAGCTATGTTTTAATGTCTACCCTATTAAAGAACTCACTTCTGTGAAAGAATGTTTCTCTCTCTCTCTCGCTCTCTCTCTCTCTCTCTCTCCCTCTCTCTCTCTCTCTCTCTCTCTCTCTCTCTCTGAAGGAGGGAGAAAGTGACACCATGGTGAAAGTTCAGAGGTTGGTCCCCAGTACTTACCCCTTGACACAGAGCTTTTAAAATGAAAAAGTACAGGAGATGAGCAAGAGGCAATGTCGGGACCTTTTATTCTTGCTATCCCTGAGGGCTTTGTTGCAGGTGAACTGTTAGACTCCACCAGGTCGAATTACCATTTCCACTTCTTGATTCCCTTACAGTTCCCAAGCGTTACCGTTTTGTCTACACCTACTGTTATTTTGTTGCTGTAAACTAACAAACAAGCTCATTGGTACTGTTGTGTTTTCAGCCAAGAGTGATGAAATCATTGTCTCGAATGCTATGAGAAGCAGCATAGACCCCTGCTCCCCATTGTATAATATAGCTTAAAAGTCGTTTTATAGTGAGTGCCCAAATGTCCGCTAGCATTGGCTGCTATTAGCTTCCTTTAATAACTTGCTAATACCCTAGTTAAACGTAACTACGATTTGTTTTAAACTTGCTTGTTTCGTGTCAGTACGCCATCATCCAATAGTAGTACGCTTGTTAGTACAGCATTAATAGGGAACATTAATATTAATTTAATGGTGTTTTTGTGTTACTTAATAACAAAAATGAATTTAATTTTTAGCTTGAATAACTCATCAAGCTAATGTAAAAACACGTCCCGGAAGTGCCCCGACACATCATTTCCGGCTGATGCTCTGCTACAGCTCCCTCTAGCTTCCTAAGTTACCAATTTGAGTCTGAATTATTTCCAGGAGAAATAATTAGATTAATAAAAATCAGGTGTCCTAAAGGTTATTGATTTTCATTTAGCAAATTGTGTTAAAAGTCCATTTATATAAGCACAAAAACGATTTTTTCATGTTACATATTTAGACTATACAATTAGGCCATATTTCAATTGAGCAGTGATGGATTTGCAGACTGAAGACGCCTGTAGTTTGTGTCACAAAGGGAGATCCGTCTTCCAGCCCTGATGCAGGGCAACAGCTCCTCACCCAGGGTCCTGGAAAGACAAAAGAACAACAGGAAGTGACTGTCACCCATGTGCAGCTACAGGTGGTGGTACTCGTCAAACTTGTTGCATCTCTGGAGGAACTGGTAGCCCTAGGGCCGTCGACACCATTGTTCGGCTTTCCACATTACATACAGCACTGTGACACGCACGGTAAAATCCAACTCAGCCACGGTGAGTTGAGCACACAGGAGGGACCGGCAAGTGAATAGACACTCCTCCCATAGCACTTTGAGATTTTATTTAAAAATGTAAAGTGCATTATAAATAGAATTTATTAATATTATTATTATTATTTGAAGACATAGTGAAGTGGGCTTGGGGGGGGGGGGGGCGCATTGTAAGCACAGATTGTTTGTGAGAGAGTTATGAAATGTCAAGCGACCATTGGCCAACGATTCAGGCAAAAAACTCACCTGGTTCGCATTCGTTGTGAACACACCTTAACATTACTTTGTAGGCTTCACAGAGCAGCTTTGCTCATACTGACACTAAGCTACAAAGATGGTGGAAGCACTTTAGTAGCTATGTGACTTTGAGAAAAATCACAATGAAACATTCAAAATATCAATTATAATAGTACTGAAAAATTCTAGAAAGTAAATGCCTCATTAACTAATCCTCTGTAAAATGTTAGGAGAAATAATTAGGATATCCATATATTTATTCCCACTTAATATGGCTAGAATTACACATGCATATCATATAAGGTGCAGACGATTAGAACAATGACTCTCAGTACTTTGAAGGAAATGTGTCCGGTTTAAAACTCAGACGTTTAATGTAGTGTGCTCCAGATAGTTGAAGTGAGAGGGACCACCATCATGAGATCAAAACAATCATTTAGTCTGAACACCTTATGAGTCTTAAAACATCTTGAGATCAGCCATTCCACTTTATGTTAAATAGTCTAAGGGCCTGATCTTCATAAGGTTTGCACGTATTAAAACTGGTGCAAACTAATTAGCGTGTGTAAAATAAGCGGAACAATGGGTGCCAACTTTTTTGTCCGTGTGGCTTCATGAATAAGCAGACCAAACTGCACAAATTGATGGGAGGTGGATGAGCAAATAAATTTATCAAAGCTGAAACTGATTGCAGGTGCAGTTTTTGCATCTATATTTTGTATGTTTTAAAGTCAGGTGCGAATTCGCATGTGAAAATCCCTATAGCCTTTGGTATTGATCTTCATACAATGCGATTGTGGCATGCTTGTAAACAAACAAAACAAAAATATTAACCGCCACCTGAGAACGCCCATCTGACTGTAAAGACTGTTAAATTCTGGGAAGATTTTATAGGTTGCAGTGACTGGAGTAGAACTGTTGTGAGAGAGGAGGGGTGGGTGCTGTGCAGGTCTGACTGTGTGTGTGTGTGTGTGTGTGTGTGTGTGTGTGTGTGTGTGGTGTGTGTGTGTGTCTGTAAGGGGAGGGGGCTTTGACCACGGTATCCTTTTATCTTGCTGTGCTGAGAACAGTGTGACAAGCTCCCATTACAGCTGTTGTGCAACTTTAGGCCAACACTTCTCATTCATAAAATGGTGAAATCACAGACATGCCTGGATAGTTTTTAAATTGGGACAGATCGTCCAAAGCGGGGACTGTCCCTGTTATTCAGGGACGTGTGGTCATTCTAGAACAGCGGGTTCACCAGTTATCCATAACTCTCTCTCTCATTGTTCTAATGTGGGCTCTGTAATTTATCCATTATCTATACTGACTCAGGTTTATAGGGATTTCTGGGGATCTAAGCACAGTTACTTTGTATAAAATTATTTTGGGCTTCCTTGGTTTGTAATATTTTGCTGACTGGTCACTTTGACCAACACTTCACAACTGGCTGTTGTGAAGTGTTGGTCAAAGTGACCAGTCAGTTATGGTTTCTACACCAATGCATATTATTATAAGAAATGTCTTTAATGTTGTGTCTTTAGTAAAGGGGCCATAACAGGGGCCAAGGCCATTTCTACAGGGGCACTGGCCCCTGTTGGCCCCTGTCTAGAGCCACCCCTGTGAGTCCGGTACTTGCACAGGTCGATGTCCAGAATCTGAAGACCAAACGAGAGAGACCGACAGGGGCGAAGCAAAAAGGTAGAAATTCACAGAACATTCTGAGTCACACACAGGATGGCAGTCAAGGAACACTGGAAGATCTACTCACACTGGATGGATGGATGGATGGATGGATGGATGGATGGATGGATGGATGGATGGATGGATGGATGGATGGATGGATGGATGGATGGATGGATGGATGGATGAAGACTTACAGACCATTGTCAAGTTATTGTTCTCTTCTTTCAAAACAATAGTAGTAAATCATTGGAACAATGTTTTTAAAATTATACACTATGTATTGTAAATTGTTTTTTATTGTGCCAGTCGGAAAAAACAATCATAGCAGATACATCTTTAAAAGATCTGACATGCAGGAAGTCATACTGCGGTAATCCAACTCATCAGGAGAATCCTTACATTTCCAAGTCCTACCTAACCTAATATTACTCCAGTCCTCCATCCCAACACCTTGAGCCTCTGCACCTCCACTCTCCATACCCCTCCACATCAAAGGCCATCAATCTCCCAGAGAAAAAGGGGGAAAGGCAAATATTTAGAGAAGGACTGAGCCCCCATAAATCTGTAGCAGGAGAGAGAGGGAGAACATGATACCCGCCCTGTTCCTCTAAACCTTCATCCTCGCCACAATCGTTAAGGTCCCTGGGCAGTCCTCCGTCTTGATGGCTGTAGGAAGCCCTGGGAGGCCACAGGAACCAGAGAGGAAGAAAGGAGGAGGTCCCTCTGACGAGAAAGACGACAGAGATTAGTAGATTTAAGGAGCGAGAGCACATCTTATGTCACTCAAAGGAAAACACACTCTTAAACACAAAAAACAGAGCCCACAGAGACTCATGGACACAGTGGTGGAACTCCTCTTCTTAGGCTTTGATTTATTACAACTCTCAGTTGCACTCAAGCAAGAGTCTTGAATATTTGCAAGTATTTATGTTCTTTCTCATTTGAAAACAATATGGCTTTCAGCAATAAAGAAAGGAACGCTGTCCCGATAGGGCAGGGGTTGGAGGTCACTGAGAGAGTAAATTGGGGGCAGAACAGAATAAAGCTTGCCCCTTCAAAACCTGCAGGATAGAGAATGAAGCTTGTTGCTCCTTCGCCACGTAAGGGTCACCTAAAGACAAACAGTGAATATTCTACAGTGGCTTGTGAAAGTGGTCACGGGTCTTGAATTTTTACAGAGTCTATTACACTGAAACCCCAGCCTTTATTGTTGCATTTTAAGGTTGTGTGTGATGAACTAAATAAAAGCCTCTTTTGTTTGTTAGTGAACACTAGTAAAGAAACAGCATTACAAAGACCAAAGCACAACAGCAGACAGTGCAGAGATCAAGGTGTGGAGAAGTTTAAAGCACGGATTTATGTGAAACAATATCCCAGTGCATGGACATCTTAGAAAATAAGTTAAACGTACAGGCTGGACAAGAATAGCGTTGATGAGAGGAGCAGCCGAAAAGGCCTATTGCAAGTCTGGAGTAGCCGCAGAGATCCACAAGTCAGAATCACAAACTGATGACAAGACAATGGGCATGTCTTAATTCAGGGGCTGCATCCTTCAAAGGACCCGGTCTATGTCGGCTCGATCCTTCGTGGACCCTGAAAAAGAGAGGACCAGAAGAGATCAACTTGTGAATTGGGACAGTCTAGTCTCCACCAGCTGTCCCCGCCTTTAGCGTCACTTACCGTTTCTCATGTTGCCAAGCAAGCGATAAAGAGCGAAGCAGCTGTGAAGCCAAACAAATGCAATCCCGTTGTCTCCACTGTAAATAACTGTACATGGTTTATATTTTCCCCTTTACATACCCTTTATGGCCCGCAATCTTTTGTTAATATTATTATTATTATTATTATTATTATTATTATTATTATTATTATTATTATTATTATTATTATTAGTATTATTATTATTATTATTGTTGTTATTATTATTATTATTATTATTATTATTATATTTTAATCGAATTCATTAATCAGCCAAAAGTTTAAATTTCTGTTGATGTACACCACTAAACAAAATTAATTGATGACAAATACCATTTGTGTAGTTTAGAAAAATATTTTCCAATTAAAACACTAACCTCTAACTTCCTGAGCAAATCTTAAATCTGTTTATTTGTAGAGAATAATAATAATGAACTAACCAAACACTGACATTAGATATCTGAATGATTTCCTTTGGCGGAAAGCCAGCAGGACTTGGAAAGCAATGTGCCCGGAGAAAGGCGTTCTCTCTCGGCATAGCGAGCCGACGAGGCGAGCCGGTCAGAGCACGTCAAAGAAGTTTTAAAATCAAGCGACAAACTGAGCAGATATTCTGGTTTATTCTAGCTAAATTCTCGCCTAAAAACTTTTTTAAAGTTACTTTTATGTCACAGAAAGCGTAGTATATTCAACTTTTTCACAACTTTTTATTCCCCTCCACCATCAGTGGTGCCTCCAGAAATGTTTCATAAGAGTGGCCAGATGGGGCCACTTAAACTCTTGGGGTGGCACTGAAACTAAAGCCATAATTTCAGGATTTTATTCTACTGTTGTAGTAAACCTGCATGTAGAAAACTATCTAAAAGACTTAAGTAAACGCCTACTATTATCTTTTGGTTTATTGTTTTATTTTTTTAATGTTACTAATGATCTAATGTGCATAGACCAATAACAGTACAATTAACATTTTGAGTTGAACAATTCCTTTTTATTGTGTAATTATATTAGGAATAAAGTGCACATTTAATCATTTATTGAAAAACAAAACAATTACTAGGGAGAAGCAGATACTGGCAGATACAAATAAAAGCACGATAGAAGTTCAAGAAGAACGGCTGGCTTTGCATAATGGGATGAAATGCTAAACTGATGCTACTACAATTTACACTGGCCAGTGGGGTAGCCAGGACAAGGTACAGGGGGGCCGTGGCACCCCTGGCCACCCCCTGGTGGCGCCATTGTCCACCATAGCTGCTTCCAGTAAAAAAGTTATCTTAAACCCGCAATGAATCATGGGGTAGGATTAGCAATGAAGGATGCACCGGACCAATGCCTCAAATCGGGGAAAAGAAGTTCACTTTCATTGGCCACATTTGAAGGAGTTTTTGAAGGATTTGTGAATTGGGACAGGCTTTGTTGCTGTGACATAACCGCTCTACAAATTTGTCCTTCAAAGGGTGCAGCCCCTGTATTGACACAGATCCAATAATTAGTCATAGACTCCACAAGTCTGGCCTTTACATAAAAGCTGAAAAAATCCTGCCTTAAAAGTCCTGTTGGCAGTTTGCCACAACAAAATCTGTGCAAGACATGACTTATCCTGTGCATCACTCTGTACAGAGCATTCAAATTCGAAAACATGGTGGTGGGAGCATAATGCTGTTGGTATATTTCTCTGTTTCGAGATGATGGAAAGACTGATGAAGCTAAATGAGGGGCACTCCTGGACTGCAAAATTCTTGAAAATGTGGAGGAGTGTCATCTTCCAGCAGGACAAGAATGTCCATAGATGCTCTCCATCCTGTCGGACTTAACATGAGATTATTTACTAAGAAAACAGACAAAAATGTCCGTCTCTAGATGTGCAAAGCTAGTAGTCACACTCTAAAAAAGACTTGCAGCTGTAATTGAAGCAAAAAGATGTTCTAAAACAGACTAAAAGAGGCTTTATATTGCTGCACATTACAGCTTTTTTGTAAGAAATAATTGAAAACCGTTCATTCTTTTCCCTTTTTTTAATAGCTATGCACCACTTTATGCTGGTCTGTCAAATAAAATCCAAAAAGATTACAGCAAAAAGTGAAAAGCAAGGTAGATTAATGCTTTTTTAGGCATTGTTTATGAAGCTGTCAGAAAAAAATTGCTTAAAGTAAATCTATGTAAACACAATCTGTCGCTCAGATCCTTCTTTGCAGGACTGTTAAAATCTCGTTTTGACTTTTTTGTTAACTAACGTCTCAGACGACACTATACAACAAAAGAACATCCCCTTCAGACAGCTGTCACAGCGGTACGGGGGATTTAAGCAGCTTTGCCCCCCACCCCCGTCAACCAAGCAGGGCTCCCATGGGCGTGATGTATTGATTGCTTGGCAGAATATGCAACCTGCTTCCCTGAAAGACTTGTTGATTGACTTTTCAACCCCACTGGGAAGCAAGACATGCAGATAGAGACACGTAGATGCCTTAACATGAAAGCACTTTGAAAGGTATGATAATAAATGCAAGACAGAATACACACAGGGGGTCAAACTATTTGTAAAAGTAAGCACTCAAAATAAGATCGAGTATATGCACACGTCTCACAGATAAACAACTTTTCCATTCTCGCCTCCAACGCTGTCATATTCATGAGTGGGATTTGCCCCGAGCTGCATTATCATGGCCAAGCTCCTGCCTTTGTTCTGGCCTTTGTTGGTTTTCTGCCTGCCTGTGTCCCTGTCAAATGCCACGTCTCCAAAGGCTCTGTACTTGGAGCATCAGAGTCAATAATTAGATATACAATTTTATGGAAGCCTGAGGACTGCTCTATTCAGGAAACATTAAATAAATCATGTTTAGTTCTGTACTTTGTTGCCATTTCTCTTGACTTTATCCATGAACTAAAATGTAAGACTACAGCAAGCTTTTGTAAGATATACATACGTTTTTGTATTAATATGAGCTCATACATGCAACTTGAAAGCTTCGTCTTAGAAGTTTTCCTTTTTCCTCCCTTTTGTTTTTCCAGACTGACAACTATCTAGGCTGATTTACCAACAAAGACTGGAATATGTGGCATTACTCATTTCCTACATCGGTCTGCCTTGTTTTATTTTTTTGTGTGTGTTTTTATGCGACGCCTGGTGAAATGCAGGCTGTGAGAATATATCCAATGTTATAAAACAAATGGTTAATATACCAGTGACCATAGTCATTAAAACTACTTTCAGAGAGCAAGATAATGATGGGTCAATTTGTCCAGTCACCAGTTCATACCCTTGTTTCATATCCCCGTGTTGTAATTTTGTCCCCACATTTTTCCAGGTACAGAAAGTTCAAGTGTGTGGCTCTCACATTCAATTTCCTATATATTTATCTGTCCCATGTACTCCAAGACACTTTTCAGAATAAAAAAATAAATAGATATGGAAGACTGGTCTAAAAATCTATTGTACTTTACCAAGCGGTTTCATAGTGAAAAGCTCAGCAATTTGCAGCATTGTGTGCTTTAGTCAGTCTCAGTTGTGACGGAGCAAGAAGCAGGGCATCACGACAAATAACCACTATCAGGAGAATAAGGCAAACGTCACAAAGACCTTCATGTCACAGGTAGAGGGTAACTTTCTTCTTTCTACTGTGCCATTGAAAAAAACTAAAGTCTTTCTGGACGTCTTCCTTCACTCACCGAACAGAGCTAAACATGGACATGACTTTGTGAATCTGGCCAAATACTTTGCCCTAAAATATCTATGATTTCTGGTATCTAAACAAGAAAAATACCACTAACTGAAAGACTTATTTCTTTCCAGTAAATATAAAAAAATTGGCTGAAAAATCATCATGTATAACTACTCTTTTTGTCAAACAATTAATACAAAAACATTATTATTCCTGCTGCTGTCTGAAGCCAGAGAATGTTTGTGCGTCAGGTTTTGAGGAACCGATGAAACTGATGCAGGTGCACCACATCCGCTTGGCTTCTTTCCAATGATAAGAAAGAAATGTGATCGTGAGGTGCCTTTGTGTTTCTGAATGCTAATTGGCTCCACAAGTTTTTATCGTCTTTTTTTTTTTTTTTACATCTTCTTTAGTTTTGGGAAAAGTTGCATTTTCCGTTCTTTCCTCGTTTGCTCCGAAACTTTTGACATCTGCGTGTCGGTCTGACATATCACAAACTCTTTCTTCCCATTTCATCCCACTTTAAAAGAAAGTGGTCCCGCAAAGTTTCCTATTTTGCTCAAGTGGTTTGCACTCTGTCATTGCCCTTCCTATTTCTTCTTTACAACACACTCCCGCAAACACATGCTAGCTGAGGCAGCAGCGGGACAAAGGTTCGGGATGTGCTGCCAGTGGGCACCTAATTGCTTCTTACTGATCCAAATAGAACATCAGAGGCTACAGCACTTCATCAGACCTCCAATGAGATCTGCTACTTTGGGCCTGTTCATTACCCTGCTGACCCCCCAGCTCGACCCCTCATACGTGCACGTATTACACACACACCTCCACCGCTTCACCTACCCCTGCTCATTGTCTATGGGGTTTAATTGGGGCGATGTTCCCCTTTGTGCGCTGACTCAATGGCCGTGGAGGACTCCATTGTGGGGCTGAATGAGGGCAGGAGTGTTCATTAGGTGAGTCTCTGAATGAGGCCTTCTGGAGATAGGGTAGTGAGAGCAGGGGGCTGCCCGAGACCTCCGGAGTGGGTGAAACTGCATGCTCCTCTTCTCTCCTCTCTTCACCTCTGTTCTTTCTTCTCCTCGCATCTCCTTTCCCTCTCGTCTCCTCCGCGGCCCTGCTCCTCTCCCGTTGTCTCCGTCTCTCAACAGTCTGACGCTTGGCCCTGAAAGGCCGCGGCGACGTTTGTTGGAGGGACAGTCTTTGTCCGTTTCCCGGAGAATGAATTGCGGGGAGAGAAGAGTGAGGGTGATCAAAGCCGGACTGCGGAGAAAGCAAGGACCACCTCTTCTGATAGAATAGAAAGAGAACCAATGAGGATTGGTCTGTGAGAAGTTTCACCAATTGTCTTTCGTTTTTTCAGCTTCAACTGTTGGTTTTTTAAAAGGGATGGTTCAGGATTTTTTTGAGTGAGGATCTTTTCAAAGATTATAATCAGACTAATACTGTATTTTAGCTGTAGCAGGGTGGCGCCTAAGGGGACAAATCATACTTCTACCATCTTAAAACAACTCGGTTATCAAAACTGAATGATGGCTCGTGGTAATGCTATTTTCTTAACCACATTTCCAGTCTGATATAAAAGTAAAATTGTGTAAAAAGGGTGGTAGTGAACCAATATAATATGTTGATTTTTACACTGAATTCTGAATTCTCTAGCAAATATTTATCCTTACTGGACAGGCCTTACATGTTTATGTTCCATATCCTTACTGGACAGGCTTTACATGTTTATGTTCCACACGGGAACATCAATGGTGGTCTCCAATTTTCAGTTTTGTAAGAATATTCGTTGGATTTTCTGTACATAACAACCCAATGGCTGCTTATTTAACATTTGCATTATTATCAGGGTGACGGAACTGGCAGAATTAAAGGGTACAACTTATCATTCCAGAAATGTGCGGCTATGCTAGTAATCTTAATGAGCAAGTACAAATAACATTTCCATCAAAACTCACTTTCAGTAGTGAGATGGTTCAGATTTTCAGAGTGAAAATTATTGATAGGATTTAGCGGACAATATGTTACCTGTAGTTAATAGCTCTGCTGGACTATAAATTTAACATAAATTTAGATCAGTTGTCCCGTGGGTTGAAGCTTACTCCTAGGGACAACACCAAAGCGGACTTCTACCCTCTAAAAACAACTCCAATCACACAAATGTCATAGCCCTTTATGCAAAATGTATTTTGTGAATAATTTAAACTATCGTTATGTATGCAATGAATTGTTTTTTTCAACAAAAGCAAAGGATAATTTACTAAGAAAATGTGGATAGGAGGCTAAGCACTACCAGTAGTCTTTCTGTGGTCAGAGGTTTCTGGTGCAATATCAAAGTAAATGGCAATGCAAAAATATTACAGCGGTTTAAGTGATCGCTGTTACTCCAGAGGATTTAGATGTCATTTACCACAGGAACATCATTGCTGTAACCTAATCTGGATTTATGATAAGTAACATGCCAAGAGAGTTATCAACTTATATTAACTGCTTATCCCCTTTACAGAGATCCTGCTTTTGAAAACCCAGAGCTATGCTTTTAATCACTTTTAAGCAAGAACCATTAAAATTGATTGGATATTGATGACAATATTGTTTGTTTGCCCAGTCAGTTCTAGTTTAGTTGCACACATCTGGACAATGATTCCATTCTGCAGGCGCAACCACTTTGTTCACCCGTGATAGAAAGCAAATGTTACCTAAGCAGGAAACATCCTCCGAAGCCAAACTTCTGGAAATAAAATGTGGCAGTAGGAAAAATAATTAACTTCCTGTGCTTTGATTTAAACTAAGCTTATGCTCCCAAAATCTGTTGGGTGTGTCCAATGAGCCCTTGCTGCAGTAGGGTCTGGTGTACATAAAATCTGATGGAAAGCAAGCAGGTGGAGAGATGAAGTTGTACCCCGTTGAAGGTTAGAAAAATGCAATACTTTATTTTAACACATTTGTCATGTGTTGCATTTTAAAAGTGGGCACAGTGAAACTCAAAACCTGTTTTAATTATCTGAAAAGAAAAAAAAAATCGCATCAGCGACTTTTTAATTGTCCTTTAACTTCTTAATACAGCGTAGAAAAAAGATTTGCACCATTTAAGCTGAGACGAGCAATACGTTTGAAAAGGAAACCTTTTAAAGTTGAAATCCAATGCCAATGTTTGCTGTGACTGTTCCTTTTCTCGGTCCAGACTTCGGCGCTGAAACATTTAAGCTGCCCCAGGGCTGACAGCTTTTGGCAGACCACCGTCGGCAGGTCCTCCAGCTCCATGCCAGGGGCTGAGTGCTCCGTTGTGAGGGTGGCGTGCAGTCGGAAGATGTCTGGTTAACAGACTCCACTTTCACACTGACCAGAGCCCCTTCACCTCCTCCCTGTCCAGCCGCTGATGTCATTATGCCTGCGCTGCAAACACACAAACCCACGCATGGAACGTCTCCTGCACTCTCCCTCAGCCACTGCCTTCCGCTGTTTACATTTCCCTCACAGCCCCCTGGAAAACAATTCCAGATATAAACACAGGCCTAAACTCATGTTTAATGCTAATCTGACATCATCAGAGGAGTGCGCAGGGTTACAGTGAGTATGCATGGAGGCAAATCTTGGATCTGGGCTTTCGCTACCACAATGTCAATGTCAAATGTATTTATATAGCACTTTAAAACAGACATAGAACTGCACCAAAGTGCTGTACAAGAGTGACAACAACACAAATGAATAAAAACATAGTATCAAACACTAGTTTAATTAAATGCCAAAGAATAAAAATAAGTACCACAAGCAAGCGCATGTTACTGTTCCTCAACAAGGACGCGTTCAAGTTTCTGAAACGGGCTGAATTTGTCCCTCTGCTCTGCTCGGCAGCTCCACGTCTTCAGACACGCTCCCTACCCTTCCCTTCCCTGGCGCTTTGACAGAATTTAGTTTCCTGTCTGAGCAGCTCACCTGCTCATGTGTCGGCCATGCCGCTAAGATCGCTGTGAGGATTTTTTACTTAACCACGTCCATGTCTGCCGAAGACACAGACTGTGCTGCAGGTGTGGTGGCAAACTCAAACGCGGTAACTTACAGGTGTCGTGGCTTATTGAAACACGTTCAAGTGACTAATAGCAAACCTGATCCACGCTGAGAGGGACTGTGGGTGTGGGGCTCTGTTCTAAATCCCAGGTGAAGGTCCCGTGTCCCTTCCTGTTTAGCCTGGGCGTCCGCCGTGCATAAACACTCTGGGGCCTCGTCTGCTCCAGGATACGCGGACATATGAATCTAAAGAACAACAGTCATGGTTTCAATCCCCCAGAAAAGGCCATTGGACAGGTTGACTAAGGGGGCGCCAGGGTGGGCCAACGACATGCAATGATGCTAATCTTCTTTGTGACTTCACCAAATAAATGTTGCCAGTTTGAAACTGACAGAATTAAATACCACCAAAAAAGCTAAAAACAGCTCTTTGGAAGTCTACATGAAGTAATATACATAGTAAGCGTTAAATGCAACTGAGAACACAAAATAATCTGTTAAATAAGTTTTAACCAGTTCACATTCATCGTTCTTAAGATTAAAAGCTTAATCTTTGCACCCTTAATGAGTTATGTTGCTACATTAACCATCACATTTATTGACATCCCTCAAAATGTGTTAAACGTCTTGAACTGAGTTGAAGTTTGCAAAATCAAGTTACAAAATACCGCAGCAGCTCAGCTCATGACTTTTCTAGATTTCGTCCTTCAGCAACAGTTCTCATTAATGTTTGTAATGAAAAACTGAACTTGGAGCCAACCTTATTTGTTAGAACTTTTGACAGTTCTAGTTCATAAAAATGCTCAAATCTATTGCTGTGATTGCAGATATTTGCAAGTTAAAATGTTTTCTTTTGCTAATTTTCAGACCTATAAAGATTAACGGTGGATGCTCTTGTCTTGCTTATGTTGAAAAGTTTCTAAGGGATATGAGGTTCATGGCAGATCATATTTATACCTCAGGGAAACAGGTATAAATATGAATTAATAATAAAACAATCCTCAGTTAAGTGTTCATTTAATTTCTAGGAATTATGTTGACAACAAATGTGGCACAAAAAATAATTATTCCTTAACCAGGGATTTTCTCTCTTCTGAATAAATTTAATCAAATGTTAATTGTCCTGAAGTTAATAATATGAGTTGATTTTATTGAAAAAAAGGATTCATTTAATTTAAGAGTTTTTATGCATTATTTCCCAATAGATTTGGAGAAGGCTACAGCTTTGGTTATGTAGATAGCCTCACAGCTTGAAGATACAGTATCTGCTTTAATCCATATATATATTTTTTTTTTTGAGGATTGCTCTGCTGCAAGGTCCAAAAACACACATCTTATGGCATCTCGTGACTTTGAATTGACTGTAGGAATAAGTGTGAGTTGTGTGCTGGTGTAGCCCTTTATGCAAAGCCTATCCAGGATGTTCATTTTGCTCGCTCACAGCTTAGAATGGCTTTAGGAAGAAAAATAAACCCATAACCCTAAATGAACTGGAGTCACTGATAGCTGCCTATTGCAGTGTAGCTGCCTCTATTAACTATAGATTTAGTATAATTTGGTATTGCACACTTTAACAGCTCATTAAGTAAATTTATTAAAAACACAGACACAAAAGTTTACATATTGTCAACAGGCTATATGTTTCTAAGACAATTTGAATATGTGATTATATAATGTAAGTGTTTATGTTACTGTAAATAGTTCAAGGAAAACTCTAAATGTTCAAAATAATGCAAAAAATTTAGTTTAAGTATATGCAATATCGACAGTAACCATTGCACAAGACAATAAAAAAATTTATTTTAGAATGATATTTAGGCCTAAATACTAAAATTATTCTTCAAATAAGTATTTTATTTAAGGCAATATTGACCATTAATGTTTGAATCTTCCAGTCTCCAGTGCGAAATTTAATGTATAATTTCAGCAAATCACATCAAAATTTTAAATATATATATGTAATGACATTATTATTTAGACCTTATCTGACAATGACAGATAAACTTTTGAGTCACACTTTTGAAAAGCATATGATTATTTTAAAAGAAAAAAAACATTCATTCACAACTTTGAAAAGTTGTTGTTACTACAATGGTTTAATCTAAGAATTAAACGATGTGCCATTTGTAGCATGCTGCTCTGATTTAGATTTTACACTTTAAACCAATCAACTATAACTCAATGTATTTCCATCATGGACAGTGTGTGTTGTTATTGCATGAGGCGGCAACAGAAAAGAGGGAGAATGACTTTGCTGTTTCGTTACCGGACCATTCTGCCGGCTCTGATCACAGGAACAGACGTGGTCTGAGGTAATGAATTCAAGAGCACAAGCGCAATGTTGCCACACCCAACCTTCTCATCTCTGACACAGTGAGGAACCACCACAACACCATCTGTGGGACCACACAGCAGGAGCTCAGTCTCTCATCAGTCTCAACATCAGCTGCAGTTTTGGTCAGAGGATGATAATGTGTGATCGTACAGCAAGGACTCCCTGTTCTGAGGGCCAAAATAGAGACACTTTTCTGCAGCTCAGAGTAGATGTTTTTCCCACATATCTTTTGTGACATCGTCACCACAGGCTTCAGTGGTTTTCGTTGGGATACAACTCTACAAAGTAGAGCAAAATGAAGAAGTAGCCTTCGTTCTTTCTTTACAAATAAAAACTAAATCAAAGCTGAAAACATCGCTGGCCGGATCTCGCACCTAAGGGATCTGGCTTACGCAGCAACCAGGGGCTTTCCTTATCACTACCTCTAGTGAGCTTAAAACCTAACCAAGTTGCCAGTAGCCTAAGTGAGCCTTGACATTGTCTTCATTCAGTATTAGCTCAGCTCCAGTGAGAAGTCTTCAGAATTGGGCTGAAATCCAACCTTTCCAATGGATGATATGATCACTTGCTGAGTTTTTGGATAAATCAAGACTTCCTGTAGCATTTTTTCAATTTTCAATTTTAATTACCATCTTTTATTAGACACAGTTTAAAACTTCTAAGTCATGAAAGATCATTCACCACCGATACCTCAGACTTTGTTCTCAGTGGGCGGGGCTAAAATGATGTCATTAATTTACCATACAAATGTGACATGTATGAGGAAGTGCAGAACATTTAGAGCGGATCTGATAATGCATCGGGCTGTTTAAAATATTCTAGGAAGCAAAGTTCAATTCAATTCAATTCAATTCAATTTTATTTATATAGTGCCAATTCATGAAACATGTCATCGCAAGGCACTTCACAAAGTTAAATTCAGTCACATTATATAGCAATCCCTCATATTGAGCAAGCATAAAGCAACAGTGGAAAGAAAAACTCTCCATTAACGGGAAGGAAAAACCTCCAGCAGAACCAGGCTCAGTATGAACGGTCATCTGCCTCGACCGACTGGGTTAATTCAAATTCCAATGCAAATCAACTATCCTGTTTGCTGGATTATAAAGATTGTTCATACCCATTTCGCCGCGGATCGGATCATGCATGTGTGATTTAAAGCCAACCATAAGCAAATGGTGAAAAACAGAAATTCGTCACTCCTCCACACCCACAGGGTCCAGGACAGAAACACTGTTAAAAGCAGGATTCAACACCAACGTGTTCTGTGTCATCGGATATCAGAAACAGACTTATATGAGTCAGAGCATAAAAGACAAACTTCCACCAATGACACATGTGACTTACTCACTGGTGGGCACAGTTGTGCCAATCCACAAAGACAATTGCAGGACTAACTTTTCGTTCATTGCATTATCAATCTCACCAAGTTAAGAAACTGACTGACCGGTTAGCTTCCACTATTTTGGGTTTCAATACCTGTTAAAATGCTAACAACATTCACAAGATAGTCATCCGCTGTTTACATCACTGTCCTGGCTCTTACGACACATCCACACAGATTACTCTCCAAGAATAGCAGACATAGCTCTACAAAAAAAAAAGAAAAGGAAAAAAAAACATTGTTAAAATCTGTGCTGTTCTCTTCTTAACTTTCTTCTTCCTGATATGATGAGGTCTTGATATTGTCAGCTCCCATTGCTCAAAAACAGAGACGCCGGTATCTGCTGCTGTGTGACATTTAATTAGTAGTGTAACAGAGCTTTCTGGGTTTGTTACCAGAACCTCATGAAATGGAAGGACAAAGGATTCGGTGCTGTGCTTTTGGATCACCGCATGCCTCAGAGGGACACTTTAATTTATCCGACTTTGCACAAAACACCAGAAATTCATTTATACAGTTTACAAGCGGTGTGGTGGGTTGCCTGTTGGGCTTGTTTTGGGCTTGTTTGTTTTCATACAGCTGGTGGCTTTTTTCTCTCGAAAGAACTGGCAACACTCGCTTCTAGCACACACACACCGTTTTTAGGCTTGTTTTTTATTTTTGATGTTTCTGCCTGTCCAAAGTCGTATAGCATATTCTTCCTAAATTCTTCCACTGCTGTGCAAAAGTTAAAAAAAATAAAGTGCTTTATCCTGAACTAAAACAGCTTTCCTCTCAAAAAGTGGTCACCAGAAGTACTGTCTAAGGAGTGAGGTAGCAACGTGCCCACTGGAGGACCCAGGACCTGATGGTAGGGGAAACATATAGCCTATCAGGAGGGTCTGGCTCTTTCAATTAAATCCTCTTCTGCTTCACAACTTAACCTTAGATTTGCTTTTTATTCATTTTACTCAATCTAGTGTGTAACTCTGGTGAATCCTATCTGTGTTTATTTGCCACTGTTATGCCCAGATTTCCTCATTGTGGGACAATAATGTTTTTTCTAACCTTCTAATCTAATCTAATCTAATCTAAACTGTAATTCCTGATGAACCTCTGATAATTGTTGGTAAATCCAAGTAAAATTTGTTGTTGTTTCCTAGAGGAAACAGTAGGATACTTTTTCCCTGCTTTGATCTCATTTGGGTCTGCTTTCACCCTTGAAGATGTAACCAAGGAAGAAGATGTATGGTACGTGCTATTTACACTTATCTGCTTTGACAAAAACAGTTTCATTGCAGGACTTGGCAAGCATGAACTTTGTACTCAGACAGTTTTATTTTAGAAAAGGTAAGGTTATTGTCTATTGGTAAGGGCCTGAGGAGGGTTTTCAGTAGATGGTTCAGTGGTTTCATTTATCATGTTATGATAAATGAAAAAAAATCCAGTTGCAGTATTATTATTATTATTATTATTATTATTATTATTATTATTATTATTATTATTATTATCATAATTATTACTGATGATGATGATGATGATGATGATGATGATGATGATGATGATGATGATGAATAATTTAATTTATGACACACATTACATTTACAGAAACTCTCAAAATGCTACATTAAATAAACCATTAAAAAGCAGGAATAATAAAATGTAAATTACAAAAGTAGTGACTGCAATAAAACCAAAGGAAAAAAAAAAACAGGACAAAACATTTAAAAGAGATCATTAAAAACTTTGGGCAAGTTGAAAACCATGTATCATTTTCTTTTCACTTCACAGTTATTTGCTACTATGTTGAGGTCTATCTCAGAAAATTCTAATAAAGTGCATTAAAGGTTGTGGTTGTGCCATGACAAATTACAAAAAAACAATACTGATGATAATTGAAGCACACTACACTGTACAGTATCTCTATAAACTCTCAACTCAGAGCTTGTTGTGGACACATTGGTTACAGCCTCAGGGATTAGAAAACACATGCAACAAACGTGTGTCATCAATATCTTTGCATGGTTGTCTAGTCACGTGTGCAGAAGCAACAATTGCCCATGCTATGAGTGTGAAAATTCATGCGCATTCATTTGCTTTCATGTCAGACATTTATATGTGCTTACTTGTGTTGCAGCTCGGGGAACTTGGCAGCACTCGTTCTCCCCGAAATGCAGTGAAAATTATTTGCAGGTTGTTGTGTTAAGTTCTCCAGTTTGTTTGTTTGTTCTGCTATAGTCCCATAAAAACTCGAGAACATTGTGTTGCCTCCGCCCTGATTACTGTACATATTGAGGGCCGCAAGTGGAGCGGGGACGTTTTCCACCAGACTGCACAGGGATGCTGATTACAACAGTCATGGGAAGTCTGATGGTGGTGGGACAGAGAGGGTCTGAAGCGCGGATACATCAGTCAGGGGTCATTTACGTCTTTATATCCCATCCTCGTTTCTTCCCAATGCTTACAATTGAAAATGGACTTTCAAAAAAATAAAAAAGAGGGGAAAACACAAACAACCCAGAGCGACATCTATCTGGGACCGAACATTTAGGGAGACGGAGCCGGACAGCATGAGCTGGGTTCTGCCAGACCGGAGAAGGTGGAAGCCCAGCTGGGTCCCATTACGGCTGGACCACATGTGTTCGTAGTGGAGTTGGGGGGCAGACCAAGGGGGCAGGATGGGAGCGGAGAGGGCAGCAAGGAGGAAGTGCTGAGAGCGATGGGCCTAGACCCTGTGAAGCTTTATTAGCCTGTCGTCTGCTCTTCTCAACAGAGCCCCTCACACCCCCTTGTAACACCCGCCACCTTATCTCACCTCCACCCCCCCACCCCCACCCCACCCCTAACGTTTCTGCCCTCGGGCACCGCCAGGGCAGAAAAGTATTAGAAGAAGGGAGATGGGTCTGGACCACCCAGACACACACACACATACACACACCCATAATGGCTACCAGGAGGAGGCCACGGCATGAGAGCTGCAGCTGGGAAAAGAGAGAGGGACATTTACAAACACGCTTGTGTTTGAATGACACAAACTACACACTCTGAAGTGAGCTGCACGTGCACGCAAGGAGTAACAGCGACCGACAGTCCAGTCTTTTATGGAAGTGTCAGACACATATGTCTCCATTTTGCTATTTCTTTATTTCGTGTTGCTCCATTAGCTGGGATGGGCCGGTTTAATTTAGCTGGAAATATTTGCATTTATGTTAATGTTCTTAAGTATTTGTTACTGCCATGACCATCTGGGAGTTTCTGATGTACGTAGGTAGTTAAAGTAGAGGCGGATATCCATTCCTGTGTGTGTGCAGGTGTGTTTGAATGAGGCAGTGATAAAAAAAAGACACACTCATAATCCGTTTCTGTGCATACAGGGCCTTGCAAAGGTATTCTTACTTTCTTAGCTTTTTTTTTCCTTTGCTCTAATCTGATACTCCTAAATAAAATGTTGTGCAACCAGTTCCTTCAGAAGCCAACAACTGTTGAATGGAGTCCATCTATAGTGGAATTTGAAGTATCGCATTTTAAAAGGTTGATGGAAATGGCAAAATTTGAATCAACTTACTAAATTTCACTTGAGGTGGTTTTTGACTGTTTTGAAACAGATTAAATGCGCTAAAGAAAATGGAGACACAGTTTGTTAAATAAGTTCTGACATAGCAAACTTTTACCTCACATGACTGATCGGCTGTTTCTGCTGTTGGCGTCTTCTCGGATGCGACCATAACACTCGAAAGCATGGCTGGAAGCAACAACATGTACGTGTGGACCGACGAAGAGACTCAAGCATTTTTTAGTCTCATCAGTGAAAAAAATAGCAAGACTTTCATTAAAATGTCACCCTATTACTGATCTGTGGTCCATGCTAGTTTGGATCCTCTACTTCCTGTTTATCACAGCGTAACATTACCGTATGACGACACTACGCCTTGCGTCGCCTGGTCAATTCGCTACAAACCAGTAGATGGAAACACGTCTGATTCTCATTTTCTTTTTTTGCAACATTTTTAAAACTTTGCTCAAAATTTGCATGAGAATTAGATGGAAACACGGCTTGTGTGTAAGTCTTCTCAATAAAAATGCAGGCATTCTGAGGAGGTCACAGAGGTCTGTCAGAGAACAGCATCAAGAAGAACTAGGAGCACAATAACCGGGTTATGGAGAAAGTTGTGGAGGAGTTTAAAGCAGGGGTAAGTCATAAAACAATAGCCCAATCATTGAATATCTCAGCGAGCACTATTCAGTGTCCAACTGAAAATCTACCATGGCCGTCCCGGTCAACTGGGCAAGGAAAGCATTTATCAGATAATCAGCCTGAAGATCCATGATAACTGGAGGAGATGCAATGGCCCACAACTCGGTTGGGAGAATCGGGTTGATAGGACAGCACTCCACAAACCTGATTTTTATGATAGAGAGGCAATAGAAAAGGCAGTGCAATAAGAAATTCCTAAGAAGTCCCATTTGAGGTTTGCCACTAGCGACAGAGGCACAACACGCATGGAAGAAGGTGCTCCGGGTAAATGTGATGAAAAAACAGTATGTGTGAAGGAAATCTAGCAGTGCAAGTCACATTCTGAACACACAGTAAAACATGGTGCAGCCCTTTCTTCAGCAGGGACAGAGAAGCGGGTATGAGTTCATGGAAAGATGAATGAAGTTGCAATGTGAGGATTAGACTCCTCCCAACCAGACGATGATCCTAAACATACAGCCAGAACTAAAATTATCTTTTTTTTCTGTCTAAATTTTTTTTTAAAACCATGTATCATTTTCCTTCTACATCACAAGTTTGAAATTGTGATTTGTAAAAAAAAAAAAAAAGTTCAAACGTTAAAAAGGTTTGAATACTTGAACTCTAGGAAGATATCAGAGCCTTTGTGTACGTGCTAACGTGTCACAATCCTGACGTAGCTCACAGTCCTTTAGGCTATTCGTTCCGGTCAATCACCTCCCCGTCTACACATCCTTCCAGCCCTCCAGCACAGGCTTAGTTTTGGTCTGGAAACAGAGCCACCTCCATCTGCAAATGTTCCAGCGTTGTCGGACCAGTAGTGGGGATTATGTAGTTGGTAAGAGACAGATAATCAGCCTTATAACTGCGTCTGGGCAAATCGCTTATGGGCTGGACCTTCAAGCCTCAGACTTATCCGTACATGAGCAGGAGTCTAAACCTGATGGTGCTCCTCAGGGGCTTAAATAAAGCGTCGCTTGTTGTTAAAAAACTGTGAAAAAGACATGTTTTCATTCTCAACATCTCTGACAGTCTTTTTTTTTTGCCTTAAAGGAAGCGTTCCCTTTCCAGTTTAAAATTATTCATGTACTCAATACAATTTGTCTATAGAAAAAAAGAAACAGTGACTGATTTAATAAACCCTTAAATCTTTAAGAAAAAAAAACGAATTCGAAAGAATATTAACACTATGATTAGACAACTGGATCAAAAAGTTAAATACCAAATCTTTAATAGTTACAGGGCCAAACAAACACACACACAAAAGAGCAAGAAATAAACCAATGTAAATGCCACCTGATTGGAGCTTGTTGTGTGCAAAGGAACTGAGGGTGTTTTGTTCAAAGCTAATCATTAAACTTCAAACAAAAGTTTACTGTGGCAACATCTCTGCCAAGAAAAAAAAAAAGTATGTGTGCGGCTCCATTTGCATGTTGATATTTGTACATCTGAATGTGTGCATGCTCTTAAAGTTGATTTTACTCTACCACGCTGGTCCAAAGGGACTTTTCTCCTGTGTGCCCTCGTTCTAGTCGAGACCCCAGAGGCCAGGTTACAACGCTTAATCCTTCAACCATTCAATCATTAAGGCCTTTTATACAGTCTGTCCCCAGACTTCCCTTGCTCGTAAAAAAAATAATATTTGTCTTTCCAACTGCACTGTGGACCACAAAGTCCTCATGTTTTATTTTGGTCGCGGCAGTAAAACTGTTCTTCCCCGGTGCTAAACTACTTTCACGATAAACTGTTGTTCTTGTTCTCTAACTGTACACGGGTTTGTGTCTGTGTGAGAGCAATTACAGAAATTTAGTGTGGATGGGGAAAAGGCGTTTGAGACTCAATTTGGCAAAACTCTTTATCTTTTGTTTATATACAGATAGAGAAAACGGAGAGCAAAACCAGCAGATGAATGATTGGATTACCCATCAAATTCCTGGCTTTGACCATTATACATTTTTTTGTGTGTGTTATGTGTTGTATTCCTGCTCTGAAGGAAATAATATATGCATAAATTATGAATGATTATTGCATTTTAATATCTCTACATATATTGGAAACAGGCAACTTAAGACTTACACTGCTTTTGCTAAAGCATTAAATACATTAAATTTCAAGTAACTTTGTGATATTTTTTTCCTAAAACGTGAGAACTGGTGATGAATTGCATTGCACACTGTTCTATAGTTTTCTAAAGTGTTATGGCTAAACCACTCCTGCACCAGTCTCTGTCCAACATGCGCACCTTCATATGTCCGCAGATGCCATTTGTGACGCTCGGCAGTCATTTAAGAAGTTGTAAGATGATGTGAACAATAAAAATCTTTTCATTTCTGAAATAGGATACATTGTTGTGTCTCTCACAACACGGGCCTTTGAACTAATAACAATCTTTGAACCTTGACTGTGTATGATTAATCCCTGACTGTTAGCACGAAGCATTAAACAGGTTAAGACGAGCAGATTTATTATCCAAAGTTATGAGTGTATGAGTAGAAGTACAGCTGATATCAACTTTTAATTTGCAATGGAAAATGGATAGCTCAGGTCTTTGCTCCTCGCTATGCCAGGATTATCTCTTGAGTTGTTTCCCATGTGCCCACACTATAACATGTAAAAGCATTTCTGTCTATTTTTCTCCTTTTACATGAAAGAAGCAGCAGATGGACAGGAGCATGACTGATTTTATTCAGTGCCTTTAAATCCAAATGACAAGTATTTGAGGCTGATTCCATTTCATGTAAACCATTCATATCTTCTTTATTTGCATTATCATTATTTTTTAGATTTTGGCGGCTATTTGCCTGACAGTTTTTGATAAACTAAGCCTGTTATGTTCTGACTACACAGAATCTATAGATCAGCATGTTACACTGACCATTGTAGAGTGTCAATAGCTACGTTTACAAGGACAAAAGTCATCGGAATAAAGGGCCAATCGGGAAAAAAAAGCGTCATATAAACACACCAATAGGAATATGATGATCAGATTAAGCTCAATCGGAATAAAATTGTAATCTGAATGAGAGGGGTGGTTTATGCTGATTGATTATCTGATCAATGTGCATATAAACGCTTGTCAGGCTCAGGTTATTCAAAATTTGGCAAACTGACACGAGTGCGCATGTGCGCCCGATGTAAAGTTGACATACTTCCGTGTTGTTGAGTGGCGGAAATACGTTGGGAAGCAAAACTGTCAGGGCTCTCGATAAACCTTTCTGTTCGAAAAAATAAAAGAGCTCAAAATTGTTGTTTACTCAGTAACATTTCAACCGTAATTACAACATTGTGCAAGTCCAGCCTGGGCGTTAAGAAAACAAACAAACTGGTATAATACTGATTTGTTTATTATTTTTGTTGTTTAGCAAAGACGGAAGAACTTATACAGTTTTCTTTAGGGAAATTTGATAACTGCACGTCAGAGTTGTTCTATTCTGAATAAAGACAGGTATATATACACACACATTATGTTCAGATTAATTGATTGTGTGGCCATATAAACAGTACAATCCGATTATTTAATCCAGATACATTTTAATACGATTGTAAAATTTTGTGCATGTAAACATAGTTTATGAGACACAAACAGACACAAAAATGCACTAAAAATCACTCTAAACTTTATGCATTGTTTGAAACCAGGTTGGAAATAAGCTGTAAAATTGCATCCAACGGTTATTGCTTGAATCCTCAGAGTACTTTAAGGTCTAGAGCAGCTACAGCTGAACCAAGATCATTTCTGTATTTTACCAGAGAAAGAAGCCGCTGAGGAAACAAATATAATACAGGCTAAGGCTTTTAAACCTTCCCATGTTCGCATCTGAACAGTGTTTTTTTATTAAAGTGTAGCCTAATATCAAATCCATATTTCAAGAAGTGCAGTAATGTTTATCTGTGACTAAACCATAAACCAAACTGTAAATGCTGAGAGCCTTATTTTTTAAATAACAGAGCCAAATGGATCTTCCTTTACGTAACCTAGAAGAAGATCCATTTAGCTCCTCGTGTTGCAAAAGGTTCCTTAAAGTCAGTTTTAAAAAAAGCCATATCGATTAATTAAAGTGCCAAACAACTCATCAACTTTTGAGTATTTATGCATGACACCAAGTCATTTGCTCCAAATGCATGTGAAATGCTTCCTTCTTAGCTAATGAAACAACGATCTTAGACACATGAGAAAAGCTTAAGCAGGAGAGGAGAGGAGAGGATAATATTTGAAAAGAGCCACTTTGGAGATTATCTTAAACTCTTAAGTAATGTTTTAGATCCATAGCCTAAACTGGTGCTCAGGAAGTGATCAGAACCCTCACAGAGAATGGCCTCTGAAGTCCATATTTCCTAAAGGTTAAAGTTTTTCTTCATTTCGCCAGTAGTGATTGCGAGTGGAAACAAGCTCAAATTCAGGAACAATATTGTGAACATTGCTTTCAACGTTTATTCATTTTAAGTCAATGCTTCAAAAGTGTAAGGGAAGAGCATTGAAAGGGCGTTTTGCAGCAGCTTGTGTGAACTAAAAAGCAGGTTTAGGCTGTGTCAGGTGCAGACTTATATTGTACATATTGGTGGGCTGGTGCATAATAACGTGTATTTAACTACACATTTCCTTTTTATTGAATGGCACACCATTTAACAACATTACAGTTATGGTAAAAGCAATGAAGATCATCTTTCAATTCTAGACTTTTCTACATCTCAGCACAATAGCAAGGATCTAGACCCTACCAGGTTTGTAAAGGATTTTAATCTGGCCTCAAATGTAAAAAAAACAAAAAAAAAAAAAACACTGTCAAAGTCTAGTATGGAGCATAAATGTGTGGAAAAAGTACAGCACTTGGTTGAATAGGTGGTAGAATCAAAACTAACAGCCATGACATTCAGTAAAACGTTGCATGACTTTTCTGGAGAATCCTTTGCCAACTCTTCAGTGTTGCCTCTGCTCATTGAGAGTGTTGGAAAACTGGCACCTGTCAGGATCCTGCTCTGGTTGTGTTCTCTTGGTTGGTCTTCTCCTCCTCTATCCTGCTCCTTTCTTAATTCTTAGCTGTCTTAGCGGCGAACCACATCTGGCTCTATATGCCATCTTCTCTAAGACATTCTAACACTGTTCAGTTTGAAACTAAGCCTTAAATTAGCATTACTCCAGAGCTATCGGTGTGTTCGTGCATTCTGACCACAGGACAAAACCTTCCACACTGACAGCCTCACATTTCACTCTAAAATACTTTGTTATATAGAGGAGTATATGATCCACTCCTGTCTTAATTCCATAGAAGCAACAATTCAACAAGTATCATGTATTTAGCTTTTTGGCATCCTTTTTTTTTAAATGACAATGTTGAGTATTTCATATGGTTTTGAACAGTTGAGATTAGACATAAATGATTTTAGAAACTTTTTTTTTTTAACATGACGTTGCTGCACAGGATGATTCGGGGCGTTAAAGTCTTGCAGCCTGTATGTGTTACAGCGGGGAGGCTGCTTCAAAAAGAGAGTTTCAGAGTATTTTCTGATTAAAGATTAACTTGTGGCCCAGCTCTCAACCCTAAATTCTGTTTGGCTACCTGTGTTTAAAATTACTGTTATTGCTCTCTGTAGTCCTGTCGCATTGCCTTGCGACAATCATCCGCCGGCTTGCAAAATGAAGTCATGACGGGTTCAGCGCGCATGCAGGGAAAAACAAATACACCTAGGCGTGATATGGCGTGCTTTATTTCACACCTTATCAGATTTTGATACTGTTAGAACAGCAAGCTGTTGCTACTGCAGAAAAGGATGCCAAGCCCGTCTCTGCCTTATCAGCTCTTTACAGTGCCACTAAACTTAATTCCTCATCACTCTTCCTACTTTCAAAAGCATCAGATCCTTCAGGGCCGGTGTCACATGTTGGGAGGCCGATCAGAACAGCGCCCTCTACAGCTGTTTAATCTGCTGATTTACTATATTTCTCCGACCTATTATTGCTGTGTATCCATAGACATTTATGTAGCTACAGAGCACATTTCTCCAAGCATAAACATTATGACACTCTAGAGTTTATGATTCACTTATTTCAAGGGTTTTATAGCTTTTGTGAAGTTTAATGATAGCTCCAACTGCTGAGGGAAGCAAGGTGAGTGGGAGGTCTGTGTATGATTTTAGAATTGGCTGTTTTGATCAGGAACCAGGAATGAAAAAAAGTTGCTGGTTGATGTTCTTTTCGATTCGAAAATTGGTCGAAAATACACGTTGTTTTTCTCTTTTATAGTCGCAAATGAGTAGAAATTTAAACATGGGTTGAGGTTCTTTTTATGTTGGACGTAATGAAAATAAAATGTGTGAGATCTATGTGTGTAAAAACACTCAGCCTAACCACATTTAGGCAGTGACATCAAGGGGTGAGCATTTACCCTGCCAGCACAAAGTGAGGTACAGAAGAAACAGCGCCACCTACAGTCACAGTGCACAGTGGTTGAAAAGCTTAAGTTAGAGGAAGATTAAACAGAATTTTTTTTTCACTTTGCAGGTAATTTTGCTTTTTAATTAAAAAAAAAATACTTTTAATGACCCCCCCCACACACACACACACACACACACACACACACACACACACACACTAAAAGCAGCTTGTTTTCATATTCATATTCTGTATTTCAAAACAAATCTGAAATGGCCCCTTGTTTTTTTTTTCTGCAAAAGGCAAATCAAAGTAACAAAAAAGGGAATGCACAAAAAAACGAGATCAACCGAAGAAAAGATGGACAGCTACAAGGGTTTGGGTGGCGAAGGGGGTTGATGCTGGTGAAGAGGAACATGAAGTGGCAGAGTGAGTGTTCAGTATCAAGGCCAGGTTGGGTTTCCAGCTTCAGCGTTGTCAACACTCTCCAAGCGCCAGGAGAGGAGTTCACCCTTACAACCGGAGCTGGCATCACTGCTCTCATGCTAAAACCACTCCAGCATTACAACGCGGACACCCGGCGAACATGACACCGGCGTTTGGTCCAAAACAGCATGCAGGAGCAATTCTGTCAAGGCCCGGGCCATCTGTAATGAATGTTCTCGCCCTACATTGCTTGATCTCGCTGATCCTTCCTCTCTACTCCCCTCCAGGTTTCGATTTCTTTAATTCCAAACAAAGTTTGTCACACGTGAACCCCTCTGGATCAAAGCCTGATAATCTGACAGTGCCTCACATCTGAAGTGTGATGTTTAAATTCCAGCTTAATGGGCAATTGGACAGAAACAACCAGTTGTGAAAGAAAAGTATCCCATAATCACAAATCAGAGTAAATCTTATATATATATATATATATATATATATATATATATATATATATATATATATATATATATATATATATACGCAACTTTAATACTGCAGCAGGGAGAGCACATGTGCTTGTTTAATGCTGGTGTGTTAGGATGATAGAAGTGTAGCAGTAGCAGGGAGAAATGGAGTAGGGTCTGTGGCTGCCTGTGTTTAGGTTTAGGAGTGTCTGATGACAGCTAGCTGTTCTTGAATGTGGCTTCAAGCTTCCCACACTGAAGCTCCGGCAGTGGATCTCCCTGACGTCGAAAGGCTGCAGCATGACTGATAGCCAACCACTTCTACGGACAGACACAGACGGCTGAGCAGTGAAACGAATAGGCTTTAAGCAGGGAATCCATGTGCAGCCGACACTTTCGCTTAGCATGACTGGTTTGATATTTTTGGTAAATTGCATTTATTCAATTTCATGCCGAGAGCTAAACAAGAAGATTGAAACCACCCTGCAGTCTATGCAGCGAATGCGAGACTGCAGCCCGCAGCCAGTTGTGTATTTTAAAAACAGAAATCTTTGAACTTGTTTTTGTGCAGATTAAACAAACATGCATTGAACTTCCCTTGCAGTGATACATTGGGACTTTATTATTGCAAGGTCAAATTGTTTGTTTAATGGACTCCTGCCATTCTATTTCTGCACTTTCAGCACTCCGGTTCTCAAACATAACTTTTATTTATGGAAGATATTACCAAAGAGTTTGGAGAAGCAGGCTGGAACTTTCTGAAGTCGTTAAATTTTTAAGTGCTGTGAGTAGATGGGGGTAAAATTGATAGGGGTTGATTTAAAAATAATAAAGTTTACCACTGCATAGAGAATTTATACTGGGAATATAAGATGCAGGCTCGCCATTAGATGTGTGAAACAGCCGCCTTTTGCAGACTGGAGCTGCAACGACTATTGATCATCCTAAATCTCTTTTGAACTCCCACTTTCTGTCATTGGCTTTTATTTCTAGTTGAGTAGAACAACTTGGTTCTAATTTGGATTTATTTAGTTAATTTTATAGATTAGCTATAACTTTTTACATATTTTTCTTTGTCCTTTGTAGTTCACATTTACTGTTTAATAAAGTATCTGCTTATATTATTCTTTGTGCAACACTTTGACAAGCTGTCAATACTTTAAATGTGCTGCCGAACATTAGAAAAGGCAACTATTAGCCAGTGAGTAAAACTAGTGTTATCATACTACCATTGTGTACTTTCCTGTTAAATGAATAAATGTGTTTTATGTTAAATAGCTGAATAGACAAATTAATAATAATGGGGAAATACATTTCGACCTTGAATTCCCATAGAAAGTTCAAAATTAACTTAAGCACACATTCAATTTTCTCTATTTTGTGATTGTCTGGTTAATGCTGTTTTTGTTGTTGTTTTGTTAGTGGCTGATGCCTAATTAAGTAATCAAAACAGCTGATGGTCAATATTCTGAGTTTTCTTTTGAGGCCACTTTCTTGTAAGATAGTTATTTTTTTTACCTGTTTAACACAGCTACTTTGTAGTTAACCAGGGACCAAACTATACTTTAAACAGTTTAAACGCTACTATTATTATTATTATTATTATTATTATTATTATTATTATTATTATTATTATTATTATTATTATTATTATTATTATTATTATTATAGATTCAGACAGGTCCAGATGCTTCATTGTCATAGCTAAAAAAAAAAAAAAAAAAAAAAACTCACTCTGAATGTCTCTAAACTTCTTTCTTGAAGCCGTTTGTTCATCTGTTTGTTTTCATCACCCGCACACATTCCCAGTGCTGAATGTCAGCTGGACCATTCTCTTTAAAAACAACTGATGAATAAATGCTGTTTGGAATTATTCAGTCTTTTCTAACATGATAGATATTTGCACTTTTGCAATCAAATGTAAGCCTGTTTGAATCAGTCCAACCAACTCCAGTATTCCCAAAACCTTGAAATACTGGAGCAATATAAATGTAGTTATGTGGGTTTTTCTTTCCTTCCCCTTAAGCAAACATATTAGGCCCTTTGGATTGTGAACATAATCCTAACGTAACATTTTCATCAACTGAGCTCTCAGCCCTGCAGTGGACTGGGCAATTGTTCAGGGTGTACCCTGCCTTTTGGTTGTTGGCAGCTGGAATAGGCTCTGCAACCAAGTTGTTGACTTTAATGAGAGCAACAAGTCATTTAAAGTAAAGATGCTCGAGTCCAAGTCCAGTCACAAGTCATTAGCATTCGATTCAAAGTCAAGTCATTAGTCTTTTCTAACATAACCAAGTCAAATCTCAAGTCATCAAATCTGTGACTTGAGTCAAGTGATACATTTAAAGTTCACACCTCTGGAAAATGGCTAATGATTTTACAGGATAGCTGTTTAGTTGCTAAAAAAAACTCTTTAAAATAATATATTATTCACAGACGAATTAAATAGGCTAATTATGAGACAGTTTATGAGTACTTTTAGTTTAAGAATTGTTTTGGACAAAAAGAACAGAGTGGATGTATCAAAACCACCCTATTAGCATCACATTCTGGGTCATTTCTCTCAATTTTGAAAACAGGTAATCTTATGTCATGAAAACAGTTCAAAAGTAAATGATGGGGAATGGTTTCCACTTCTCTGTGGTTTCTTTTTAGTTCCTGGTTTTAGGATTAATTAAGCAGAGGAACTTGTGGAAAAATAACACAATTTATCAGACTTTCATGGTGGAATCATTGCAGACCACATGCTTGCTGTACCTTCAAGACTTTGCAAATGCTCTGAAAAAGTTTGCATGCTAAAACTGAATGACAAAGAAATCAAGTGCTCACAAACGGAAACATTTAGTATTTATGTAAAAACAACAGCTAACCTTCTTGCGCCTGCCCTGCTCACAGCTGAAGCAGAATGAACATGGCAGCTCAGGACGAAGCACGCATAGCTGCTGCTATCACATCTGTTTTGTCAGAATCCACATCTTTTATCTTTTATAGAAGAACAGCAAGAAACATACCTTTTCTGTGGTTTCTCATGGCGCCTGCTTTTTACAACATTTTCGTTTGATACTGTGATTGGCTAAAACCAAAGTTTGGTAGGAGGGCAGTAGGTGTCACTTTGCTCGCTCACCTTGGAAAGTTCTGCTGAATGTCCCTCCTTGAGAGCAGGCCCAGAGTGATAATCTGTTGAATTTAACAGAGAGTGCTACAGATGATCAATCTGGTTTGCCAGGTTAAAGAGGTGTGGCCGGAGGGGGAAACAGTTGGTAGCCCTGTTGCCTTGCAGCGAGGAGGTTACGGGTTTGAAACCTGGCCTGGAGTCTTTCTGCATGAAGTTTGCAGGTCCTCCCGATCCATGCATATGTTCTCTCAGGGTACAACAACTTCCTCCCACAGTACAGAGACATGACAGGCTAATTAGTTACTCTAAATTACCGTAGGTATGGGTGTGTGCACCGTTGTTTGTCCTTTGTGTGATGGACTAACTATCTGGCTCAGGTGTGCCCTGTCTCCTGCCCAATGACACCCACTTGGCTCTGCAAGGGTAAGCAGGTATATCCAATGGAAAAATGAATAGATGTTAAAAGATTCTGCTTCATATTACTTCCTGTGGAACTTTATTTTTTGTTTCAAAGCATTACTGATATGCCTAAATAGAAGTTTGCAGATGTCAACAGGAAAACATAGAGAATATAATTTTTATGGTGCTGCTGACAGAACTGTCAAATGCCATTGCAACAATGTTTCTTCATGTTCTGTAGGTGCAAACCAGAATGTACGTACCACAGTGAGGTGCATCCTTTGGGAATTGCGGAGGAGCAGTTCATTCCTCAATTCCCACAAAATATTTCCGTATTTATACATTTTTTTAAATGCTTAAGTAGCTGTATTTGCAACTCCTTTATCACGTGGCCCTTCACTGAAATTCACTCTGCCTGTTCTGTTTTTCTTAGTAAGAACCTGAAATCCTGAGGCTTTCATTGCTTGAAGGCTGCTTTTATTAAGGCTGTGGATATTTTATGGTCAAGGGGAATGAAATACATTAGCTAAATGCAGTCTGTTTTTATAGGACTCGTGCAGCTTCTCCATTAGGCCAGTCATTTTGGTCTACACCTCATTCTGCTCGCCATAAAGAGCGAAACCTCAGAGAATGTGCATGTGTAAGCTGTGCGTGGAAAAACAATGACACGAGAATAGAAGCAGCAATCTGAGAAAAGAAAAGTGTTGTTTTTTTTTTTTTAAAGGGGGAAAGTCAGATCAAAAGGCTTGTGCGAAATATGAGAGGCTTTTGCATTATTCCCATGGTTGGGCACTGTGTTGAAGGAACCCCCTTCTTTTTTTTCTGACTGTCGTGCATGCACACACGGCCATTAACACACACATTAACACACGCGCAGGTCTGAGATCTCGCTGACCACCCAGCCAGCGGTGCCCTCCGGGCCCCACCTCTTACCTCGCTCTGAGGCGCTGTAGCTGAGAAAAACTACACCCTTCACTTCCTCTCCCTCCGTGCCTACCTAGTTCCTCCTGTCCCCACCTCCCTCCTTCGCTCAGTGCTCTCATTCATGTTGTAACAACTCGTAAAGGAAGGAGACTTTGACCCCCCTCAGTTAAAGGTTCCCAATCGCCCTCATGCATCTGCTCTGCGTAGGAGTGGGTTAGGCAAATTCAGAGCAACTAGTCTAACCGTGTTCTAACATCCTGTTCAAAGTTCCCTTGTAAATACCCATGGTACTAAAAGAGATTTTATTGAAAATAAACTACTGGCTTGTGTAATATTCCTTTTACTGATGCTAAGGTCTCATTAGAAAGGGTGAGCTCTCCTTCTGAAGCTGTTTGAAGACCAGACACCCCTTTTTTTTTATTTTTGATTAAGATGACAGTAAAACAGAATTTTAACAGGACCACCGTCAAAAAATTCATCCTGAAGAGTGACAGTTCAGTTATAGGTCAAAAGGAACTCACCTGACCTATAACTGAACTGTCTGGTGAAGTTATCTTGCTGTATGCAAAACCTTGCAAAGTCTTTCAATTTAAAACTGAAAATATGACCCTAAAACTGTTTGATTACAGCACCAAGATTAAATTTTTCTCCTGTTTGACACAAGATGCTTTAAATGGGATAATTAGTGCAATATGTATCAAATATGGTAATTATAATGCTGTGAAAACTTAGGGACTTTAGGGAACAAAACCCTCAAAATAAGGCAATAAAACACTGTCTATTTTGATTAACACTGCGTATGTCTTAAGTTTGATTTCACTGAGTGATATTTGTTCATTGATGTATTTGATCTGAGAATAGATATAGTATCTACTTCTTATTTATCTATTCTTAATTATTTATTATACTGTACTAGATATACTAGTACTGTATATCTTGTCTCTCTATGTAAAATTATATTCTTTTCTTTTTATCCCTCACAAATAAGAACATTCTTTCATTGATCTCTACTGTTAAAAGTCTATGGAGGAACATTTAAATTGTGTCTGGATTAGGTCCGTTGTTGAAAAACTATGTTTGAATTATCAGGTGGAGGGGAAATCATGTGCGGTTTTCAAATTTCTTTAAAAATAAAATCTAAAAAAAAAAGAATGCTTTGTGTTTTTATTCAGCTCTCCCAAGAGAAGACTTTGTGGAAACACCTTTTGCGGAAATTACAGCTGCAGGCATCTAGAAACTGACATTTCAGATCCTTTTTTTGCCAAAACTGCTCAAGCTCAGGTTAGATACAGTGCAGCAGGTCTTACCACAGATTCTCAAATGGATTTAGGTTGGACTTGGGCCACCCTAACACATGTGTCTGCTATGATTTAAACCATTTCATTGTAGCTCTGTTCGTATGTTCAGCGTTGTTGTCCTGCTGGAAGGTAAACTATCTCCCATCTGTAGTCTTTTGTGCAATCAAACAGATTTTCTCCAGATACAGCGATACCTAAAAATCTGTTCTCCACTAACCAGATCGCCTTTTCAGAGATAGATTTTTTTTATTCTTGCATAAAAGCCACATTTGTGATGTGTAGGACCAATATTTGTTCTGTTTACATATTCTCCCACCTAACCTATGAATCTCTGCAGCTCCTCCACAGTTACTATAGGCCTCTTGGTTACTTATCTGATTAATGTCCTCATTGCTCTACCTTTCAGTATAGATGGACTTGCAGCTCTTGGTATGTTTGCAGATGTGCCATCCTCTCCCAGATGATGAACTGAACAATGCCCCGAGGGATGTTGAAGATGTGGGATGTTATTTAACAATCTCACCCTGTTTGCCCTTTCCTTGCTGTCTGCCAGGACAGTGGACAAGTGGAACAAATGTGCATTTGTTTGGCTTTTGTTTCAAAAGCACAGTTCCTGTTTTGCACAACTAATATGGATTTGCAGTTGGCATCAACTGCAAATCTACTCGGGTGAAGCACAAAGCAGCTGTTTAGCGTACCTTAGCAGTAACAAACACCTCTTCATTTTCCAACAGTGGCTGTTTTATGAGGCATCATTTGCTTGAATCCAATAACTAACAGGTGAAACCGCTGTTAAAAGATACTTTACTTTGCAATTGCATCTAACCTGTTTTTTAATTGAACCAAAAAGCATGGGCTGAGTGTGTTAATCTAACCTCTGGAGGGCAACTTAAAGGGCTGACAGTGACAAGCAGTCGTTTACAGCCTGGCAGGCTGACAGACATCTGATTGGGCCGTCAGCCAGTCGGCGAAACAGGCAGAGAGAGAGAGAGAGAGAGACTGACATGGAGGTGCATGAAGGGACCAAGGGAGACATGACAAGTCCAGCGATTATTTAGTAAAAGCTGACAGAGCCACATTTGGAAGTAGAAGCAGGGGAACCAAACAGAGGTCAAAGGGCTTCCTGTCTCTAGTACCCAGAGGAGCTAAAGCACATTAGTCTCACCCAGAGACACCTCATTTTAATGAAGGGTATGCTGACGGTTAGTGCATTAGGTGGATTCAGACCATAAGCGGAATTTCTTTAAGGGCCCTGGAGCATGAACACATGGTCCATGCTTGATTATTTTTATGTTCTGCATTTTACCACAACCTGTTTAACAGTTAATAAGTATTCCAATTATAGAATAAAACGGGATTTAAGTTCATTCACAATACTTCTTCAATAAATAGCTCTAGGGGTAATTTACTTATTGAATAGAAAACCATTCCACTAATTATTTAAATAAACTGTTTTATTTGGTTCCTTATTTAACTTACACAGTAATTATAGTATGTTTTCATACCATATATATATATATATATATATATATATATATATATATATATATATATATATATATATATATATATATATAGCAATAATTTAAAGAATACTGGAGTCCGGTAATGTTTTATAACAGCTGTGTGGAGTAGTTTACCCTTTCCTCTACAGTTAAGTTAAAGTTAAATATATAGATAAATAAAACACTAATAGAGGATTTAAACACAAATAAAAAAGATACATGGACCATAAGTGTAGATTTTTTTTTAAAAAGCAACAAGCTGCTTAAACAAAATTCGTTTTGTTAAATTTTAATCCTTGTTTCCTGTGGATCAGGCTGTAATTGCAGCTCCTTTTTGCCGCAGACCTGCCAGTGCTGATCATAAACTCTCATATCCACCACGTGTAGCTTAGTCAGGGCAGGTGCTTTATCTATTATATTTATTGTTGTTTCTCCTTCTTTAAAGATTTCATTAAACATTTCATCACATAAGTGAAATACTTAAAAGTTTGGGAATATTTTTACTGAGCACTACAGATTAAAAATGCACCAACATGCATGCAAACAGGAAAGAGGAATAATGCTTGTACCTTGAAGGAAAAAGAGACAGACGAGTAAACAGTTCTGCTTGCTTTGCATGTGTCATTGGCTGTGTTAAATTTAATTTTTTTTAAATCATAGAAAATGCACAAAAGACTATTTTGTTTCAAAATATGTTTAAAACGGGAAAACTACATATGTTTAAACGTTTAAGCAGGAGCTAAAACAGAACTTTTTTTGTGTGTGGAATGATTCAAAGATTTAACAGTAAAACATAAATTATTAGCCACAGGGATTATTTAATTAGCTTTGAAGTATGACTCTATTAATTTGTGTATTGTGTGTATACACATATTGTGTGTGTGTGTGTGTGTGTGTGTGTGTGTGTGTGTGTGTGTGTGTGTGTGTGTGTAACTGGTGAATTCCTAAATCTTTCCAGGAGGAGTTCAAGTTCTCTTGAGGCCATAAGGGGGCCCTCTATGCAAATTTCAAAGTCTCCTTATACTTTGGGCCAGCCCTGGTCTCATTTTAGAACACCATCGTCACCATTTGTTTTGTCCGGCATTTCTCGACTTTATTTGACTATCGGCCAGATCAGCAAAATTATTTACTTTACTATTTTTCTAAGGTGCATCGATAAACACATCTAGGGAGTATATGATATTTTATTTCCCCTGCTCTGAACACTTAATGGGCACAGTCACAAATGCGGGCTTCTGGTGGATGTTCAACATATGTGTGTTTTTCATGCATGCCATTGTTTAGTCAAGTCTGGGTGCCAGTGCATGCTTCTCCTTCTCGTGTGTGTGTGTGTGTGTGTGTGTGTGTGTGTGTGTGTGTGTGTGTGTGTGTGTGTGTGTGTGTGTGTGTGTGTGTGTGTGTGTGTGTGTGTGTGTGTGTGTGTTTATGGGCCACTGCAGCCCTCTTTATAAACACATCAGTTGGGCTGACAGTGCGCAACAGGAGGGAGAGAGGGGCCTTCAGACAGCCTGGGACAGAGGCCTCGTAAAAAATCACTTCTAATTTATTTCCCCCCAAATTGGAAAGTGCACGCTCACACCTGACTAAATCATCACGCGTCAACTGGAGACGGCCCCCCACTGCATCCTGACGAAACCTGATCCCAGTTTTGCCGCGCAGGCCCAAGCCAGGCCCCGGCAGAGAAAACACAGTGTCACGCCGCATACATACACAGTCCTTAATGGCTTTTGCAGATGTGTTGCTCCCGATAGCCCCTCTTAAGCCCCATCACTATTGCTCCCTACCTCTTGACCTACACATTTGATCTGGCCAATACAAGTCATCAAAGCTTTATCGACTATTTTATTCCGCACACTTGTGGTGGGCTCCATGCCCTCCACACACCCTCTTGCTCTTTCATCTCCCTTTATTCACCATGCTGCTCTGCTTCGCGGGGCATTTTACTGTTTAATGCACTCAATTTCTTTTTATTTTCGTGAAAATATATGAGCTCACCCGACCGTTTTGTGTCTTTTTTGCTTTAGTCCGTTCCTGAAGAAATACCTCTGCGTCTTTGCCCCTGGTCTGTGCGGCGGATCTTCTGTGTTGTAATGTGAAAAACACATGTTATTACAACGTGTTTGACATGGCAACCATAAACTTGACAAACACTAAACAAACAGCAGGGGTGGACAGCAAGAGTGGTCAGGGCCAACAGAAGCCGTGTGTGTGTGTGTGTGTGTGTGTGTGTGTGTGTGTGTGTGTGTGTGTGTGTGTGTGTGTGTGTGTGTGTGTGTGCGTGCGTGCGCACGCGTGTCACATAAAAATTGTTTTGCATGGTGCAACTACCAAGGTTGTCACCACAGTGACTCATGGGAGGTCTGAATAAAGAGGAAAAACAAACCTGAGAGTATAAAGCTGGATTCAAACAGGCTGTTAGATCAGGTGCTTTCTGAATAAAAAAAAAATAAAATAAAAAAAACAGAGAATTTCACAGACAATGTAACACAAAATTGATTCTGAATGAATTTGGCTATATTTTTCAAATCCCTGATTTTTTGGAGGGTGCATGCTGCCCTGGCAGTCAAAAGCCGTTTTACAGAAATGCCAGACTATGATTGATCACACACCGCATTCTTGTCAAGGATCCCAGGCATCACTCTCATGGAGATCAGGCATGCACTGAGGCGTTTTGCTTTATGGGAAGAACATCTTAACGGCTGCTATCATTATCATAATATCCTGTTCATACAGATGTGGCAAAATATATATTAAATCTCTATGTTTTCGGCAAAGAATTTCTTATCAATTTTAACAATACTTATAAAGTCCATTCAAAACTGAAGAATGTTTGGTTTAGTTGTTTGACCCTTTATTGTATAGGCTCTACACATACTGTACAGTTGGGATCAAAGGTCGCCCTATAGTTGTCATTGTCATAGAGTTTGTTTGACAGATCTCATTAGATTGACCAATACTCTGAATGATAGGACTTGATCAAGATCTTAGTATAGGACCTGTGTGTTTACATTAGTTGGGAAAGCATTTGGGAGCCACTTCTAAACAGCTGCAGACTTAAAGATCAGTGGTTCACAAAAAAGCTGTTAGCGCATAACTTAATCGGATGTGTCACTAAGTTTTAGAAGTGTCAAATAATGAAGTACAAATATTTTGTCACCTTACTTAAGTAGAAATATTGGTTATCTATACTTTACTAGAGTAATAGTTTTTTTAGCCAACCTTTTACTTCTACTCCTTAAATTTTCATGCAATCCTCTGTACTTTCTACTCCTTACATTTAAAAATAGTCTCATTACTTTGATGTCATTGCAGTTTGTTTTCATTCCGGCTCATTATTGTTAGAAAAAAAAAACAGCAATAATTATGCAAACAAATTGCACCTCCTTGACTGAGGGAAATAGGTTGTAGTTTGAGGCTTTACCGCACCAAGTAGTTGTCAAAAGGCACTTAAGAAGAGACTACAGAAGAACTTAGCAGCTGTATGTAGCTTTGCATGGACATGTCTGTAGCAGAGGCTATACAGAGCCTGAGCGAAGTGTGTCTTTTGCCTTATCAGGAAGAAATTTTCAAGATGGTTGGATGCTAAATTAAATTTGACAGTGTTGCCATCAGCAATAGAATTGAGCACCATGCATATCAAGAAGGTATCAATAAAGAAGTATTACTAGTTATTTTTTGATTAATTACTAGGATGAATCGTTCAGTTTGAGCTATTTAGCCAAAGTGACCAGAAGTGGACTTTCAAACCTAGGAATATTGTATTAATTGTCATGCATGGTGGTGGCATCATGTTGTGGATCTATTAAATGGATGCATTACCCTAAATCGAAGTAACAAGAAGAAAAAAGACTATCTCGAGCTTCATCTCGGAGCAACTTCTAGATGGTTTAACTGATGATACAATTAGGTGTTTTGTATGAGAATGACCCCAAATCATGGAATGGGTAAATCAGACTAATATTAGCTTCCATAAAGTCTTTTCCCTAATCTCTGACCTCAACTCTATTGACATTTCTTTACAACTAAGGTGAAGTCTATCTTAGAAAATCAATCAATTTAAATTGACGTAGTCAGACGTCCAGTCAGAGTTGGATCTAAAGCTTCTTGATTCCCGAGCAAGCTGCAGCTTTACCAAACTATTACTGGGGGCCTATGCACATGAGCTTGCTCATATAATCTTGAATCTGTGTAGTTTAGAGCAAATGCACAGCAAAATTATACCTGTGGGGGGAAACAAATAAAATATGTCACCTCAAGCTTAACATTAATTAGCCATTTACACCTATGGCGAGTGTATGTAAACTTCTGAACTAACCTTTATGCAAAAAACAGTTTGTTTAATATTCCAATTGTACTTGAAAGCCTTTAAAACAATTGTGAAGCTTTTAAATCTAAATCTATTGATTTCAATTAAACATGATCTGCTGAAATGTCTAAAATAATCTAATCTAATCTAAAACTGCTGTGCTTTGTCCTCATTGGACATGAGAACATGACTCCAAGTGACAACATTTAGTTTTCTAGATTTATTATCATAAAATATTTTTGAATAATTATTCAGGGGAAAACTGCAGAGGAAAAAAAAGTCAAATTAATTTGGTGAACTTGAAACCATCTCGCCTTTGTTCGGCTGACTTCTCAGACTGTCTGTATATCACCACGGCTGACCGACCAGTCAAGCGTGCATATTCCAAACACAGTTGTGACCTTTACCTTCCCACCACAAATACTGTCCCCTGTCATTAAATGATGAAGGCTGTGGCGAAGGAGGTGAAAACCAAACAAAAAAACAGATCTCAGCATGCCATGGAAAAACAAAAAGTGCTGAAGGGGGCTGGGAGGGAGAGAGAGCGCAAAAACAACACTGAACAAGTCATAAGGCACAGTTCATGCGAAGAAAGTGCCTCTTTACAGTATGTACACTCATAAAAAGGCCTGCCGCACATGAATCAACACATGAACTCCATCAAATATAAATTTAACATAAAAATGAAGAAGTGAAAACAGAGGGAGACAAACGAACAGCATGAAAAAAACACTGGGTGTTTCTTTCCTGAAACTTCACTGGTTGGATTTAGTTTTTGCTTGAACTCTGGGTTCTGTTCTGGTTGAGGGAGGTACAAGACAAGAAAAAGCAGGAAATGATAAAGCCTTTGAGGAACTTTTCAGCCTACTACAGCAAGGCCAGGAGCAAAGGTCGACTGGATATCAGGAAAAAAGCACAGACATACAGCTTGGCTCCTATTTTGTGTCATTTTCTTACCTAATTTGTCTTTAAACAGGAAAAAAAAAAACGAAATAAGTATATATTTACTTTATGTACAAAGTCAGTTTTTGGTATCCATAGAACATTTTTACAGTTAGACATTTATTTAAACTCTGTTTGCACTAAGCAAAAGAGGTTCAGTGAGCAGAGCTGTATTCCTATTCATGTTATTATTCAAGCTATCCACCATCTCTAACTGCTGATATGATCTTTTTCTAAAATGATTTGTTTGTTTTATGCCAGACGTAATGGGACTTATACTTTCCGCAAAGCTTTACTTATTTCCCCAGCAAGGCAAGGCAAGGGATATTTATTTCTATAGCACATTTCTGTACAAGGACAACACAAAGTGCTTTACATGATCAAAACATGGGAAAACAAAGACAGAATAAAAGCAAGTTGGAATAAAATGTAGAAAATTAAAACAAAATAAAACATAGCAAAATGGAAACTAAAGGAAAATATTATTGATCTTAAAATTAAAATTTTAAATTATATAAATGACTACAAACTTAAACTAATAATGCTTCAGCAAAATAGTTTAACTAGAACAGTCGAAGGCAATCCTAAACAAATGTGTTTTTAATCTTGATTTAAAAGAACTCAGGCTTTCAGCATTTTTACAGTTTTCTAGAAGTTTCTAAGTGGAGCATAGGAACTAAATGCTGCTTCTCCGTGTTTGGTTCTGGTTCTCGGTATGCAGAGCAGGCTGGAGCCAGAAGACCTTAATGGTCTGGATGGTTGATACACTGATAACAAGTCTGTGATGTATTTAGGTGCTAAGCCATTCAGGGATTTATAGACTAACAGAAGTATTTTAAAGTCTATTCTCTGAGATACAGGGAGCCAGTGTAAGGACTTTAGAACTGGGGTGATGTGCTCTACTTTCTTAGTCTTAGTGAGGACGCGGGCAGCAGCGTTCTGGATCAGCTGCAGCTGTCTGATCCACTTTTTAGGCAGACCTGTGAAAACACCGTTACAGTAATCAATTCAACTAAATATAAACGCATGGATTAATTTTTCCAGATCCTGCTGAGACATTAGTCCTTTAATCCTGGAAATGTTCCTCAGGTGATAGAAAACTGACCTTGTTATTGTCTTTAGATGCTTTTGAAGGTTCATGTCTGAGTTCATTACTACTCCCAGATTTTGGGCCTGATCAGTGGTTCCTAGCTGAAGCAGCTGAAGCTGTGTGCTAACTCTTGATCTCTCCTCTATTGGTCCAAAGATTATTACTTCAGTTTTGTTTGTATTCAGTTGAAGAAAATTTTGGTTTGATCAATCGCCTTGTGGGTGGTATGTCTTTACATCTGCATTTCCTCCTCCCACAAACTTGCGTGTTGTTTTTTTTCAATTCTTCTTTAATGTAAATCAGGCCTGAGTTGGGCAAATGAAAATCAACAAAAAAATGTAGCAAGTTACAGTTAAATCATGACAACAGGAACACCTAAACAAACAAAGACTCAAGCAGCACAATAACTTTAAAGCTCTTAGAAATCCATTTAACGGAAGATCAAAGGAAACGTAGAAAAAGGAAAATCAAATAAACCATAATTTAGATAAACAGCTAAACTGTATATTAAAATTGTATCAGCTTCTTCGGTGCAGCTGTGTAACAAAACAAAATGCATTTGACTGAAGTTCCCCTTATGAATAAACTTCAGTATATTTCTCCTTTTAAAATGCTTGGCAGTCACAGCCCGAGTGTGACATAAATGTGTATTATCTTTGTGCAACGTAATGCTCATAATAAACCTTACTAGTATCGCATAATAAATGCAAAAATACCATTGTGGCGTTTACTTTCACAACCGCTGCTATGCTCACCATTCACTTAATGTTGTTGCTGGACTGCTGCATGGACAACTTCAGTAACGCTCTCCTCCTAACCTGCACCATTTGGGATGTAGATCCCCAGAGTGTTGACCGGGGCAACCTCCAGCCCAATTCCCTGTCCTCTCATATCCTGGTGTGAGCACAGAGGCCACTGGCCTAGTCAGCAAACCTCTGAACTCCATTGCATAATGGCAGAGGAAGTCATCCGTCAATGCGGCGGACTGGGATGGACCTCAACCCTTTTCCCTTTTTCTCACTCTCTCCGAGGGATCTGCTGCTTCCAGTGTTGCAAAGGTGACGGGGCCAATGGGGCCGAAGTGTTTGTGCAAGCCTAAATGGGTCCGAGGAAGACTAGGGAAGCGATCCACACAGCTCCGAAGGGGAATGTTCCTCTGTGTGTGTTTGTCCCTCCCTAATGATTTATTGTGACAAATGATCAGCGATGAACAAACAACAAGCAAGCCGCCGGCCCGTCCGCACAAACAAACAAACACGCAGAAGGAGACAGACAAACAGGCCATCAGGCAGAGTGATGGTCGGCCTGAAGATGATCAATCACACTCAGCAGGAAAAGATCAGCGGGAGTGTTCGTAAGTTGTGTTTAGCAGCAAACGGTGGTTTATATTCATGGGCGGTGCCTTGCCATGGCATTCATGCTGCTTGAACCGACTCACAGTTTGTCATGGTACAACCACGGACTTCCCTGTTTTCTAGGACGATTTAATAAGCAAGGACAACAGATAGTGTGACGTACAGAAAAAATATATACGAGGTTGGACCATTTTTTACCAATAGAAAGGAAAATATTGCGCAGCATACGCATGCACCGTGAGAAAAGTGCAACTATTTGCCCACAAGTAGCTAAATCAGTATATCATATATAAGAGGTTCCGCAGCATCCGCTGCAGGTCCACCAGGTTCTGCAAAAGCTTTTTTCCCTGCTGCCATCAGACTGTTGAACTGCTGTTGAACTGCTGAACTATAACTCATAAACTCTGCACAACATTCGCATATATGCACATTTTGCATCATTGCATCTCCATCTAGCATTACAAATGCTGCCGAACTCTTAGTTTTTAAATGCATTCTTGCACAAATGCCCTTTGCACAATCAAATTCTGCACATACAAATGTTTTTTAAAAATACTCACATGTACACTGTGACTTCTCCTGCATTGTCTACATTTAAATTGTTTACTTTTAAATCACTGCTGCACCTTATGCTGTAATTTAATTTTACTGCAATTCACAAGCTGTATGCAACGAAATCCCGGTCTGTACACACTCTGTGCATACAAAATGACAAATAAAGTTGTCTAAGTCTAAGTCTATCATGTCACTTTGTGTAGACCTACAGAGGTGTCCTGGAGAATGCTGCTGAAGCAACATCCTACTGGAGACCAAAAAAAACACAGCAGGTGTGTCAGTTTGAAGCAGTGTTAGGCTATAAAATGATATCCTCAGCTTTGTACATGCAATGGCGCCCTATTAAATGTATCACGTGAAGGAAGCTCAACTACCAACCTACCAATGTGTGGCTCACTGCCTAAACTGTCGGGCCTGGCAGGGAGAGCATAAATCAGAGAGGCGGTCAGGAAGCTCATAGTATCGCAGGAGGAGCTGCCGAGGTGCACAGCTCAGGTGAGACAAGGCACCCCAGAAAGCTGGCCTTTATGGCTGTTGTTTGAAGAATATCCATAACAAGTCGGGTTGCTGCAAAGTCTTCCTTGTTGGTCTGCATTTGCCTGAAGACACCATCCCCATGGTAAAAAAATAAATAAATAAAAAATAAGCTGGCAGCATCAGGCTGCAAGGATGTTTTACTTCAGCGAGGGAAGAGAATATGGTTAGAGTTGATGGATGGAAACACACAGGGTCTTGGTATTAGAAAACCTACTAGAGGCTGCTAAAAGACTTTAGAGGGGTGTACGGGTTAACCTTCCAGCAGGGCAGTGACCCTAAACCCCCAGCCTGAGCTCCAATGGAGTGGTGTGGATCAAAGCACACCATGTGTAACTCTGACCCACTCAAAGTCTGGACCTGAATTCAGTTAAAACGCGGTTACAGTACTTGGAAATTGTTGAAAATCACATGAGCTCACCATCCAATCTGAAAGAGCCTTAACTTTTTTACAAAGAAGTATGGCCAAAGAGTGTGAGCACCTTTCCAAGGCGCTGTGTATCGGCCTTGTCTGCACACCAGCTTGGGTTGATACAAGCACTGCACCACAGGTTTTTGACATGAATTCATTCCCATTCCCTTGGTTGCCAGTGATAAGTGTGCATGTGTGTGTGTGTGTGTGTGTGTGTTTGTGTGTGTTCCTGTACTCTAAGCTGAGTGACAAAAAGTTTTGCTCGTTTTACTTGTAAAGTGAGGATATTGATGTAAAGTGAAGACCTTTTTTGGTCACTTATGTTTTGGTGGGGGGCTAGGGGTTAGGTTTAGGACTAAGAGGTTTAGGTTAGCGCAGGGTTAGTCCATAGAAGTGAATTGAAAATGAATAGACTTCAATGAAAGTCAAGGCCCGGTCCTCACTTTGTATTTAAAAGAAGGATGTGTGTGTGTGTGTGTGTTTCTGCATGTGTTTCTGGGAGAACAAGTGTGTGTGCCCTAACCGAAGCCAGGTCGGCACAACACAGCAGCCTGTTCAAAGGCCTGTTTGTATTATTACAGCTTGTCCAGCTGCTTGGGACAGACAAACAAGACTTGGAGCTCCGAGCTACAAAACACAGGCCTCCCACCCTATTGCAGAAACCCCTGCAGTCCAGCCCAACCCTGCTCGCTGTGGCCCAGAAATGGACAAACAGACGCCTACAAATAGACAAACTGCCAGGCATGAGAGGAAGTTTTGTCAGGAGGAGATGAGGAGTGAATCCGAACTCAAATCAGCACCAAAACAAAGCTGTTTCATTGATTTTGTAAGTGTAAAATTGAGCCTGTATGGCGAATTTCCAAGAAAGGAATCTTTCCATGTTTGACTCCAAACACATTTCCCCCGACTGGATGAAAATGAACTAAAGGCAGTTCATCATGTTTACTTATTTAAAGAAGATATAAAATTCTTGGGTCAACATTTGCACAGCGAGGGCCAGTGAGCCCCTTGCTTCACCATCCATGCACTGTATGGAAAATGCCTATAGGTTTTCTGAAGCACAGTGTAATGAGTAATGTTACCTCCTGTCAAAATATTGTGTCTCCATTCCACATTTGCTTTTTAAATGTCACATACTTCTCTGAGCAATCGCCCTCAAAACAAAATATTGCCTTATATACACAGTGATTGACTTAGTGGGGAGATGAAAATTAATGCCTGTGTTTTTAGTGCGCACTTTTCGCAGACGATATTTCTTCCCGCCTGTGTACTCAGGGTGCACTCGGCTGCCCTCTGAACGGCTCTCTTCTCTGGAGATCTCCCCAAATGGATCTGATGTTGGTGATTAAGATCAGAGTAAGCCAACACTCTCGCTCCCTCGCAGCTCCCGCTCCCTCTCCTCCTTTCCTGTTCGCCTCATCCCATGCCTGTGCTACTTCCTCCTCCTCCCCCCCCCCCCCGGTCCTATCCTGCACCCACTGTCCTCATCACTCGACATCCATCCTTCTTACTCCTCTATTCCTCATCTGTCCTGCCCTCCTCCTCCTTCCTCCTGCTCCCTCCTTTAGCTCCTGCTCCCTCTCTGACTCAGGGTCCCTGTGTGCCTGTATGTAACATCAGTAAAGCTGTCAGGCAGCCAGGCCAAGGTAAACAGCCCAGCACTGAGTTCAGGGGTGACGGGGGCCGAAATGTTTTTCCTCAGGAACCCAGGGACCCCTGGAGGTTTCTGACTGGGGCCAGGGAGGGGCCAAGAGGGAAGACAATCCCTTAAGTTGCCCCCTGAAGAACACACACAACTCTGTACCCCCCCCCCCCCCCTCCCTCCCTTTCCTTGGATCTTCTGCTCATCATCTCCTCTTTTTGGTTCTTGTGTCTTTCTGCATCTGTGTACACACAGCTCTTCAGCCACTCCAGATTCAAATAAGCAATCTTTCATTAGAACTCCTCGTCTCACATTTACCCAAATTGTTCCTGAGCTGATATAAAGGATGTGTATTGATTCATTTTTACCGCATGGAAAATTCTTGTCAGTTTTTGCCATCAATCTTTTTTTTTCTTTTCTTTTATGAATGAAATCTATTTGTAGAGTTATATTCAATAATATGAATAAAGCGCTTTGTAAAATGAATCAGTACATTTTCAAATCATTGAAAATGAGCATTTATTTGGAGCCAGAAATAATTAGGCCGGTGTATGTAAAAACTTTCTGCAGGGAGACATGAACTATGACAAAAGAAACATTTTTATCACAAAGAAGACATTTTCATGAGTGAAGAAAATTTTTGATAAAAAGATTGGAATTAGAGAGAATCCAAACAGATCAAATGTTATTCCTATGAAAAGGAAGGATGAGTTGCAACACTTGAAAGACTTCTTTTTCCCAAAGAGAACTGGACCCGAGCTCAAGATCGAAGCTGTTGACCACATTTTGAGACCAGCCAATGTTAAATCGCCCTAGATTAGATGCACAGCATGTTAAAACCAAGCAAAACGAACTCATCTAGACGTAGAATCAGCTTAAACTTAAAACAAGGAACACTAAAATGTATGTAAATATGCAAAACATATTTTATAGCAATTAAAAAACAACAGATTTTGTTTTTTTGGGAAATAAATTAATATATTTGCTGCCTGCCATACATTGGCAGCATCTTTGTAATTGTAAAATGACTGAATATATTTACCACTTTTCTAGTCATACTGACAACTAAAAGCGATTTACACTATACCCAAACGCAATTACAAAAACACAAAGATTTATACATCGATATGCAGATTGGTAGGCAAAACGGCACATAGACATTTGACAGGGGAGGCTGTAATCAAACCCACAACCTTCCAATTGCAGAACAACTATTCTACCCACCGATCCACAGTAGATTTAACTGTAGATTTTTAATTTGTGCTAATTTTAACGACAAAAACATGACTGATACACATTTACATTATTTGCTACATCATTTGCTACTTGATGTTTTCTAATATGCAGCTCATCTAGTGAAGATGCATAACTAATCAAGGCGTCCTGAGTTCAAGCCCCCTTTCATTCTTCTCTTTTTTATGCTAGTCGGTCAGAGTTCCAATTGGACGACAAAATAAGAACTTTCTGTAATGTATATGGAGTAACAACTGGCAAAATCCAAAAAAATAATAATTACCATTCAGCATGCTAAAACTAACGTCTTAGCTTGAGCCACGGAGATGTTTTACAAGCTGCAGACTTAGAGTTCACTAATTCAGCTGGTGACTCCCTGCAGCCCTTCTGTCTGATTCGCTGCAGGTAAATAATTTCAGGTAGTTAGAGATCCAATCTATGCAAAAGCCCCATTTTCCCAACAGTAATTTTGGGTACTTATCCTGATACATACAACTCTCTTATTCACAATTCCTTTTATGTGTATTTTTTTGTGTCATTGCTTAGATTTTCCCCAGTCGTCAGTATTATATGACCCAATTAAACTGATACAAATGAATTTTATTTGTAAATGTAGCATGTGTGTTGCGGTAAAGCAAACGCGGACAACACCATGCAGATATGCCGACGACGTCTCAGTAGATTATTTCAGCCTCTCTTGTAAAATGCAGCAAAGTGATTCTGGTGGACAGCTAACCAAGGAGGAGGACATTACAACGCCCGCTGCACAGGATAACCGCTAACTCGTGCTGAAGATGGGGGCAGAGACATGTGAAATAAGAAATATCATTTTCAAATATTATGAGCCTGAAGGCCTAAAATTCAGAAGTGGGGTAACAGCTTTATTCTTGGCTAAAATTTTTAAAGAAGTGAAAAGTTTACACTTGATGTTTCTGATGGGTATTTTTGGTCAAATAGTTTAACGCTCGTGTTCAATTTCGATCCCCGGTGCAATTGAGAGATTTTTTAATCAGCATGTTTCAAGATTCCATCAGATTTTTTTTTTAGCTACCACACCATTTTTGCAGGATAAAAAATGTTAGTATCTGATAAGCTTTTATTATTGTTCAAGTACACCAGGTCTAATGTGAAGCTCTAAACAATAACTTACATTTTCAGATTAAACATCTCTCACTTTCTTCCACAAGTTTTAATTCAATGGAGAATGCTGTGTGTTTTGTACGGTGCACATCTTCTCTTAGATGTTTGGATTCTAAAACCTAACCGAAAAAGCAAATCCAAATATTGTAATATCATTTCAATTGACAAACATAAACCTATGTCTCTTACGCAAATACCTCTAATTATCCTCAAAGAAGGCCCTGAGAAATGCTGCAAACCAGGTCAACCAGAGCTACACATAAACCAAAACAGTTTAAATCAAAATACCTTAACAAAATTCAAATGTGCAGTCAAAATTTTTATTCCTCTGCTCCCTGAAATGATCAGCCAATCTGTTGAATGGAAAGTGAAGAAAACAGTAAAAGAGGAAAAGGGAAGACTGGAAAGTGAGAAGAAAGTTGGACCAGAAGGAGGGGGGGGGAAATCAAGCTGAAGAGAGAAAGAGAGAGAAAGCAGTGAGAATTGAGAAAAGGTGTACAAGGAAGGAGATGGGTGTGAAGTGATATTCCTCACCCAGGCATGACCCCTCTCAGCTCCAGAGAGAGCCATTCCCTCTGAGGTAGACGGTTCTGGGGAAGAAGGGAAAAATGGGGGACATCCAGAGGTTGCAAATCAGAAGCAACACCCAATGCAAAGAAACTGGGAGCAAGAATGATGTAAAGTCTGCAGAAAAGTGAAATGAAGAATGCCGAAGTAATAGAAAGCAATAAGGGGCGTGCTGCACAAAAATGTGATTTGAAAAGGAGTTCCAGAGTTTTGAAGTGCAAATCCAACAGTCAGAGAGGTTAATGGAGATGGTTTAGCCAAGAAAAGTATTTAAAATCAAAATGAGACATATAAATCTCCATTAACACACACATACAAATATATATATCAGATCAGATCAATTCAGATTAGGATATTTGGCGGTGAGAGTGAAGGTGAATTGTTTTGTAGATCTTGTGTATTTGAATTTTACTTGTCCGGGTAAAGTAGATAGTATAGGATACTGGAATATGTTGGAATGTAGATATTGGCTTCCATGAAAACCCTCAGCATTAAAAGTTATGGTCTGAAAACCTCTAGTGTGGTGGCTGAGGACATGGTAGGTTAGCTCAGCGAATCCTGCACACAAGCAGCATCAAACATCATTACAAATAATTTACAGTAAATGCTAAAACAAAAAATCAAGTGGAGCACTCTTTTTGGAGGAAATTAAAGGCTGACTCCAGCCACTTTTTGGAAGAAGCTTTTTTTTTTCAGCTGCTAGTATCTGAGATCTTGTTGTTTTATTCTTGATCATCATCACTGACCAAATAGGTGAGAGTTGTAACAATCAAGACTTTTACTCTTTGCCTCACTTCCTCCTTCACCTCCACAGACCAGACCAGCGTCTGCATTACTGCCAGTGAGGGCCCTATCTATGTCACCATCTCCTGCTCCATCATACCATCACTAATGAGCTAGACACCATGATACTTGAACTCCACTGCTCCAGGCAAAGCCTGACCCCCACAACCCAGGGGTAGCAGTCCTGCTCAGACCTTACTTTTAGAGGAGCTGACTCATCCCGGCTAAAGGCTGCTCCTGTGCAATCTGAAAGTCATGGCTTAAAGAAAGCTACAATGATGGCGAGCCTGTCCGGCATCAAGATCCGGAATAAAATCCAGCAGCATTGCAGAGAGAAAAATGTACAGATATGTCTCAAATGCCTCACAGCATAAACATAAAACGCTTTAAACATTTTCATATCAGACTTTCTTATCCCTTAAATGATAATTTGAAAATAAAAACACCTAGATGCGTAGATCTCAGTAGAATACCTAATCATTTCTTCTTCATGTTTTTTTTTTTTTTTTTTATCTGTGTGGCTGGGCTATGAGTTGGGCTACTGTGTCTGTGTGTGCTGTGCTATAAAGCGAAACTGACTTGTGCTGTCAGGTGGAACTTTCTGCTGTAACAGTGCCCCCCCTGGTGGAACCGTTGAACTGAATGCAACTCAGATGGCTGAACAGCAGACATGCGTAAAGCGCCCTTCCGGGATAAATAAGTCAAACACAGGCAGAGGTTGATATTTTTTCAAAATAAATATTTCTTTCAAATAAAATATCCCTCAAACTGCCGTTAAAGTGAGAACCAGGATTGATCGGTAAAGTCGCGGTGTGCCGCACAGGACAGGGAGAAGGGCCGCAAGCGGCTCGGGAGCCGCGCATTTGCCACTCCTGGCCTACAAGATCACATGATGTGCAAAAAGTGTGAGATTCCTTCTATGAACTCAACAAATAGGATCTGTATATGTACGCTTTAAATGTGACAACAATTAAGCTGGACATGTTGTGACTGAGAGGTAGGCCTACTGGATTTTACTTGGTATTAATTAATACAATAACTGATCGTTTATGGAGAAAGGTTATGATTAATTAAGTGTAAACTTCTTCTTACTCCTTTTTAACAAACTTGGAACCATTTTTTTATCTTTTGCTTATTTCGCATCACTGTTTCTCTTTCTTTTGTTCTAGTATTTTTTTTCTACAAATCCATTTTTGCAGGTTTGTTCCATCATCAAAATACATTCAAATGGAAAGGTGAAGTGGAAATTTTATTTGTTTTGAGAAATATGGGTGGATAACGTATCATAAACGCTTTTCCTGCTCTGACTCATCTGCTGCTCCCAGTGTTCATGGGATGGTTAAGTCTGAAAATGTATGATGACATAGCTTGAACACATTTTTGTACAATTAACTACAAGTTTCACTGCAAGAGATCAAAATGTTTTAATTTTGTGGGATTGCAGAAAGTGTAAATATATATATATATATATATATATATATATATATATATATATATATATATATATATATATATATATATATATATATATATATATATCCAGTATTCCTGCAGACAAACTTCTCTTGGTCACATTATAAGTTCGTCCTGTCTTTACTTTCACTCTCTCTTTTTTTTACCCTCTGGTTTTACTTCTCAAAGTGATTAAAGCACTCTTCCTCCTCAGGTTCCGCTTCTGATCTGTTGTTCTTCCTCTTCCTATTTCCCAGCAGCCCCCAGTCTTCCTGTTTCTGCTCCCCATCAATCCCAAACTGCCACAATGGTGTGTGACAGGGCACTGACAGCGCTGTGACAGGCGTGCCACCCGGGCAGTCTGTCCCAGCCAGCCAGCCAGCCAGTCAGCCAGCCATGAGCAAAGACAAACACTTCACTTCCCTCCTCCGCCTTAAGCTTTTATGGCGCCTGGTTGTGTGGGCCAGCCTCCTACCTTTGAGAACTGCTTAGACTTACCTTTTGGGCAAGCCCAAATTGACACCAACATCTAGTAGAAACACTGCATTGTGCAAGAGCCCTGTGAGGGTTCCCTTATTTGGTCTATGATCAAAAGATATTTCATTGTAAGTTTTAGAAAAAGACCATTCAGCTAGGAAGAGGCCATTACTCAAAGAAAAAGTAAAAAAAAAAAAAAAAAAAGATTACAGGTTGCAGATGCACACATGAACAAAGATGTTTATTTTTGTACAAAATGTTTGACAAAACTAAAAGTAGTGTTTGGTCATAATGGGCATTGTTACATTTGGAAGAAACAAGGGGGAAGCTTGCGAACCTGAGAGCACACTCCCTACTGTGAAGTATGCGGGTGAGGGTTTGTGTTATGTGGTTGCATTGCTGCAGGAAGGACTGGTGCACTTCACAGAACAAATAGCATCACAATGAAATAACAGTTTGTGGAAACGTTGAAGCAACGCGTCATATCGTCAGATCTCTGTGTAGGTTGGTGTTGACATGTTGACATGAGAGAAGATCCTGGTGGTTGTTGGTTGAGACAAAGGAGGTTTTTGATCTTCCAAACATTTCAGTGAGAATGGAGCTGGTGAGCTCTCAGAGTCTCCACGGTGAGTGGAGTGAACATAGAGCAAGAGAGCGGGCGGGCAGATGTAAGTCAGCATTAGAGGAGCTGCAGTGGATGACCGTAGAGAGGAGGAGATTCCAAAGGTCTGTCACAGAGAGCACAAAGGTAAATAGAGCTTTGATAAGTCATCATAGATCAACTTTGAGAACATTAACAACTTTGAAGAACATGAACACAGAGAGCTTGAGTATACCGATCATCAGGCAAAGTATGGTCGTCCTGCAGCTCCTTATGTCTCCAGCAGGGTGATGAGGAGCAGACAGGTACGATGCAGCAGGAACCCTGTGTTCAGGGAGGGAACTCATACATGCAGAAAAACTAGACTAACCCACCAGAACCATGACAGGTGTGTGTGTGTGTGTGTGTGTGTGTGTGTGTGTGTGTGTGTGTGTGTGTGTGTGTGTGTGTGTGTGTGTGTGTGTGTGTGTGTGTGTGTGTGTGTGTGTGTGTGTCTCCCACCTCTCCCTTGCAGGGTGTGATTTACAGGTGTGGTCCAGCAGCTGCAGCGCATCGGGGCAAATCGAGAGGAGCTTAAGGAGGAGCAGATTCCCTAAAGGCAGATGGCAGATTGTTTTTGCTCACAGCTTGATAATTAGGCCTACCTTCTCTTGCATTGCTCCTGATCGTAGTGTTCCTTGATTCATCTGTTCATAGTAAGAATTCATCATCTATTTTCTGATCATAACTCTTTGCTTTACTATCCACACAATAACACTTACCACTCCTTAACAGTGCCAACCCAGGATCTCGCTGGAAACCCAGGTGACCCTTTGCCCTGTATATCGTTTTCAATCAATCTTCCAAACCTGTCCATGGTATTTGTGAATGTCGCCAGCGTTAGGGTCTTCTCTAACTCAAATGTGACACTGGATTGTCAAATCATCAGCCAGAAGAATAAAATCTTGACCTGATACCAAATTCTACCAAATAATAAGGAAATTGAAGAAAATTTGAAGAATGCAAAAAAAACATTTTCTAAAAATTCTACTGTTCAATGTTTTGCTGATTAGAAAGATAGACATACATTTGGTAATTCTAAAATTGATAGATAGATAGATAGATAGATAGATAGATAGATAGATAGATAGATAGATAGATAGATAGATAGATAGATAGATAGATAGATAGATAGATAGATAGATAGATAGATAGATAGATAGATAGATAGATAGATAGATAGATAGATAGATAGATAGATAGATAGATAGAAATTGAAAATTGAATGAAAGAGCTCAACTTGTGTAGTGTAATCTGTCTTCGATGGCTCACAAATTTTCTTAAGACATCAAAGGCATAACAATTAGAAAGGCCAAAACAGCATGCTTCCTTGTTTGATGTCCCTTTTATCTTCCAGTGTACAAGTTGTTTAGTTAAAAAAGCGAAACAAAATGTCCTTCAAAAAGTGAATAAAGTCTCACAAAAAAAAGAAAAAGAAATTCCTCCGGTGAAGAAGTTTAAAGATAGAGAAGTTAACTGATTACTGATGGCTTATGACTAAGTGAGCTTTGATGCATTGCAGGATTTCTCCGCATCTCCACTTTGACCATTCAGTGATACATTAGTGTGAGCTCTGTGCTTCGTAGCCACATCATGAGAGAAAGGTTTAAATATGCTACCAGAAGTCTGAGCTCCGTCCCAATTCGGAGTGTAATTATGGGTAGTTTTAGAAATTTAGTTTTGTTTGTCAGTCTGTCCAACTTTGTATTTTATTGCTCTCCCTCAGACACACACACACACACACACACACACACATATTCACACAGTGCTCTACTCTTGATCTACTTAGATCTGCAACATCTAACTGCCACTTAACCTCACTTTCTCTACTTACCCATCTGCTCGCCCCTTCAGCTTCCAATCCATCATCCAGCCGCGCCACTCGCCCTGCAAAATGACTCTACTAGTCATGAACATCATTAACCTCCCCCCATCCACATGCACGCACAGACACACACACACACACACACACACACATATCTGCGCACACATGTGATCAGATGTCCCTTTACCTCTACTTAGGGTGCAATCTCCAGCTACTCAGCCTCAGCATCAGCCTCTCGCTGTGCAGGCTGTTGTTTCTCCACTCTTCTTTATGTGTGACATTTCTCCTCCGAGAAAAGGGGCCCTCAGAGTGGCCTTATCATCTTTTGGCCTTTTCATTTGGCCTGCCTTTGAACCTGGGCTTTCTGTGAACTCTCCTCCAATCACACACACACACACACACTTTCACACACAGATGCACTCACATATGTAATAATACACCCCATTTGCAATACATCAGTGGTAATTAAATTTATCCATAGCAGACAGAGCGTAAGGAGCGCGCACGTTTCATAAGTGAAATGCAACGCCTTCCTTTTTTAGGATGACTTTGTTAATGTGAGCGTGAAAACATTATTGGGTGTTTTTTTCCGATTCAGCTGAAATCTAGTAGATTGTGCTTTGTCTCTGGTTCAACGCGCTCTGTAGGAGCAATATTATATTACCTCTTTGAGAGGAGGTTTGTCATGTTTTGTCTCCCTCCGTATTCACACGTTTACAGTTACCCACTAAAAGCTGAGAATGTCAAAATTGAAAAGATATTTTTTTCTTCCAATCCTTCAATCCACAGCTTTTACTATTCTAAAATCAAGGCGCTTTTGAAATAGTGAAAGCCTCTTATTACAGGAGGCTCACTTATATCCATACCAGAATAAAATTCCCAGCGCCTGTCTGTTGCATGGCTTATTTTTATTTTTTTTTAAGGTGCATAAATATAGAACTTATATAGAAAAGCCAGAAAACGAATTTGAATGTACACATTTTATTTTATCTGTTCTTCAGTGTCCCGTTGCAACCTGCGGTGTAACATCTGCCCCCTCCAGTGAAGTGGCTGCTCACAGGCGACGCTGCTGTTTACATTGCTGCTGCTCTTCTGCACTTCCACATGCTGAAGAATCGTATGGACCTTTATTGTGTGTGATTGCGCGAGTGCTTTCAGACGCTAGCTCCCACAAAAAAAAAAAAAAAAAAATGCCATTCATCGGTGAAGCTACACGCTTTCTTCCCCAGTAAAAGAAGACCTAGTTTTCTCAAAGTTATCTAAACACAAAGCATTCATTCGTTGAATAAATATGCCAGTTTCAAATCTGAGAATGATATTGTTAGTTTTTATCACCTTTAAGAAGTTGTTTACATGGGTTGTTTTGGCCTTTTGCCTTCGGGTCAAGGATGGCAGCAGCAAAAATAACAACATAATCAAGTACCAGTTGTGTCAAATATCACGTTTTCTGTTGCCCCGTGGCCTGTACAGAGTGCAGAGTGGGCACGTTTTGTTTGAATGTGAGCGCTGTAAAAAAAGATGGTGGCACATCTGGACCGGCTATGGGCACAATGGGTTTTATTGATCACTCTGCAGCCCCATTTATTTACACTGAGAGTCCTGGAACAGATAAACTGTACACAGGCCTGAATCCTGTACCAGGATATCTTCTTGAAAAAGTTTAAAACCATAGTAGAAATTTTACAGAAAAGCAATAGCGGTTGGAAAACAGGTTTGCAGTATACTGCAAATGGAATATGGCTGCATTTCAGCTGACTAATGATGCTGAAGTTTGTTTCTGATTAGATATTCCTATTAACACTGATATATAAAGGGGTATTTAATTGCCGTAATTCACCATATAACATCTAATTAACATTTATTTCATTTTCTTCTCTCCTTTTTACACTTTTTGTCGTTTTTATTCATTTGTTCTCTTTTCACATTGTCGTTGTGATTGCTGCTGTCAGTTCCCCGGCTCCAACTGTCCTCTTTGTCACTTCATGATTGCTGTGGCCTGTCCACCATGTTGATTGAATCGGTTCCAGCCTGTCATGATATTAAGTCAAAAAATGTCAATCGCGCAACAAGAGGAATGTCTCACTTTTCCCCTGTTGGAGAGCAAATGTGACCTGACACTGAGAGGCAGCCAGTCCCACCATACCATGCACCTAAGCTGTAAGATAAGATAAAAAATACAATTACATTAAATTAACCAGATTTTGTCTATATATTTTTTTTCTATTTGAAGACTCCGAGCTTGTTTTGATTGCCTCTTGTTCAAAATGTAAAATAAGGCCTTAAAACTGGACTGAGGTTTCTACTCTAATACAAATTTACAAAGATTTGCCTCATTCTCATGAACCCAAGAATTTCCATTACCATCAGGTGATGTGTTTTTATTAATCACTCTGGAGCCCAATGATACTGCCAATCACGCGTCAGATAACTACACAGCCATCAGAGATGGGCTTTCAGAAAGCATTGAAAGCAATACAAAAAAAAAAATATAAAAAAAACCTGACTAACCAAAAGCAGGATATTGACAAGATCACAAATGTGCAATAAGAGATTTTCATATTATTCTAGGTCTATTTTACTTTTTGCATAAAGCAGATCTTCATATATCAAAGAACATTTAAATAAACCGATCACTGTGGAGAATTATTCATAATAATATTAATTTATGAGTTGGTTTTTTTTCCATGGTGTTCTGCATACACAAAGCCCATTCTCATCATTTTCTTCAGCTTTTTTTCTTCTCTCATCGATGTTGGCGGCTGCGGAGGAGCTGCTGTATCAGAGGACGAAAAAGTTTAGGTGTTTGGAGGAACCTGGAGCGGAAAGGAGGGGGGAGAGTTGTTCTCCGAGTGGTTTTGCATGAAGGGCTCAGCCAGGAGAGATGGGAGAGATAGGAATGGACAGCATGGACACAATGTCTAATGGCAGTTCCAGCTGAGAAAACAAAAAAATACCCACGGACCACTAAAACATGAGGGGGGAAAACACATGTGGGTCTGGCAAGAGGTCAGATTCCAAAGCATATCTAATTCAATTTTACAATCTGTAAGAAAACACGCTTCTGCTCTCCAAGTAGTTGGAAACGCATTGTAAAATATGTCGGTTTTTACACCTCATTATGGAACTATTTTCTTTCTGCAAGGCATTGCGAGATGCCACTTTTTGTTGGTTTGAAAAATTACAACAATTCAAACGGAATACAACGAGCAGATCGAAGCTATGTGGTAGAAGACAATAATTGCACATGTTCCATTCGATAAGTTAAGTTAAGTGTCAAATGTTAATACCTAGGCCATAAATGTTAGAATGGTGGCAAATGCACTCGAACTGCATCTCTCTGTGTGTGAACAGGGCCACCAGAGGCTGCAGATTTTTTACAAAGTTGCATGTGCTGTCTTGCTGGTGGTCCAGTCAGCCCTGGTAAAGACATTACTCCTGCATTCTGGGAGAACGGGGAGTCCTATAGACAGCGCTCACTTCTCTAAATAAACATTAGTCTTAAAAAGTTTGGCCCCGCGACCTCGGCGTGATCGCATTTCACCCCTGGATAGTAAACTTCAACTTTATCGCGAGGTTTCCCCCCCCTTTTGGAAAACACACTTTCACGCCGAAGACGATTGGGTGTCAATTTAAACAACGTTTTATTTTCACCTATCTGAGGAGGCTCCACAGCAGAGGTGACATTTTTCTTTCCAACTTTAGCCACTTATCAACATCCACGTTTTGAAAAGCAGCGACGAAGTGCGTGCAATCGCACATATTGAAATAACTTGGAAATATGATATTAATTTTAAGAAATTATATTCCATGTTTATAGATATGAACACAGAGGGAGCAATTTGATAAATAAAGGGCTCAGTCCAAAGGTTTAAAAAAATGCGCAGTTCTTTTTTTCTTTTTCTTTTTTTTCTTAACTCAATCAAAGTTAAAGAATGCAGAGTCCAGGACACCTTTCAAATCTAAAAAATAATTCTCCCATTTATAGATCCGGATAAATCGGTTGGAGCTACGTTTAAAGTCACAGGATCAAGTCAAATGGAAGAAGCCCGCAAAAAGCGCCCGCATCACAGCGCTGATGGCGGCGTGAGAGTGACCTGCAGCAGCTGCGCGCCTCTATCAAAGCCGCACGGAGGAAAGTGCTGCACTGAAGGCTTCCCCTTTAGCACCGACGGATGGATAAGATGCCAAAAGATATCCCGATGACCAATGGGGAGGGAGGAAAACAGGAGGGAAAGGGGGCAGAGAGGGGGGGGGGGGGTCGATGGCTGACACAGCAGGTCCTAATTTAACTGGCTTAGTTTAATTAGATAATAGCAGAGTGAGTGAATGTGTAATGTTCCGGGATGCTTGGTGTCGGCGGTTCTGCAGGGGGTGTTTCTGTAGGTATATATGCCACAGCTCACATGGTAAATCCCCGTGTTTCTTCCAGGTTTCTTGTCTGCGGAATTTGTGCCATTTTCCCCCAAATCTCAATGAAGCGTGATCAAATAATGATCTTATTTGATGCACTGTGAGCAGATGCATACTTTTATTTATTAGTTCCCGTGGCTATTGATTCATTTGTGTTGAATAACAATTGTGCAATTTTAAGTTTCTGAAATCTGCTGAGGAAAGAAAATGACACACAAAAAAAAACAATTCCAACTCTCTGTTTACCTCACCTGGATATTCAAACTGCTATGTTTGTTGTATGTCTGTCAAATGTTTCTTTTTTTCTTTTTTCCCCCATTGTGGCTAAATGTTATTTCTGAGCAGATGGTTATTCTTTTTTTTTCTTTTTTTTTTAGAACTCCAAAAAATCTCTTTATGACTTTTGTCCCTCCTGTATTTATTTATTTATTTATTTATTTATCTATTTATTTATCTATTTATTTATTCAATCGTCTACGTTTAAATGCAGATAACCAATTAAAAAGTCAGTTTATATTACAGCCAATGTTTGTCGTACAGCTCTTTTTAAAAATCCGCTAATCTGGATGTAATTTCATAAATGCAAACAGCGCAACATACACCCAAAAGGCCAAACGCGTACACTTCAGCTAGTTCTGTTTCAACGGAAGCCTAAAAGGTTTAACGTTTTGAAAAAAAATACAGGCCAAGCAACCATCAGAAGTGTGTGGTCTCATCACCTGCCATGACTTTCCAGTGATCCTGTCACACTGTCATTGATACCCCCCGACCCAATAAAGAACGAAGGGCTTCGTGTGCGTGTGCTCGTACCCGCACACGCGCCGGGCCCCTGCTCTTTTGTTTTCTGCAGCAGGTGTTCCTTTAATGGAGCCGGGGAGGACGAAGATGTTCCAGGGCTAATATTGTGCTTGCAGAGATGACGGGGAGTTCACTGTCCTCGCTTTATTTACACATTCTAAATTAATTAAGCGGAGGATTCCTCTGCGCGTTGCAAAAACACGGGGGCTGAACTGCGGGGGGACCGGGAGCTGGGCTGATTTATAGCGGCGCTCGCTGCAGATGCGGAGCCGCGGCGCTCGCCTCTCCTCTCGGCCGGGAGGGAAGGAGGGCGGACCGTGCCAACATTCCTCTGCGGCGGCGAGGAGGGAGGCCGCCTGTGCGTGCGCGCGCACACACACACATACACGCACGAAAGAATTACGAGGATCATTTTTCAGTATTTTCACACTTCAGAGCTAATAGAAGTCTGCACTGGGAAGTCATCCTGTCTTGAGGAACCAGAAGAGTGGCCTTTTTTTATTTGATCCACTTTGGGTGATGCGGAAAAAGGTCGAAACGCTCCGCTTATATTTTCAGTTGAAACCCCTAAATGATCGACTGTCAGAAAGATGTCCATTTAGGTAATAACAGCAGTAGGAAGTATAGGCCTATCCTGGAAATCTGAAAATTATTATGTTCCATCATTTGATTATTTTTCTGACTCGGTAAATGTGTGTTGGCGTTATCGCGAGCGTCTTTAAAACATTTAATCCCCATATTTTACAGAAGAGACGCATCACCTACACACACACACACTCCTGCTGTCATTTCAAAATCCATCCCTGCATGTGCTCTTTAAGCACTTTGCAGTAAAAAAAAAAAAAATCCATCGATCAGGGAGGCGGTTTGCTGACTAGGCAGCTAAAGATAAAACATCAATTAATCAGAGATCGGTTTATTCACGTGGATTAAATGTGACCTGATACATTTATCATTTATTATTATGTTGTTGTTTCTTTTAAAGTTTCTCCTTAATCTTTAAATCCCTAAAGTAAAGAGAAGACATCACTCTTGTTGACGTCTGATGCCTCTCAATAAATTACAGCGGCGCAAATCGCGGGGTGTACAGCGCCCAATCTGCGCATATGGAAGCAGTTAGAAAAAGATGGGAATTGCCTTGAAATTTATAAACGTGTTTATAGTGACTGTTGAGTCATTTGGCTGTCACTTTACATATCACTCAGTCCTTTTTTTAAAACGAAAAAAAAAAATGAGTAATGCCTCTGCGGTGCCTAAATGCGGACGCGCTCTTGTGCTGGTGCTGATGCTGGTCTGGGTGGTCCTCGAGTGACAAGGGCACGGAAAACGGGATCTTTATTAAGAATCTATCGACAGACGATGTCCTGTTTGGATTCATGTGGCAAAATTAAACGGGCGTGTGAGTGTGACCTGATGGGTAACGAGTGAGCTTTGGATCTGGATCTCGTGACTGTGCGCATTGGAGCAGAAAATCAAGCGAGCTCACTGTCAAATTGTCTATTTTCAAATGAGCGCCACGGACTGAACCTTTACCTGGTTGATCTGCAGTGTGTGCATCTGTTCCAGCCTGTGTTGAGATTTTTTTTTTATTGGCTCCCTTTCCTCCCTGCCTTCTTTAAATGTTTTTAACCACCCCTGCAAACGCTTGATGTGGATCTTAATGGTCTGATGGGGTGCGTAATGACTCCCTGTGCAGATAAAAACTTCAATAGTCTGCTAATGTTTTTTTCCAGGCCATTTACTTTGCAAATTGTACATAGAGGACATCCATTAACGGAGCATGGACAGGAGAGGCGCTAATCAAAATTATTCCCTCAAATCCGTTCGCGACTTTCATCGGTTTCGCTCCTTTCCACTAACGAGCTCAAGAAAAGTAGAAAAGAAACAAAGGGCCGGAATCTGGATAAAGAACCCCCTTCATCCTCCATAATCATCTGTCAAAACACCCGCAAACTAATTCAGCCATTTGCGCACAGATCTGCTAAATAATGGGGAGGGTCGATGCGCCTCCCTTCTGTATGGAAACATGTGGTCCAACAAGTTTGAAAAAGACCAATAGGCCTGTTTTTCTGTTGCAGGACGAGTCCCACTGCTTCTCTTTATGACAACACGGATAGCATGAAAGCGGAGCAAAACCGAGGGCCTTTTGAGAAGATTGCTTTTCAGAGCCTATATGTGTGTGGTTGGACCGCTCGCTGTGCGCACATTCAGTCCCCTGGGCCAGGGGTCCACGCTGACAACATCAACAAACGAGCAAAAAAAAAAGGAAAAAAGCTGCATTATGGTGGATTAGGGAGCCCGATGAAAAATGCTGTTACAAATTAGCAACGAAAGCCCCCCAAAGACCGTTGGGATATCCTTGTTCACTTTCAATTACAGAGCGCCGAGGCTTGCTATAACGTCCCCCCATTCATTTGGGGAAGCCTTTGTGAGTCGCTGGTCCTTTTACAAACGAGCAAGAGCCACACAAGAGGAATATACTTGCCCACTGTTGCGTGATATTCTCCAATTTTCCGCACATCAAGATTTGGAAACATTTAAATGGGAGTTATGTGTCTCTTTCAAACCCAAACATCAATTTGGCGCAGGCCACAGATGCTGATATTGTTTAACGCATTAATGATTTGCTCCCACTAACTTTTTAGTGGGCGGTTTACACGGGTTAAAATACCTTAATAATCGAATTACTATTATGCGTATTTTTGCGCAAATGGTACAAATGCTGGTGTGTCAAACAGATTTCTAGTAAATTCCTGCAGATGTCAAGGTTTGCAACACATTTTAAAGAACGTTCACTCAAATAATAAATTAAAAAGATACAGCTTTTTTAAGTTAGAAACTCTTTTTGTGCTGTGATTTGCACTATTTTACTTAAATGTGAAAAGCGTTCCAAATTTTAATCCAAAAGACTAGATTAAACAGAAAAAGGAGCTTTTTTTTTTTGGTTTCTTAAACTCACAAACATTTATTATTCTCGTCATTACAACAAAGAAAAACTGACCTATGAACATTTAGGTGCTCAGCTATTGGCAACACGTGACAAATGTTTCACAGATTCAACTGCAAATATAGGGAGGAACGAACAATTAAAAAGGCTGAGCGAGTCAATCACGCAACCTAGATGTATCCACTGACAACATGAAAAAAATATTGCCACAACTTCACCATGTAGAGGGGGGGACTATGGGGGGTTAGAGTGATTTTTTTTTTTTTATTATTGTTATTATTATTTTCTATAAAGTCAAGAATCCCCCTTAAGTCTTCATGTGCTTCCTAAGTAAAACCTGAGTTTGCCTTCTCTTATCTATATCAACAACAATAGTGGCACTATCTTACAATAAACACAATATAAATCATGATAAAATTCTCAGTTATATTTATAAAAAAAATGGAAACAAGCCCCACTGGTCGTTGGTGACGACTTTAACTTATGTTAAAATATCAGTTTTTTTTCTTCATGTTTATTTTAAGTCCCATCAGCCCATAAATGAAGGCCGCAGACCGGACTTGCTGGCCTGCGTTGTGTTTGTTTTGTTTTGTTTTTTTCTTTTACGGTCTTTCTGTGAGTTTTCCTTTCCTCTCAGTGTTATGAACAGATATTTACATCGCATAAATAAAGTCTCCCCTCACATTTGTTAGGAAACCGAGAGAGTCGGGAAACAAACTACCTCTTTCTCCTGGAAAAATGTTCATCCTACCTTCACGTAGGACGACGTCACAATTATTATTTCTTATTCACTTTTTTTTTTTTTTTTTTGTTTCAGTCTTTAGAAAGGGCAAGTGTTCAAGTTGGAGTTTTTGGTGGCAAAAGTCTGACTCTGTGGAGTCGCTTGGAATAGGCCCTCCTGGGATAGGTTCAGGTGGCTGGAAGCGGAGGCCAGTGCCGGGGTGAGCATGGCCAGGATCTGAGCCTGGCTGCTGCTCTGTGCGCCGTAGGAAGAGCCGCTGGAGTTGGCCGCTCCTATGATGTTGTCGATGGAGAAGGAGGGCCGACTGCTTGTGGAGTTGGAGTCCGTCTTTAGGGGCGGCAGGGACGAGCCGAGCTGGGGGTAAAAGGGCTTCCTCAGATCGGCCCCTAGAAGGGAGGGCAGGTGATGTGGCGCGGGGAACATGGATGCAGGTGAGGGCAAGGTGCAGGGGGCGTTGGGGAATGGAAAGGATCCGCCCGTGTGGTGCGGGTGGAAAGGGTTGTGGGCTGCGTGGAAGTTCTGCAGCTGGAGTCCGTAGTTGTATCCGTACGGCCCGTATCCGAACCCGGGCAGAAAGCCGCCGGATTCCCTGAGGATTTCGTTACTCTGGTGCCTCTTGAAGCGCTTCCTCCGGCGCAAGAAGCTGCCGTTGTCGAACATGTCGGCGGAGTCCGGATCCAGGGTCCAGTAGTTGCCCTTCCCCGGGTTACCGGGCTCCCGTGGGATCTTCACGAAGCAGTCGTTTAGGGAGAGGTTGTGGCGAATGGAGTTCTGCCACGCGGGGAATTTCTCCCGGTAGTAGGGGAATCTGTTGCTGATAAACTCGCAGATCTCACTGAGGGTGAGGCGTTTCTTGGGGCTCTGCAGGATGGCCATGGTGATCAGAGCGATGTAAGAGTAAGGGGGCTTCACAAGTGCACTTTTTCTGGGTTTGTCCCCGATCACGGTCCCGGACTCCGCGCCGGAGCCCAGAGGCTCTGACGGGCAGTCGGAGCTGCTGAGCCCCGGAGAGGAACCCCTCTCCGCCGCGCTCTGGGAGTAATTATCGTCCGAGTCATTGTCCAAGTTGAACTCGTGGTGAATGTATTTCCCGTCTTTTCCGACGGATATGTCCCCACCGACCACATCAATGTCTACATCTTCGGACAAGGCAGAGCTGTCGGACATATCCGTCCCTAAAGTCATCCTTGGAGACGAAATTGCTCTTCCCCCCCTCTCCCAGATTTCTTCCTTTTTCTGGTCAGGCTGAGGTACGAGAGCGCGCACACCCTCCCTTTCTCCCTCACAACAAGGCTCTTTTTTGCGGGAGCTTTATCTCCAACTAGTCAATGCAGGCATAGCTATAGAAGGTAAGAGACAAAGAACTCTTTTGACCTGGGGGATCTGGAGATTTCTTTTGCATCCGAGGCTGGTTTGATAAGAAAAATGAAAAATTCTGATGCACTCGCGTAAAAAAAAAAAAAAGTCAGCCAAAGATATAGGTAGTCACAGTCTTGCGCCGAAAGATGATCGAGTTTTCTTCAGATGCGAGGGTTTCCACTTTAAACGCCCCCTTTGGGTATCCAAATGTCTTTCTAAACGAGGTTTTACGCATAGGTTTAGGAGGGTATCCAGCCAGACTGTCACACTATCCCCCTTAGCGTTTAAATGGTATTTATAGGAGCGCGCTGATCACGTGATCTTTGAGTCACAGTTACCAGGAACTGGCTGTTTTTTTTTTCTCCAAAAAAAAATCTAGCTTTCTTTTTTTAACAGTTTAAATACTATTAAAAAAATTTAAACATATGCGGTCTATATATTGTAAAATTGCCGGTTCATCGCTGTGAGTTGCATGCACTTGTGTGACAGCCTCGTTTTAAAAAAGGTGGCATAATGAGATGTGCTTTATTTTTGTGCCTTCTCGAAAACTCAAAAAAGAAAAGAAACAAGAGCATAGAAGAGCAGTAAAAGTTGAAAATATGACGTTGCTCATCAGTGGGGAAAATAGAAAGTAGAAAGTAGTTTTGAATTGATGACAAAAATGTAAAACATCAAACATATTTCAATATATTTATGAATTTACAGTTTTCGAAGTTGGACATTTCAGAAGTAGATCTGTTAGATCTTCAACCACAAGCCATTTATTATTATTATTATTATTATTATTATTATTATTATTATTATTATTATTATTATTATTATTATTATTATTATTATTATTATTATTATTATTATTATTATTATATTTTTCTTCTAATTATTTACCTAAAAAACAAGAATATGTTATTTACATTTGACTCTGGAAGTTTTTGCCTATGTTTAGACCTTGTAGAAAACACGTATCATGCAGATTTTTTGATTTATCTTGTATTAACGTATTCATTAATATCATTGCGTCTTTTTATAGTAAAATAATGCATTATTATTATTATTATTATTATTATTATTATTATTATTATTATTATTATTATTATTATTATTATTATTATTATTATTGTTGTTGTTGTTGTTGTTGTTGTTGTTGTTTTTGTTCGTATCACAGCACAGGATAAATTGACTCCTGTTGCTAGTTTCTTCGTGATATAAATGAGTGGCTGCACTCTGTCACCCTTGTCAACAAGGCAGGCTATTATCCGTGTGCATGAGCTACATGCAGCAGCCATATGGGACAGTGCAGGCGCCGCAACCTGTCCCGAGTTTTCCGCGCCACAATCGAAAGTGCGCAAAGCTTGCGGGCTCATTTCATTCTGCAGGATTATTGTCCCTGGTGCGTCCAGTCAGCACCGCAGAGGACCAGGCAGAACAGGATTAACACCTTGAAGAGTTTCTGACATCATGATACAAACCCACTGACGGCGTACCCCATAGTTGTGGTTTTCACTTTTTTTCTTCTGGATTTTTTTGCCCGTATTTCTCGTTGGTTGTCTTTTGTTTCTGCTTTAATGAGATCTTTTACACATGATTTACAGAGGAGTGATGCGAGTGCGTGTAGTTGTCTCACCTGACAGTTAAAAGCCTTCGTCTGCTTGACAAGATGCATCTGATCAATGTTTATTCATAGGCCTACTCGTTTATTATTTTATTTATTTAATTATTTCCTTACATCTATCAATTTATCTGTTGTCTCCTTGCTTCAAATTGTATATATAAAAGATTGAAAGGGACGGCTGCGTTTTGCTGTCTTTAACTATTAGGAGTAGTTGACACAACTTTGATATCTATTTTATTCTCATCCTTTGAATATCACTCAAACTCAGTGCTGTCTTTCTACAGTTTGACTTCTAACAAAAAAAAAAAAAAAAAAAAAAAAAAGGAAAATAAACATGGGGATTTTTATGTGTATTTCATTAAATGATTTGGAAATGTAATCTCTGTGTCCGGACATCTCAGGCTTTGCAACATTTCACAAGTGTGGAGGTTTACAACGTCACACTTTATTGATAGTGTTTCGGATCGGCTTGTTGTAGTTTGTGGTGTTTAGGCGCCCCCTGCTGGTTCCTTAACAGAAAGAAAATGATACAGCGTTCAAAGTTTCGGGGGTCTCTTAGAATTGCCCTTATATATAGCCTACAATAAAAAATAATTGTTATTATTATCTATTATTATTTTATAGATCTTCTTCAACTAAAATAACATTAGTAGCTTCAGCTTAATCAGACACTAGACATAGGGTGTTCTGTCTGTAACGGATCGCCCTTCCCCTCAACCCTTGCGAGCTTCTGTGTGTGCGTGTGTGTGTGTGTGATGGGGGGGGGGGGGGGGGGGTGCTGTCATTGTTGCATATTTTCTATTCATTTTGCAAATAATTTGATGAATAAAATGTGGGTTTTCCTGGAAAACATGACATTTCTTGCGGTGGCCCCAAACGTTATAAAGTGCGAAAGATCCAAAATTCCAAAAATGGAAAAGAAATCAATTTGTATTTGAGTCAGTCAAAGCAGTCAGTAGAGAAGTTTGTTCGTCCCTCTGCCCTGTCTGAACAATATATTAATAATATAGCCTATTTTAGGAATATAGATTCAAAACATAAGCTAATAGACTTTAACTAGTTGAAATTATCTAGTTGTTTATATTTAATTATTTATACAGTATTTGTGTTTTTCATGTTGCGCCATGTTTATGTTCTGGCTTTGGGTTTTGCTGCCATCTAGGGGCTCAAACGTGTAACCTCGTTCTGCCGTTTCTGAGTCAGCATTTTTCAGATATTTAATGTTATTATTATTATTATTATTATTATTATTATTATTATTATTATTATTATTATTATTATTATTATTATTATTATTATTATTATTATTGCAAATATCTTAAAGTAGTCAAATATTTTAGACATATTTTTCTTATTATTCAGGCCTAAACGCTACAGGTTGTGAATCTAAACTTGGCGAAGCTGCGTCAAAGAAGCTTCTTTTTTTCATATGACGGTAATTTATTACTTGCTTCTATTTAATAAATCTGTTATTCCCAAATATATTCTTCCTTATATATCAGGATTTTTGTAAGTTAGTTGCAGTTTTGTTTTTATTATTTCTTTTAGGATTCGTCTTCGGGTCTTTATATTAGTGCTGTTTACCAGTAAAAAGGAAGATTACATTTAGGGGATACACATTTATGATCATAGAAATTTGAACAGCTACAAAACGCTATTGAAAGATGTTTTTAAAAGTGTATGTATACATTAACAGACGATGTTAAAAATTGTTTAGATCTAAGCTTTTTTAGCTTATTATAGTGACATATTTAGGTCTTCTTATTCTGAGTTAAAATACAAATTTCGAACCGGGATTGCTTTCTAAAATATTTGGTTTTCCAGACTGATATTCTCTAAACAGCAGAGAAACTGAAGTAACCATTTCTTTATGACACAACAAACCAAGGACACCTATTTCATTAAAAAACTCATTTATTTCCAACGATTGGTTGCTCACAATATAATACACGTTTTTGTCGTAAAACCTTGAGCTACATCAAACTATTTACACACAAAAAAAAAACACCAGAAAAAAATTCTAAATAACAAAACTGTAAAACATGAATTATGAAAACAGTGTGAAACAATCTCTAGGCTAACCTTTTAAAAAAAATATAGAGCTGGAATGTTTCAAACGAATATAAATGGCTTTGCACCCTTTAAATGGGAATGTTTGTTTTAGAGTCCTCCCAGCTACGTTGCCACGGCCTCCTGTAAATGTTCTTTTTGACCAAGAGCATCTCGTCTCACATGTAGCGCTCTAATCCTGTTGTAAAGTTGCCCTGTCTCATGTAGCTGTTGTTGTAGGAGTTGATGGGGTTCGGCAGGCCCAGGAGCTGCTCCGTGTGCTCTGCGCAGGAGCCGTGGCGCAGCGCCGGCAGGGAGAGCCTGTTGCCCGAACAGTACACCTGAGAGCCGCCGGGCGAGAACCCGGACTGGCTCATGGAGGGCAGGTTCGGAGGAGAGGCCGAGGCGGAGGAGTACGGGTACCCCGCGGGCAGATTGGAGGTCAGGTTCCCGCTGTTTCTGCCCAGCATGTTCGCCGCGGGGTTCGCGGTCTGGCCCTGGAAACACCCGGACGGGTCTGTGCTGGTGACGGAGCAGCTGGAGGTCATGGCGCCCAGGTCACCGCAGCTCAATCCCAGAGCCTGGCCGCTCAGTTCTCCGGCCGGGCCGCCCTGCACCACGGTCTGCTGGCTGATGATGTTGTCGATGCTGAACATGCGCGGCTGCACCTGGCCGACCCCCGGGGGGCTCTGGTAGTGATGCATCATAGCTGGATGCGGGGACGCGGCTGTAAGCTGGGAGCCATAGCCGGACCCGATCCCGGCGTAAAGCGCGTTGGGGTACGACGACCTCCCCATGGGCGTCGGGGTGAAGGCGCTGGAACTCTGCATGTAGCCGGGATAGGTGCTCACGTCAGTGCGCTTGAACCTTTTCCTCCTTCTTAAAAAGCTGCCGTTGTCAAACATGTCCTCCGCTGCAGGGTCCAGGGTCCAGTAGTTGCCCTTACCCGGCCTGCCCGGCTCCCTGGGGATCTTCACGAAGCAGTCGTTGAGGGTCAGATTGTGGCGGATGGAGTTCTGCCACTTCTTGGAGTTCTCCCTGTAGAAAGGGAATCGCTCCATGATGAACTTGTAGATGCCCCCCAGGGTGAGCTTCCTCTCCGGGGAGTTGGCGATGGCCATGGCGATGAGAGCGATGTAGCTGTAGGGAGGTTTCCCCCTCTGGACCGGCCTCTTCCTGCGGCGGCTGCCCGTGGGCAGGTGGTCCTCGGCGTGGCCCACCGCGGCCCCGTCCTCCGCGCCGGGGCTGCTCCCCTGGGGCTCGGACTTGATCAGGATGCCGTCCTTGGGCCGCGCCTGCAGCATCAGGGGCGGCGGAGGCAGCGGCGAGTCCAGGCTCACGTTTGGAGACATGACGTCGGGGCTTGCCTCTGCGGGCGAGGGCTCCGCGGTCATGTTGCACATGCCAGAGAAGTAAGAGTAATTTGCCAAAGTCATAAAAGAATAAATGCGAGGGAGCTTCTTATAGTCGAAACGATCAGATGGGGAGCATTCCCGTGGATGTGCTCGAGGAAGGTGCGTACTTTCGCTCGGACAGTCCCGCTTTCTGTGGCCAAAAGGAGCCCCCCCACCCCGCCTTGCCGTTTTTGGGCTGGTGTGTGTCAATCCAGGTGAGAGAAAGGCGTTGACAGTTTTATAAGACTGGGTAGGAATGACGCCACTGGGTCCACACAGTGACGATTGACGAAACAGGACCCGCATCCCACCCACCAAAAAACTGACCCTATCTCTCTAAGTGGTGGATTTCGACAGATTAAAGCAGCAGATCGACGGTAACGGAATACCTCTCCAAACAATTATAATGCACAGACACACAGCAAAGAGGAATTGTGGAGACAATGGAACGTGATGACAATTATTCAATTGTAAATTGTAGTGGAGTTTAAGCACTTTTTGTATTTGGCTCTGTTACTCAGAGATGCTATTTTTTTTTTATTAGACAAACCACGTTTTCATACAATGAACTTGCATCTGTCCGTTAATTGGCAAAGCCTTTTAAAGCTGATTAAAGAAAGAACATTTTTCACAATTTGCATCTGAACGCACAGAGCCACATGTTTCAAGAGACCTCAGGGCTCTGGGACAGATGGTTCCAACATGTTACAAATACGATACAATTCACTGTTAATAAATGATTATTACTAAATATCGTATTAACATTTTTATCAAAAATAAGTTCTACTATAGTAGAACAATGCAATATTATAATATTGCATTGTTATCAGCTTTGATCAGATGGCTATTAAATAATTGCCTAGGTGAGTAGACCTAATGTGCAGATGTCAAAAGATTAATTCGATATAGAATACAGTAGGCTTTCAATGACATATGTAGAACGCAGCAATTTGTAAGCCAATTAACTTTTATGTGTTACATGCATTCATTATTAGTAGTAGTATTATTTCATTTGTTTTTATAGAGCATTCACTGTATCATCACTCCAGCTTGTTTCTGATATGAGAAAAATTTCACGTTGCAACCGTCCCCTAATCAAGCATATAAGTTTGCAAATGCTTGACAAACATATACGCTACTTAGACTTAGTCCGACAAAAACTCTTTAATTAGAATTTCACCGAAGGTGTTGGTTCAGTCGCTGTTCTTGGTTGTGTTCTTTGCTCAGCGCTGAACAGGAGGGCTGATCAGTTTACTTAGTGGAAAATGAGAATGATGATAATGATAAAATTTTAGATGAAAGCTTTGAGCAAGTTGAGGTTAACCCTGACGAAGCTGCTGCAAATTAATGGCACATTTTAGCTCTGGTTGTGAAGGAAAAGGTTGGTATGTAGTTCTGTTGGAACAAAAAAAAAAACTTATTAATTCAGATATGGAGAACATATAGGAGAACAGTTCTTATTGTAAATACCTGCAGATCCTTCAGTGTTGCTGTCGGCTCCTGACATCGCTGATCAGTTTTCATCCCGTCCTTTCATTAGTTCTGCATTAAAAAAAAAGAAGTTTTGGTAATGTCCCTGTTATATATTTGTCTCAGTATTATAAATGTTAACTGCCTTTACAGTAAAAGTGGTGCTGAGGATTTTTTTACATACTTCTCCTGACTGATACCTTTGTACATTGAGGTCCTTTTGTTCTTTTGTCTCCTTTAATCATGTTGTGGCTTCAGCAAGAGGATGGTAACGAGTAAATGTGAGGAAAATCCAGAATTTTATTTCAGATTAATCAGGTTTGCTGTAATGGATGGCAGATGTTAACTCCAAAACTCTGAGTTCTGAAACCTTTAGAGGTACATAATATATATGCACACTTATATTCTTGTTGAACCTTTGAATTTTTGCATATTTTTCCCACACCTATATATAATTTTTTTTGTTGAATTTCACAGGACAGATTTCAGATAAAAACAGAAAAGCTTTCCAAGTATTTTTTTATCCCCTCATGTTTTATTACATCACAAACAACAGCGTTTAAACAGAATGTGGCACCTGTGAGAGTTACTGAATATTGTAATAACTGGTTAAAATTTAACACATTTATTCAAGTGTAAATTGTGGCTGTAAAACCATTTACACTCAGAAAGTAAGGGTTTAAAGCAAAACAACAACAAAAATGTAAACAAATTGTTGCTTTGTTTAATCAGTGCAGCAATGCAGCATGTGCACTGAATTGTGCGGTTATCTTCTGCGTCTCTTTTTGTAGCAGTCATTCGCGAGACACAATGGCAAACCTTCCACTGTCTGTACCTCTGCTGTTCTTTGGCCTTTCACTGACTTGCTGTCTGTATGTTCAGGGCAGAAACAACACTCTCAGACGTGCACCATGCTAGTGCGAAATCTGCAGCCTATCCAGCAATTGAAAAACAATAACAAGCCACTGAAAACAAGCAATTGAGCTATCCAAGCTTTTGGGAAAGGAAAGAAAATATCCCAACATTTCATTTTCATTTTTGGCGAGGGATAATCAAACAGCCCAGTTGGTGGAAGAGGAAACATGTTGTCTTTTGGATTCTGAAGTAAAAACAGCGTTGTGCACACAGTTGGTAGGCAGACAACACCCTTTAAGCACCATGAAAGCCGTTGTGCTTCTTCGTGATTATTTAGGCAAACAGAGCTGTGTGCAGTTTGCAGGATTTTCAACAGCCTTGGGAAGCTTTGAAGCACTTCTCTTTAACCTCCAACGTCTATACACCAAAAGAGATAACAGCTTGGATGAAGCGCCGTGGAGTCATTTGAATCACCATTGCCTGTATGCTCTGTCTTTTAAAAAAGTATTCATAGTTCTTGGACTATTTCACATTTCGTCCCCCTACAAACCAAAAAATTAATTAAAACCTGAGGCATTTTGTGTTTAGTGCGACCAATTGTCTCCAGGATTCACACAAATTTTAAACAGACTTGTTCTGGGAAGTGAACAAACAGCATCACGGAGACCAGAAAAACAGCAGATAGATCGGGGATTAAGTTATAAAGAAGGCTAAAGCCGAGTTATCTTATGAAACAGCACGCCAAAGTCCCAGGTCTGCGGCCAGAGCACTTTTCACACCATTATGTGGAGCTGGAAAGAGTATGGCATAGGTGCAAACCTCCCCAGACAGCACTGCCCAATTAAACTGACCAAATGTGCAATGAGAGCAGAAAACCTGTAAGAGCCTAGAAGAAGATTTAAGATTAAGAAAAGAGGTTCATCCTCCAGCGGGATGACACTGAATGTGCAGGTAAGGCTGTGAGTTTAATGGGGGGCTTTAGAACAAGGCATATTCCTGTGCTAGAATGGCCTAGCCAAAGTCCAGACCTAACCCTCAGTTAGCCAGACGTCCATATTCTCTGTCCAGTCTCACAGAGCCTCATGTCAATCTATTTGGAGATGAAAGGCATGGATTTTAACGTGCAAAACCAGAAGAGAAATGCCCTGGAACGGTTGCTGTTGTATTTCCAACAAAAACTGGTTCTACAAAGGGGTGATAAATACAGCGTATATCATGCATTTCAGATTTTTGTTTGCTAAATGTATGAAAATTGTGTCACCTTTTCAGTTTATTACATACAATCTCAATAAAATACTTCAAATCTTGTGCTTTCTTTAATGCATTTTATTGCAATGTGAGAAAATGGTGAAAAATAAATAAAATAAAACAAGTCCACGGGGGCTTAAATTCCTTTTGCATAGCACTGCGTGTAAGCCTCATATTAGACTATCTTGCAGTTAAAGTAATTTTAACAGGGGCCGTTGATATTTTTGGGACAAAATATTGAGGAAGAAAGACAAAACGCTGTTCACAGGTTTTAAAGACGTGATGTTCCCCCATGAACAATACCATAGCCAAACAGAGGATATTAATCATCACCTCCTACAGTTCTGCCAGATGTCAGTTTTACCACAGCCCATCCAGTACCAACACACAGAAGCCGGCAACCCCATCCCACAGATGACTGGAAAACTCCCCCTTCTCACAGCGCTGCAGCTCAGACATCACTAAGCCCAGCTAGCTACTCACAGCCAGTGGTTAACAGCTTCAGACAGGCGTGGGAGCGGGGATGTATCAAGGCGGGATCTGCCCCCAGAGCTGCCAGGTCAGGCAGGACAAACAGGGGCTCAGGCCAGGAAACGAGGACCTCTGCCTCAGGGTCTGCGGCCTCTTACTAATCCCCTCCTGAACCACCCTGCCACCCCATCACAGCCTCCATACACCTTTCAGGACAATATTTTGTTTCTAACTTGCATAAATTGAACAGACACTCCGCCATAGACATTCAGACGGGGATGTTCCCAGTTTTAACCTCGGTTCACAGGGTCCCATGTGCGGCCCCTACCAAAGAATTGGAGCACGGATGTATTTGGTGCTATCCACAGTAAGACCAACCATAACAAACAATTATAATAATAATTAACACTACAGATACAATAGGCCTTCGCAGCAATAATATACTTAATTAAGCTGTTAACACTTCATAAACCATTATTAAGAATATCTTTAAGATGCTTTTTATACACTGATGGAGAATCAGTTCATTTTTTTATAAACAGTTTGTAAAATGTTTACAGGTTCATTAATAACATCTTTATTAGCTATAAAAAAAACATGTATAATACGGACAGACCCTAAGAAAAAAGTAAAACCATATGGGTAACATGTGGAGCCACAGATGTTGCAGTCACTTAATTGTTGCAAATATTACATAATGATATATTTCCTGTGAATTCAGAATGTTAGCAGCCAGTCTATCCCAGTAAAGTTGCTCATTAAGTCTTCATACTATAAAATGCGGAGCCTGAAGGTCAACTTTTAGCACAGCTAATGATAACTGTTTGTGTGTCTACATTGCTGCTGCCCTCAGTGTTTATTATCAGTTTATTTTAGGATCTTACAACTGAGAATAAAGAATACTGTAACTCAACAATGACAACAAAAAGGTTAATCCTGTCTTCTGATATTATTTTACATGCTAAAGAGTTGCTTTGGTGCAGCTTTATGTTAAGGGCATTGCATTCTAAAAGTTTACATGATTGCACTGCAAGCACACAAATTTCTCACCTGTTTCGACCACGCAGAATGAGAATTACAATTTACGTGTTTACGTTTTAAGTGTTTTATGGAAGACATTAGGTGTTGCCCTACACAATGCAATATATTAGAACCTTTTCTGGCAAAATTACATTTGTACAAATGCAATAATACTCCTAAAAAGGTTGACTTTTGAATTTTATGCAAACATCAAACTGAACAGTTGGTGTCCTGAACCTTGAGCATGCAGAGTTTGCATTTTTTTATGATACATTTGTAAGTTGTCTCATCAAGTTTAACCAGCGACCTAGTTTTCAATCTTAGTTTATTTCGTTTTGTAATCACCCCAAATTCAGAGAGTAGCCCCAGAGAAACAAGACGGTCTTCATTTTATTTTAAATCAATGTAATTATTATTATAGTTTGCCAACTTTTAACAGTCTGCCATAAGTCCAGCCCTGCCCCCTACTCCCTCATATATGATGACTGAAACTCCTGAAATCCTGTTAAAGCTTTTGGTTTTGCTCCCCCATTCCTAGATCATCAATAGCTCCTATCTGGTCACCTCTTTTGAAACCTTTCTGGATCTGTTCATGGGTAGCTTGTTTCTGAAGCTTTCATTGCAATATTTAGAAACTGCTGCAGAATGGCCTCATTTCAGATATACCACAATATAATTTTTACTTAAATAAAAATGTAATGTGGCCTAAGTTGTGCAAACATGTACCCAGCCTTTAAGTTTTTTTTCCATCCAAATGCATACCTCAGCCATTTTTTTGTGCCACATAATATCTAGCTTCTCACATAATATCTGGTTTCTCACATAGATTCTTCTGAATCTATGTGATGCTCTTTCAAACCACCTATACACTAAAATGGGAGGCTTGAATAAAATAAAATAAAAAAGATGTGTAAAGTCTGTACAGTAAGTGATGGAATTAAAAAAATATGCTCCGTCTAAAGGTCTATTCATACCCTACGTTTGGCCTACACGTCCGTATTTCTGTCCGTACCTTCTATCCGTTGACTCCTTCATACCTCCATCCGTCTTTTATGTTGAGGTGCGCAATAACCAATATTTTCCTCTAGGTGGCAGTGCTGGGTGCCTCCCCGATTTCTTGAGAACTATTTAGAACTTTTTGTTTGTCCCTGTGCCTCGGACACGGCACATCATATATGTGTGAGTAGTTGCGGACAAGCTCCGCAAGTCGTTCCTCGAATCCCGCCATTGTTTAAAGCCCAGAATTATAACCTTGTTCGTGATTTTGGTGACATTTTGTACTTCAAACTCAATAGCGCCCCCCACCTTTTCCGGTAGTATTGCTCCGTATTGATTTGTTTCATCCGTAATCGTGAGATTCCAATTTTCGTGTCAAAATACGGACGAAATCAACGGTTAGAATGTATGAAACACTCCACACGTATCCGTATCTGTCTTTTACGTGAGGTATGAATGGGCCTTAAGAGAGCTGCAGAGCCTTGGGTGGTTCCAGATATGGCTCTCTGTTTCAGTTCCAGTTCCTGATAACTCTTGATACTGATTCTGTCTGGAGGCAAGTTCAAGGGATCCATATGGTTTAAACGGGTTGGCTGACTAGAGTTGTTTCGGGGAGGGGGTGAGGGGGGGGTCTCACCTTCTCTGTGGGTTCAGGCCCAGGTTCTGTGGGACCTTTCGCCATCTGCTGACTGTGGTTTAGGCTCTCCCACAGTGCTGCAAGGTTTGTGGGTCGGGGTGTTCCCAGGGGGGGTTGGTTCCAGTTTGCAGTTGGTTCTTGGGTCTCAGCACCTGTCCCTAGCCTTGGACTCCGTGGATCTCTGTGGCGCTACTGGTCATGCCTCCCTCGTCTGGTGGGTTTTATAGAATGGGGGTGCCTATTATAGTCAGCATCTGAGCTGGCTCCCTGATGGTGGCTGGTGCCTTGACCCGCAGGTGTGTAGGTGCCGGCTCCTGGCGCCTAATTTGCAGGGCGTCTTGGGCTCCATAAAACCACTATTGAGCATTTTTTAAGAAGAAACCTGACTTATACAAGCACATGCTCACAAACACCCACAGGTGTATGGATCCAGGTGCTCACAGGTAAACTTCTATATAGATAAACTCTACAGTTGGCTTTGGCTGCCACTAAATAAATCTTGCATTAAATAATAGTGTTGTTTGTGCCCGTGATACTGTTTCTGTTTGTTCTGTTATTTTTTTATATATATCTTTCTGCAGGTGTAGAAGCAGACTCCAAGAATGTCATCTTGTATTCTCTTTTTCTTTTGCCATGTTTTTTGTCACCTTCTCTCCCATTTAACGTATTCCCTCGCCTTTCTCCCTTCCTTTTTTTTTCTCTTTTACCATTCTGTCTGTGTCCATTGAATTTGAAATCTCTTTGGCACCAAGAGAGCAATTCTGAGTGGCAGAGTGGTTCCCTGTATCTCAGAGGATAGGGTCTAAAATACTTCTGTTTGTCTATAAATTACTGAATGGCTTAGCACTAAAATACATTAAAGACCTGTCAGTGTATCAACCCTACAGACCCTACATGTCTTCTAGCTCAAGTCTACTCTGCATGCCCAGAACCAGAACCAAACATGGAGAAGCAGCATTTAGTTCTTATGCTCCACTTATCTGGAACAAACTTCTAGAAGACTGTAAAAGTGCTGAAACCCTCAGTTCCTTTAAATCGATGTTAAAACCTTGTTTGTTTAGAGATGCCTTTGAATGCCAATGTTCTATTTTACGGTAAGGCAAGGCAAATTTATTTATATAGTACAATTCAGTACAGAGACAATGCAAAGTGCTTTACTTGATTAAAATCTAAACTGTTGTAGTTCACTGAAACATCATTAGATTAAGTTTGCAGTCCAACTTATTTTGCCCTATTATTCCACTGCGATATACTTTCCTCTGTGTTTTCTATTCTTATGATCAGTTCATGCACTTTGAATTTTTCTGTTACTGAAATGTGCTATACAAATAAACTTGCCTTGCCTTCTGTTTGATCTACCGGCAGAGAGGGGGGTGTAGAAAATATAGACAGTACTGTGCCAACAGCTGTGCCTCTGGGGTATTTTGTGAAAGAAAAAAAAATTATTTGTAGATTATTTTTTTCACCCCATTAAATAAATCTACTCATAAGATTCTTCAGAGTCACATTATTTTACAGTAATAAGAGTTTTTTTTTTATAGACATTGTACCAGTGGTGCCAATACATCTGTCCAGCACTTCTAAAAGGCCAGTGTATCCTCCAGTTCACTGCTAAGTTTAAATTTGCTTTTGTTTCTAACTGCATCGGCTCAGCAAGTTCTCAACCCCTTTTTAGACCAAATCCTGAGAAGTACAGAGAGTGAGAGGAACAGATGAAGTTGCTGAACAAACACTTAGAGTCCATTCATTCGCAACGTGGCTCCAGGGGATGCAGATAAGGGGAGGGGGGGGCATGAGAAAGAGGGGGGGTAATGAGGGAGTGAGAGACAGATAGAGAAAAAGAGGGAGACACAGAGAGGGCAAGAGAAACACATGGGAGCGCGCATAACCTTTTTCTTGCTCAAGCTCATCAAGTACGGGCCAGGGCTCCTGAAAACGCAGGGATTACCAGGACGCTGGAGCTGCGCTGGCTTGGGCCGCCTCTGCTCGCTCCTGCACTGCACGCTACACTGCCCTGCTAAACCAGCGTACATGGTTCTCACACAAAACACGCACACCATCAGTCATGCCCATGCGCTGCTCGTTTTTTTATCCTCAAAACTTCCCATGAATTTTGAACACAGGTAGCACCCAGACATGAATTCATCTCCAAATTTGCTCAGTTCTACAAACGTGCCATAGTTGATTATTCGTTTAGCTGAACTAAACGTGTTTGATTTAAAGTTGACAGCTAAGCAATAACTATTTTTGACACAGTTCATCTCCTGCTTAGCAGCATAAACCTTTCAGTTTTTATGTCAAGCACAAATTAATTTATTGGAGTTTGCATCTGTCCTCCAAGACATGCAGGAACCCCCCCCCCCCCCCCCCCCCCCTACAATGCTGCTTGAAAAAGATTCATCCACGGAAGCAAACACCACCACGTTGTCAAATCCTGTTAAGGTAAGCGCTGTAATTATACAATTAGGCTGTGAGCAGCAAGGGCACGCTTTGGAAAGCTTGGCTCCGAGCTATGCGATGGAGTCTGTGAGGGCCACCTTTCAGTAGAACACAAGTAGCTCTTTTGTGACAAATGTCAGATTACAGAGAAAACCAAATCTTTTAATCCTACAGTTCTTTTTTGATGAAATCTGATTATGACAATGTATTGATGAAATTGAAGGTTGTTATACATTGAGGTTTGCCCAGGACAAATGATTGAAAAGTCACCAATTCATCAGAAATGACCTTATTTTACTCTAGTTATGTCATCTGTGTTAATAAAAAAGGTTAATTTTCCTGTTAAATTAGCTTAAACGTGATATTTTGTAGCATACTTTTAGTGCATTCATGGGTGAATAAACACAAAACATTGATCTGTGCTGATGTGCTTATTATGTGCATATCCACAAATCTCAATGTATTTGATCAGGATTTTATGTGATAAGCCAGTCACAATTTTGTTTTAGAAAAAATATCTGGAACATGTGGCATGTATTTGTGTTTGTCTCCTGAGTCAGGGCTTTGTAGGACCAGCTTTGCTACCATTTCAGCATCCAGCCTTTTGGGGGGGGCGGGGGTTCTTCACTAGCTTTGCACATATGAATATTCACTTTTTCACCTATTTTTTTATGTTTGCCAAACAGCTCAATGGAAACCAATTCTGAACACAAGTTTTCAAGTCTTGCCGAACTTTGAGTTGGATTTATGTCTGAGCTTTGACTGAGCCACTCTAACGCATTAATTATGCTTTGATCTAAGTATTTCATTTGTAGCCCTGGCTGTATGTTTTTGCATCATTATTTTTGCACAAAGGTGAACCTCTGGCCTAGTCATTTGTATCCTCTAACAAGCTGTCTTTTATGATTGCCCTGTTTCAGCTCTACCAATGTTCTTATTAACTCTGCCCAGGATCCCGGAAACTTTTGAAGAAACTCATCCTCACAGCATTATTCTGTCATTACCATGTTTCAAGATGGAGATGATGTGTTTGGGCAATGTGCTATATAGGTTTTCCACAACTCATAGTGATCCGCATGTAGGCCAATAAGGGATACGTTGTTCTCATCTTGCAAGCGTACCTTGTTGCACATGTTTGCTTTGTCCCCTACATCCCGTTTTCCAAAAAACAAATAGGACTTGGTATAGCTTTTTTTCAACAATGGCATTCTTTTTGGTACTTCTCCATGAAGGCCAGTTTACTTGTTAAATTATTATGGTTGTACTGGATTACGTGTGGATTGTTTTGCATCTCCTCTAAAGTTACCATGGGTCTCACGAGAACATTTTTTCATGGACATTCCCTTGTGTTGCCTGCCAGTTTGATTGCACCATGGTAGGTTTGCAGTTGTGCAAGAGTCTTTCCATTTTTGTAATGATGAACTGACCAGTTTGTTGTTAATTGTTCAAAGCTTGAGATATTGTTTTAAAATCAGTGCCTTGAATCCCCTATGAGATTTTCTTTTGTTAATAAAAATCTATATCCTGGGATCTAATCATTTATATATTAGAGGATAAAGAACAACTATCCAGAAAAAATGTTTCCCAAATCCAGTGGGGATAATCAAGAATTTTTTTTTCTTTTTTGTCAGCTGTGGTTTTCCCTTTGGAACATTTTTAACAAGTCTTTTCCGTGTTGTTGGATCATGAACACCATAAATAAACCTTATAACACGTAAATATGGTGTGCAGTCCTGTAGAAAATCAACCTGCAGTTGGAATAATATTCGTTATTTTCTTTTTACATGTTTCAAATTTAACACACCTTTGTTTTTATGTCCTGTAGTTTTTACGATCTTACATATTATTATGTAATGTCACGTAGAGTAATTTATAGGTGGCTCATGAAAAAGTAAGTGATCCTATCACTAATGTGCCCCAGTCACCAGAAAAAGGCTTGATGAAAGTTTAGAGGCTCCTGACAAAACCTTGTTCACAAGCTCCCATAAAGAGCATCAATAATGTGCCGTCTTGAAGAGACATTTTCTTTATTTTCTGATTAATGAAAGGACCCTACATGGTTGAGCATGGATGGATGGATGGATGGATGGGCTGAGCTGGACCTCCACTGCTTGCTGACCTTCCTGGAAAGAGACTTTGTCAATTTAAAGCATTCCCAGTATACTACGTGGACCAGACAGGCAGAAAGTGAAGATGAGTAACAGCTTCCCAAAAAGGAGAGAGAGCAGAGCTGTGTGCATGCATGAGTAACTGCGTGGGTGTGAGGTGGTGAGGCGGGTAATCATGTATGGTCTTTAATGAACGTAAACAAAAATTCTAATACTTTTCGTCAGTTCTTGTGACTGTTTTTTTCTTCTATTCTGACCTGTCTTCATGTGTCTGTGAAGAGTATCAGTGAAAAAAAATCCTCCAACAGACGTCAGAGTTTCACGGGACAGAGAAACACCAGAGAGGTGGGCTCCAGACAGAGACAAGGACTCTCTTTCAGGTGCTGAATGTCTTCTTCTAGCACTGTCTTTCAACATGCACTTCTCTTTTTTTTTTCCTTTCAACTCAATCAACCAGAGACTGTATCTCTTATTTCACCACTGAACATTTTAAAGGAAAGTCACTTGATCCATAATATTTTGAGATTTTTTACCAACTAATGCAAATAGTCTGCTCTGTTTGCATCCCCCCCAATAAAAGTGGTTACTGTCCAATGCAATGCAGCCACTGGTTCTGGCATTGCCTGGTGGTGAGAGATGGACAGCAAGCGTGCCTACACACAGCAGAGTACTTCAAGACTTTATTACTCTGAGAGGAGAGAGAGAGAGAGAGAGAAAGAGAGATAAGACCCGGCCTTTCTGAAGACGGGTGATGCGGGGTGAGGGTGCCTCAAACAGACAAAAAAAAAAAAAAAAAAAAAAGCAGGACATACACACAAAAGCAAGACAAACAGATGTATAGAATTTTTATATAAAATAAATCAATAAATCCATCAAACCTTGAGGTTTGTCACAATGTATAGACTGAATGTATTCTTCTCTTAAGTTTCAGGTCTCCACTTAGTGGTTTATCTCTTTTTTTTTTTTTTGTGAAAATGAAACTAGAGCAGTAGTGGCTAAGAAGTGTTTGCCATCAAGCACCACACCCACTCAGCTCCTGTTGTCCTACCCATTGTCCAAGACGGGCTTAGACAGGTGGGATCAGCATCCATTATGTGCTCTAAGACCTGTGCACACAAGTCGGCATTAAACTCAATGTAACAAACCTTGTTACACAGATGATGAAGATGAACAAGTGCAGAAACATACATCATGGTTTGAGTTGAAGCAGCTGGCAGCTGCTTGATGCCTTTCACAAAATCTCCCTCGTGTTATTTTATTGTGTTTATTGCTGGATGCAGACAGGACAGGAATAAGCAAAAAAAAAATAAAAATAAAAATAGAAGCCTAGGTAGAATATTGATTGCATTTTCGCATGTGCATAAAACACATTTAGATTAAGTGTGGATATGCGACACACGTGTAATTTGAGATGGCTGGTTTTTATTTTGTTTATTTTTGCCAACCTTGTTCTTGCACTGAGTGAAAGCACACCCTTTACACCCATCTAGTGGTTAGAAGATCAACTGTGATCCTGAAAATGTTTGGCATTTTATGGAGAACCGTTCCACGGCTCTATGATGAGCCCAAATACCTTTGTAAAGTATTGGCTATTTATTAAAACTTATTAAAATGTGAATTGAAATGTTTCAAAGGAATGCATAATACATATTTACACTATACTGGCTTTAATTTGGGAAAGTGCAACATTCAGCATACCTCCATGAAACGTAAAAAACAAAACAAAACAAAAAATCAGTGATATAAAAACACGTATTTGGTGCTTATCACAAAAGATGAATAAAAAGAACACTGGAAACATTTTTAGATTTGTATTATTAAAATGCGATGAAATTATTAATGGCCAAATATAAAATTCCAAGACTGGAACATATTAATCGTGAGCAGTGGCTGTGTTAAAAAGAAAGAAAGAAAGAAAGAAAGAAAGAAAGAAAGAAAGAAAGAAAGAAAGAAAGAAAGAAAGAAAGAAAGAAAGAAAGAAAGAAAGAAAGAAAGAAAGAAAGAAAGAAAGAAAGAAAGAAAAAACAGGTCCCTGCGCATGGAACGAAAGTGTGTTATTTTTGTTCCCTCCGGATTATAAAACCGGGGGTACGGGCGGTTTACTTCAAAACATGGCGTCCAGAAGAGTGTCTTCAGCGCCAAGTAGTTTTAAGAACACTTCTGCCGATGCTAAAAGGTATGTATTGAAGTGGTTTGCTTTATGGCAAGCAGGTTTCCAGCGGAATGCCGACTTGTTAGCTTCTAATTGTGTGGTGAATATAACAAATAGAAGGAAAACTAACTTAGCTGTGCCGTTTCAGCTAAGTAAGCGCACCATATTTTACCCGAGCAGGGCAAACGTTATGGTGTCATGTGTTTTACCCCTTTTAAGACGACGTTTAAAACCTGCTGCTTTTAGCCAAAGTAAAGCGGATTTTCTTCCCACCATCACTGACGGCAACTTTTTTTTTTTTTTTTTTTTTTTTGTCTCCTGGTCGAAAAGCGTGAGTAACGGAGTTAAGGCCAACAGCAATGGAGCTGCGAGGAAAGCTGTAAGACGTGAGTATACACAGGTTCTCAGATAGCTGGGGACGTTGTTCTACTAATTTATAGACACCTTCGATGCAGACATGCAAGTCATTATTAGAACTCACCTGAGCAAACCCGTAGAACAAAGTCTAAAGCGTCTTCAAGTAAATTTTTCTGCAATTATTTATTGTTTAATAACATTTTCATCCATTTTATTATTACTTGCTATGAAGCCACAGATGGATTCCCTCAAAACCACTTTATATAAGGGGTTTTAAACGGGTTCTATAATTCTTAAACTGGGTCAAGCGATGCGCTGAAACTGCTGTCTTTTAAGTCTTCACGAGATTAGATTTATCAAAGTTCAGGAACTGTGTTCTAAAGAAAATGCACTTCGTGGGATATTTCAGTCCGTATTTGACAAGTCTTATGTGTTATATATCTTACAATAAAGCTGATCTAAATAGTATATATGCTACAAAAAATGGTATGAAACAACCCTTTGGTGTTATGTGGACCAAGAAATCAATTTAGTCAAGTTTTGTGATGTTCTTTTTTTGACCATACAGTTAATACCCAGCTATTGTACAGATATTTGGTACGCTAATATCTAAGTGTTAAAAACAACTGGGAAGAATGTAGAGACTTTTTTTTAGAATAGTAAGGAAGTTTGAAAGTATAAACACTGGGATACCTTGAAGGTGACTTTACTAGTGTACCCCACCTCAGATGAGCAGATATAGATAACGTATGGGTGGATTTGTTTGATAAGTTTTTGTAAAATCTTTTGATTGTTGCTTTTGTCAAACAGATTTGTTGTCCAAGGATCTAGGGATAATGGAGTAAATTTTGGATTTCATTATTTTAGCATTGGTCTGCATTAGGTCATGTCTGCTTTGTCTGGGATGCTCTTGTTAGTGATATTTTGCCACTGAATCAAGTTAAATTATTGTGGTTTGGTTGTTTGAACAGATTGAAACTCCTGTTTCCCTCCTTAGATGATTGCTGGGACAGATTAAAAATTATGTTTAAAACATTTTCTAAATACTTTTAGCCTAAACAGGATTTTCAGTTTATGAAATGGACAATGATACTGATTTTAAAGTCTCACTTTGAAAAGTAAATCCTACGGCTGGTTTTAATTGGGTTAATAATGCATTCACCTGGGATTTAAACTATATATATATATATATATATATATATATATATATATATATATATATATATATATATATATATATATATATATATATATATATATATATATATATATATATATATATATATATATATATATATATATATTAGGGCTGGGCAAAAAATAGATTTTATCGATTTTGTAGTTTAAAACGATTTTTATTTTGCAAACTCGAGTTTTTTGTCAAAATTGTTTTTTCGGACTTTTCCGCGTTTCTTCCTTGTGGGTTACCGTAGCGCGATATTATGAGCCAGCCCCCGCCCTGCGTAAACACAAACAACATGGCTGCGTGTAGCAGAGAACTAACGTCAAAGAAAGGCACGGGTAATTCCGTAATTTGGAACTGGTTTGGTTTTGATGCAGCAGACCAAACACAGACGAAGCCTTGCTGCAAAATTTGTTTCAAGGCTGTTGCTACTGGAAGCAGCAGTACAACAAATCTTTTCCAGCACCTGAGGAATAAACATCGCGAAGAATGGGAGAAGTGCAGCCGGCTCCGTAGCGAAAATGCCTCCTCTAGCACGCCTGCTAAAAAGCAAACTACACTCCCTGAGAGCTTTACAAACTGTGTGCCTTATGATAAGAAGGGAGCGCGGTGGAAAGCGATTACAGAGGCGATCACGTTTTATATTGCCACAGACATGCTGCCAATTTATTCTGTCGAAAAGCGAGGCTTTAATCACATGTTGAAAGTATTAGATGCGAGGTACGATGTCCCCAGCCGCAAGTATTTCGCCGATGTATCGCTGCCTCACCTGTACAATACAACTCGGGAAAAGATCCGCTGTGAGCTGGAGGAGATGCAGTTTTACTCAGCCACAACGGACCTGTGGTCCAGCCGGACGATGCAGCCATATCTGAGTCTGACGGTTCACTACATCAACAATAGTTGGACTCTGCGCAGCATCTGCCTTCAGACAGCCTATTTCCCCGACAACCACACTGGTGAGATAATTGCCCATGGCTTAAAAGACGCTCTCAGCTCCTGGGGACTTTTGGAGGAACGACTCGTCTGCATGACAACTGATAGTGGCACCAATATCATAAAAGCCCTTAAGGACAACAACTGGCCCAGCTTGCAGTGTTTTGGCCACAGACTCCACAATGCTATAGGTAAGAGTTGGTGTAAGAATAAATAGGTGCACATACTTGCACATTGTAAAGTATATTTCAATAATATATATATTTATATAATATAATATATATAATATATTTCATAATTTAATAGCCAGAATATGTTATATATTTCAACAGGTTTACACACAGACATAAATTCATATTTACAGTTTATCTTAGTTTATTTACATAAATAAACCTGACTTTTCCTTAATCTGCAATGCATTCATTATACATTATGTATTCAACTGTGTTATAGCTATTAAAATTGTGATAAAAGTACAAAACAATTTTGAAAACTCACATAATCAAATATATAGTTTGGAGTGACAAAGTATTCTAAATATCTTTTCACATTTATTACAGAGAATGGTGTGAAGGATCCAAGGATCGATCGGGCCATAGGGGTCTGCAAAAAAGCTGTATCAGCCTTCTCCTACAGCTGGAAAAAAAAGGCGAGACATGACAGAGGTGCAGGCTGAGCTTGGACTTCCCCAGCATCTTTTGATCTCAGAATCCCCAACACGTTGGGGGTCTCGTCAAAAGATGATTGAGCGCTTTCTTGAGCAAGAGAAGGCAATAACTCGTGTCCTGGGTGCGGACAAGAAAACGCGTCATCTTGTTCCCACGTGGCAAGATTTGGAAGTATTAGAAGCCACCAACAAAGCAGTGAAACCTCTCCAGGACTTCACTGATGCACTGTCAGGGGAATCATATGTCAGTGTGTCATGCATCAAACCAGTGCTGCATTTGTTTAAAACAAATCTCCTCCTGCCAGAGGAGGAAGATTTGGAGCTAACAAAAACAATCAAAGCTAACATCATGCGTTACCTTGAAAGTAAATACTGTGATTTGGAGAAAGAGGAACTTTTGGACATGGCCACACTTTTAGACCCGAGGTTCCGTACAAAATACATTGATGCTAGCAAACTGGAAGTTGTCAAAAAAAGAGCAGTGTCTGAGATCGCTGCTCTCTGCAACTCTACCACAGAGGAAGCTGGTCCCTCAACTGTTCAAGAGAACACCCCGCCAAAAAAGAAAATGACTCTGGGTGCCTTCTTTAAAAACAGTGCTCCATCCACCACGCCACACCCACAATCTGAGAAAACAAAAATTGAGACTGAGCTTGCAACATATTTCCTTATTCCAGACATAGAGCCAGACACAGATCCTCTTGAATGGTGGAAGCTGCATCAGCCAAACTTTCCAAGGCTAAGCTTACTGGCTAAAAAATATCTTTCTATTCCAGCCACTAGTGCCCCCTCAGAGAGGCTATTTAGTGTGGGTGGGGGAATAGTTACCTGCAACCGGGCCTGCCTTAAGCCAGAGGTTGTGGACAGGCTCATCTTTCTTGCAAAAAATGTTTAGAATGAGCATGCACAATGTTTCAGAGATCTAACAAGCATGTGTTTTGTTGTTATAGATAAAAGTTTACATTTGTTCACTCTTTGAGCAGGCTTTATGTCTGCCACAGGCATGTTTCATTTTTTTATATTCACACTATACTGAGAAGAGTTTATTTTTTCAATTGTAATGTTATATGTTACAAAATTTGTAATTATCTGATTTCTTGAACAGAAAATTTAAGCTATTGTGAAGTTACTTGAAGTTGCACTTTTCCTTAAACCTGGGTTAAAGCTTAAAATTGTTGAATGACAGAGCCTTATTTACTTCTTGTTTTGGGATTCTACGCATCTTGACTCTTGAGGAGAATCATAGCAATAAAGTTGCACTTTTGACACTATATCTGATGTCTTCAGTCGTTTTTAAGTGCATTGGAAAAAAAAAATCGAAAATCGAATCGAAACTCGAATTTTTCTTAAAAAATCGAAGATTTTTTTTTTTGGCAAAATCGCCCAGCCCTACAATTCTTTTATTTAAGAAAACTTTAAACAAAACTGTCTTTATATTCCATGTACAGGTAATCTGCTTGAAGAATCATAATTCTACTTTAACTTCATATTGTCTTTGTAATTTGTAGCGGGTGGGACTATTGTCAAGTCTCGATATTTACAATCTGCTGAGAAGGCTTCCCTCTCAAAGGTAAGGAAATTTGTTTTCAGTCTACTCTTGTTTTCTTTGAAGGTGTTTTCATGTAAATGTAAATTTGTATGCTGCATGTTGCTTAGCATGAGCATTTGAATTGCTGTATTTTTAAACAGTACAAAGTGCCCTGATGTATTCTGTTTTTATCTGGGCTCTCTTTTGATGTGTGTTTCTTCCTATGTCCCATTGTTGCATCCTCGGCTACCTTTTTTTTTTTTTTTTAAAGAGTAACTCATTGACCAATGAGTCGACTGCTTTGCCCCAACGGCCATCCTCGCCCAAACCCACTTCTGTCAAGTCAAAGGTCGGCACTCCTACAAAATGCACAACGATCCCACAGGCACTGGGAGAATGTAAGTTCTTCTTATTAGGATTGTTTTGGGCTCGGATTAACATTATTCAATGTCTCAATTTTATGTTGTCTTAAAATATAAGAATACCTGTTGTATGCCCTAATGGCCATGATGTCTGCTGTTTTATTGAAGAAAAACAGACTTGTAAAACAAAATCCCCCTCAACTGAGGTCTTAATTTTTTTTTTTTTTTTCCGACCCTGTGTTTTTAATAATGTCAAATCAAAATAACTTGTATTGTTTTTTGGTGGTCTTCTTTAAAGCAACATCGTCACGTGACACGGATCCATCCTTCCTCAGGAGAAGTATCCTGCAGTCCACTTTTACAGATGGTCACTGCTTTCGGCCAGATTTTGATATTTCAGTCATTAAAGGTAAAAAAAAAAAAAAAGCCTTTCCAATTCTGTGACTTGCTTTCAAAACTAAATTGCAAGCTAATGTTGCATTACCTATCTTTCAAAGATAAAACTGTGATTGAGAATGCAAAGGAGCCTGAGAGACATCCAGAAAATGAGAAGAGGATTGTTGAAATGCAAACATTCCTACTAACCTATCTTACAGCTAAGGTAAGACTGAGAAACACTGTTTTATTAATTCCGTATATTGCTCTGAATGCACCTGCTGCATTCTGTAACACCACCTTTTGTGAATAAAATGCTCATACATGTGTAATGTAGGGGTGGGTAAGAATGTCGGTTCATCAGTGCATTGCAATAGATATTTTCCCATTTCAGTATCAATTCAAATAAATCCCCTGAATGGATTAGATTTCCTGGCCACTGTGTTCATGAGGGACATGATTTGTGTTGTACGGGCAACCCATGGAGGTCCTGTCCTGTCGCACTCTGCCCCATAGTCATGCAGCCTGCTCTTGTTTTGCGGCTCCACGGTGCCGCAAATGCCTTTTCTTCTCTACTTACCCTCAGCTCCAGTGAGACTCTGTTCAGCGAGCGCTTACGGAGTGGACCTCTTAACTCAGGAACCATGTCACTATTAAGAGACCTACTTGCAGTGCTGCAGCGTTAGACGGCGTGAACCGGCCAGAAAATCTGTCCACATCTCTTATATTGGCCACCTGAAAATAAAATCATCACATTAGCTATAACTGATATATACAGGAGCTGGTCATATAATTAGAATACCATGAAAAAGTAGATTTTTCTCTTCTGTAATTCTATTCAAAAAGTGAAACTTGTATATTGATTCAATACACACAGACTGATATATTTCAAGTGTTCCTTTCTTTTAATTTTGATGATTATTACTGCAGGGATTGGTCTTCCTCTCTTTCCCTCAAGTTCCAGGGTCTAATAGGGTCCACCTTATCTAATAGTTGTCCCACATGCCAATCATTCTGACATGCTCATTTAACGCCAGTGTGCGTGCTTGTTCCTTTTTAGTTTCCACATGCTGACTGCGCATGCGCACTTCTAGTGTTTGTTTTCGGCTAGCTTCGGTGCTAGTTGTTCTGTCAACATGGCTGAGTTTGAGAAGAGGAAGACCTCAGTAGAAAGTAATAAGACCAGAGTGCATTTAGGAGATTATTTTTTTTTTCCACTTGATCCTCTTGAAGAGCAGAAGAGTAAGGTAAGACAGGCATGCGCAGATATTCAAAAAGGGACTTGGGGAAACTTTTGGAAATATCACCGATTATACCTTTCCGACCAATACAAAAAAGCATTTCCAGAAATGTTGGCCTACTGAACATGAAAAGTATGATCATGTACAGCACTCGATACTCCTTTTCCCTGGATTACTGCAGCAATGCGGCGTGGCATGGAGTCCATCAGTCTGTGGCCCTGCTCAGGTGTTATGAGAGCCCAGGTTGCTCTAATAGTGGCTTTCAGCTCTTCTGCTTTGTTATGTCTGGCATATTGCATCTTCCTCTTCACCATACCCCATAGATTTTCTCTTTTGAACTTCTACTTATTAAAAAACTAAGTCAATGTTGAAGTATATAAATCAATATTGAATCGAACTAATAATGAATCGTGACCCAAAGAATCAAAATCAGATCTAATTGTGAAGTTGTTAATGCCCAGCCCTACTGTCATATGTTCTCTTAAAAAAGAGAATATTGTTTTTGGAGAAAAAATGCAAATATGTGAATATTCTGTTTACTAGATGGAGAGTAATACTGCAAAGTTCAAAGCTGAGGCAGAGGCAAAACTCCTTCAAAGGATGAAAGAAGAACAGAGACTGCATAGTACAGTTAAGGAGAAGAAGTGCCAATATCTTCTGATGGAGAAGAAGAAACAGCTGAATGAGCTTCTGGACCATCAGGTCAGTGCATAAGTCTCTCTATCAAAGAGCCTGCAACACATTTTTTTTTTTACGGTTTTATAAAAGGTATAGATTTACAGGTCAGACCTTTAAAGAAGCAACAAGCAATATTTCACCACTAGGTGGAGCTTGAGCACTGTCTGTAGACCAAAACTAGGTGTATCAAGCCTCAGCTTTCTCTAACTCGCTCCAGCATTCTGCACCCATTTCCACTTCTCCCCCATCGGCTCGTATGAGCCTATTTGCTAAGGAAACGGGTTCAGTTTTTAAACCCAGCTGCTCCAATATGTTGAAATACGAAAGCACTTGAAGGTGAGCTGTTTTACACGGGCACAGTGCTGTTTAACATCGCCTTTATTTTAAGGGATTCTGAGTGGCTGACAAAGGTTTAGCTTTGCAGTGCACTGCCCACTAAGCATCTGGCATGTTTAAAACAACGTTCAGTGGTAAATTTGTGCGGGTTTTTGTGGATGAAAACTTTTCTAAAAAAAAAAAAAAAGAGAAAAGATCCTGTGTGCGATATTATTTTTAAAAACTATGTGGGGTAGATAGTTTTTATAAAGACCTATGTCTATATTTAAAAACCTTAATTCTATTTGATCCTTCCTGACCGCCTTTTATTTACTAACAAATTTAGAAAAAACAAAGCATGAAACACAAAAATAACAACTAATATGCCAGCAGGACATGATCTTTCTTAAAAAAACGTTGCATGCAATCAGAGTGAGCTACTGATGTATACATTTAAAAAAGTGAAATACCATGGCTATGCACATTTTTAATGTTTATTTTAAATAGAACATTTAATTTGAGCCTGTAGCGCAACTTCTCCTTACCTGCTGTTATTATGCTACTGCCATGTACTTTTCAATTTCTTTGAATTGTCCTGTTACTGAAATGTGCTAAAAAAATAAGCAAGCCTAACCCTGCCTATAAGTAATCAATAAAAAACAAAAAACAAAGGTTCTTATAAAAATAGCATAAGTACATTAAGTGATGGGCCTTTTTTTTTCCCTCTTCAGATTGATATGCTGACACCGGTGGCTGAGGCAGCCAACCAGTTCACAAAGGACTACAACTGCTTTGCTTCAGCTGTTGACACCACTCGTCATGAGCTGCCCGTCAAGAATTTCTATATAAATGGGGATGGAAGAGAATTTCTAGGTTGTTGGAACGTATCTAACCAAGATAATGTTACATGGAACAATATTTACTACAAGCTTTGTGTTTTCTGCAGCTAAACAAACTAGTAATTCTTCTTTTTAAGGAAGTTAGATAACTTGATTTAACTCTCATTCTCTATAAATTACTACCAACATCTCTTGAGGATTAAATAATATACAGTCTTTTTTTTTGACAGAGATCCATGGAGGCTTTGATATTTACAAACACTTTTATCTTTTTCTTTTTTTTTTTTCATCAGAAAAAGCTGAGGCTTGCTTGAAAGAAACTGAGACGCTTTTGCAGGAGTGCACACATGGAGATCATGTGGGCAACAGCACATCTCTGGAATGCCTCAGAGAAATGAAAACAAAATCAAAGGAAATCAGTCAGCAGCTTTCAGGGTAGGTACATGTATAAAATACTTCTGTGCCTTGCAAAAGTATTTATGCACCTAGAACTTTTTCACAGCTTATCGTGTTACCACTATAAACTTGAATGTATTTTAATAAGATTTTGTGTGCCTGGGTTCCAGAAAAGTGGTACATAATTTTGAAGCGGAAGGAAAATGATAAACACCTATCATTTCAACATTTTTTACAAATAGAAATCAAGGCAGATTCTCTCATCTGAGCTGTTTATTTCTGCAGTTCCTCAAGAGTTGTCTGGCCGTGTTCCTTGTTCAAAGTGATTCTTTGTTCGTTCATCTCTAAGGCCTTCACAGAGCAGCTATATTATTACTGACAATTAATTACAGTTTAACTCTAATTAGGGGATTTCACGGGGGGGCTGAATACAAATATACCCTGCACTTTTCAGATTTTCTAATGTAAATTTTTTTTTTTTTTTTTTTTTAATTTTTATCTTTTTCTAGAACATGTTCAGAGCTTTTGGAGCTGTCATCATTGGTCTGCCGTCATTCAGTCCAGGCTCAGCAAGGCATCGAGGAAGAGCAACTTGGGAGTGCAAGAACCCTCCAGCTATTCTTCCCCAAACAGTGAAGCATATAATGGGATACTTCATGCACTTTGGATAAAACCCTTAATCCCTGTATTATTTTCCCCAATATAAATGTTTAAGTACCTTTTTTTTTGTCCTTTTTTAATTTGTAGTTGTCTAATTTTGCTGCAATTGTTTTAAATTTTCTTGTTGAATACTTACACAAGCATATTTTGTGTGTTTTGTAAACTGTAAACCTGTATTAAAAACCTGTTTTGATGAATTTGCATTATTTTTTTCATTTCTATACATCTATAAAATTATCTCACTCTTGTAAATCAACGTGATTCTGTGGCTAGCCTATCCAAATAAAAGGGAGAAGATAATGAAATACTTGGTTGTATAAAAGCTTCCCGACAGCCTTGAGTAGGTAAGCTAAGTTTATGTATTGCTGTTAAATTCAACTTGAATGCAGTTTGTCTCAAAATGGCAACAGTCATTTCATGCTTTTATTTTATTTTTTATGCTGTTCAACCTATTACCAGCAAGTTTTTTTTTTTTTCCATTAAAGATAAAGAACAGCATACAAACATAGGGAACAATGAAGTATTATTAGCCAGGGGTAGCATATCCAGTAATGAGATATAATTGACATGCCTGCCAGTAATGACTATTTAAATGATTGTACATAATGTAACAGTACGCCTATGACTAACTTGTAAATACAGATAAAATTTAAGATATCTTAATTTTTAAGGTTATCTAAAGTTGAAAACCAGACATTCTGGTTGTTTTTGCCTTTTTGATTAGATGAATGGATTGTAAGCATATAGTTCTTAACCATAAAACTATCAAAACTGGCTTTCTTATTTAAATTGAAAAAAAGGCTTGGATTAATAAGTTAATGAAGAAACCTTCTTCTACTTTCCTTTGATTGGCGGATTGCAAATAACTTATAGGTGCATACCGCCACCTGCTGTACAAGAGTGTAGCTTTATGGTTCCACTTACTATATTCTATTTATGAAGAAACCTTTGTATTCGTGCTTCCATTACAATTTACATCGATAAAGTTGAATTTCTTGAGGTAGTCTTTGGGATGTTAATCGTGTTTAGGAGTTCAACGGACACGTTTTTTTTTTTTACTTTGTTAGTGAGAAGGAAGTGATCTGGTGGCAGCCAAGTATGTTTCTAAGAAATATCGACCAAAAAACAAACAAAAGCTATTCTAGTATAATGTAACAGGAGTGGAAGTGGCTTCCTTCTGTCACTTGAGAAAATAATTTGTTGAAAACTATCATGTTATAATGACATAATTATATTGTACAAACAAACAGAGGGATGTATTTTATTACTGCAATAAAGACAGGTTAGATACATTTGCCCACAGGAGAGTGTTTCGCTCGCATCCGTCACCGGAAATGACGTTTGTTGCGAAACCCCTTTTCATTGGACGCCTACGGAAAGTGACGACACCCCTGCTCAGATGAACCGCTGGACAACTGCCCGCATGTAAGTGCAAATACTGAATTTACCTTCTTTAATAAGTCATTTTGTTCAGCATAGGTTAAATGCCAGGGTTTATATGGATAATTAATACACTGTGACTTTAAAAGCGGGTCCGTATTTTCTTCGGTTTAAATGTTTTTCTCGCGCTGAAGTTGTTAGCAAGCTAACTGTTGTCTGGTAGATTTAACGTATAAGAGGGAGAACGGGGCTTAAACTAAAGACTGGATTTAGAAAAATAAAACCTTCTTTAAAAGACGAATCAGGCTTGACTTTGCTGTCACATGCAAGGAGGGAATATGGGGGATTTAGGCTTTACTGAGCATTGTCAACGGGGAGCTACAAACAATCACAATAATGCCTCCTGAGTGGCATAAATGGCCTGACAAACAAACAGGTCTTGATAATAAAGCGTATGCGACCGACTCATTCTACCCTAACCTCCAGGTTGGCTTGGAAGGTGGAGGAGTTCAGCGATTAAAGCCTTAAGATTGACTAAGAAAGAAAAACTGAGCTAAAGACAGTTCAGGGTTAAACTGCTTCCACAGAACAAATAGTTTCTGGTTCTGCATTGTCATGCAAAAGGAATTGTCACATTACATCCATAAACGTTATTATTATTATTAGTTGTTGTGTATAGCATAGATCAACACAAATTGCATTGGCAAAAGAAAATCCTGTTTTTTTGTTTTTTTTTTGTTTGTTTTTTGCAATAATGAAATCTTTAAAAAATGCATATTGGAATTAATCGATTGAATCAATTTATCGGCCAGTGAATTGACTTTGAAATTGTAGAAGTTCCTTATATATATATATATATATATATATATATATATATATATAATCAGAAAACTGGAGTGCACACTGCAAAGTAATTTCCCCCTGGGATCATTAAAGTATTTCTGAATCTGAAAGGGACCTTTTTCTCTACCGGCTGAGAGAAAATCAGAAAACTCTTTGTTCCAGGCTGATCAATGTTGTTCCTGTAAAATAATATTGCTATATTATGAACGTATCACCTGAAATTAACTTAAGATGATGTGCCCTCGCTAATGTATCGCTAATTGTGCCATGTCCAGCTGAAACAACAAAAAAAAAAATGCTTGACCTCCTGCAATGTAAATGGGGATGAAGAGACTGGTACATTTAACCACCGCGAGAAAATAAACTGACCTTTCTTCTTAATGTAGATCTGTTTTACCCTGAACGACTCAATCATTGGTGAAACTTTCTCTTAAACAGCACTCAGACGCAGAGCAGTAGCGCACCCTCAGGCGGCCAGAGGACACAGAGGAACAAGGAGCGATGTCGAAGCAACACCCAAAAGAAGGAGGTGGAGGAAGAAGGAGGACAGGGTTTTGGCAAAGAGAGAAAGGAAACGGTTCCCAGAGCGTCCTGCCAAACCATGTGCCCCGCTCAGGAGCTGCGGGAACGCGAGTCTCAGAACCGGCTTCACCATTTCGAAGTGGTCCCGGGCACCGAGGCGTTTCGAAAGCCGAGTGGAGATCCTCTTCGTGCCGTCAAGGAATATTCCAGACCAGCGGCGGGGAAAGATGCGGCGAAGCCCTCTGACCTGCGGCTGCCCGACGTGCTGCTCAGGACCGTTTGCTACCTCATTGATGAGATCGTAGGGTCACCTAGTCCGCACCCGTGGACTGAGGCAAGTAGGGTTACCCCACTTTTTCACTTTTAGGGCTCATGTTTTTATTTCAGAAACACTTGTTTCACCGTCCTAAAGCTGTTAATGTGTTACTGTTAAGATTCACCCCAATTTGTGCTGTAATTCCGTTGAATTGATGCTGAATAATAAAGGAAAGTTCAGTTCAAATGTCGGTAAGCTCATATTACACTGCCATAGAGAGTAAGCGTTTATTTATTGGGAGTTTATCTAAAACAAAACAAAAAAAGTTAGCATTAGTGAAGTGGAAGAAAATTATTCATAATTTAAAGCATTTTTTTCCCCCTACAAATAAAAATCAGAAAGGTTTGGTAAGCATTTGTATTTAGCCTCCTTATAACTTTCAGACACCTAAATAAACCTTGAATGATATAATTAATGAATACAGTTGACCTGTGCTCAATTTAATCGTAGTGAAAGTGCCGCTTTTCTGTGAAGACCTTTGAGGTTTGTTGGAGAACATAGGTAAGCATCGAGGAATACGTGGATTATTAGAAGAGCTCTGATCAGCGAGGCGACCAACAGTAACGCTGATAGAAGCGCTGAGGTCGACAGCTCACGTGTTGACGGGACACCTGGGATGTGTCAAAACACGTGGCAAAAAAAAGAAATGTGTTGCAGGTTGGGGCAGAAAAAGTCTTATTGCTACCAGCAGAACAAAAGCCCTAAACCCTCAGCCAGAGCTGCAGTGGAATGGCTTATAGCACAACATATGTATGTGTTAGAACGGACCAGTTATACTCCAGACATCTGTCCAGATGAGAATCTACTGTAAGACTTGAAAATTGATATCCACGCGCTCTTGAGCTCGTTTGCAGAGAAGAATGAGCAAAAAAGTTCAGTCTCAGTGTAACGCTGGTAGACTACAAAAAGGCTGATGCTCTAATTGCGAGGCATTGCAGAGGGTCAGGCACGGTCCGGCATTATTTACAACTGATTTATCATTTAAGCAAACCGACATTATGATAGTTCTGCCATACTGCCGGTAGATGGAAGCACATCTGTTAATATCTGCTCATCGCGCCCGGTGCTGGATTCTATTTTACCCTAAAAAAAGCACCGTCAGTACACTATCAGGATGGACACTTGGTGTCTATAAACTTAATTTATCACCATGAAATGCTTTTTGGTCTTTTTTCTAAGCATATAATGTGGCTATATACCTTTTTTAAAATAAAATAATAAAAAAAACTCCTACCATTTCGTAGGTAATGCACTGCTTTGTACTCCATCACATAAATCCCATTTACATCCCAATAAAATGCATCAAGGCTCTGAGCTGTAATGTGACAAAGAGTTGTATTTCGGCAAGGCGTGTCTACGGTATCCAAGGTAACTGGGACGTTTATCGTGTTTCACTGCCACAAACATTATCGGACGAAAGGTATACACCTGCATCCTTTTTAACCTGAACCCGTTGTTCCCTTTCAGGTGTACAGCTTCGTGTTTGATCGGCTGCGTAGCGTGAAACAGGACATGATCATCCAAAGGTTGTCGGGAAAGGACTGCGTGGCCATTTTGGAGCGAACGGTGCGTTTCCACATCTACGCTTCTTACCGTCTTTGCGGGGAGCCACTGCGGATTTACGATCCGCGCATCAACGACACGCACCTACAGGAATACCTGAGCTGGCTGTTTGACTGCTACAAAACTGGAGCGGGACCGTATCCGAACCAGGAGGAGTTTCAGGCTCTCGGTTTGCTCTACAACCTGGGTTAGTTCATGTCTTCAATACTTACTATAGGTGTTAGTCACATTTAAGCTCTATTTAACCATGACGTCACTTGAAATTAACATCTGGGCTTTTTATTTGGTGGAATGGCAGACATTTTTAAGACAACACGTCTATTTTAAGGTGTCATGTTTTTGCATGAATTTATGATTTGTTTTATGAGCAAATCACTGGACGGCAATTTGTTTTGTAATTAGGGCTGTGCATAAAAATCGATACAAAGATTAATATCAATGTTTTTAAAAACGATTTAACATTGATATTCTGGCTTTCGATATTGATATACCTCCCAACCCCTAGGGGGCGTTCTTACAGCGCTTCATTACTGTTCACAGCGAGGAAGTGCAAGTGAGACGAATTTGCGGAATGGCCGACAGGATTTTAGAAGCGCCTTCATCTCTAAAATCACGTTTGGGCACATTTTTGGTTTCTGCGATACGTTAAATGCATTGAACCAAATGCACTTTATTGTCCTGTTATTATATCTGTGTTCAATAAATTTAACACAAATATAATATTTGGCTGGTTTTGGTGATTGGATGACTTTGAGCATTTATTTGAAAGTAATATCGATATTGGAGTCAAATTAAATTAGCTGAGTTATATCGAGAATCGTATTGTATCGGCTCATCCTAGATGATACCCAGTTCTACTTGTAATACAGCGTTGATGTCAGCGTCTTTCGAGTTTCGCTGACCGTTCACAAATAAATCTTCCCCATAATCTTGAGGAAATGTCCTGGGGCCAGTTCTTGGTACGTTGCTTAAAACATCCGAGATCAAATGAGACATCCAAGATGATTTCATCCGGCTAATCATGATCTGGCTAACTGGGTTCTTCGAACACACCTGTTGTTTACGATTAGTATGGCTGGATTGAGTTATCTGAGACAACTGCGCGTTCATGCGTTTGTTTAAAAGGGGAAATGTGTCGATAGCAGAAACAATGATCAGCAGCGCTGCTATTGGCTGTTCAGCATGGCCAAAGCTCGTGTTTTCCCAGCAGAACACGAGCTTTTAATGGAAGGTCATGCCGAATTTAAGTCATTAATTAAAACGACAGGGAACACCTCAAAGTCTGTTAAAGCCAGGAGAGAGGGCTGGCAATAAGCAGCAGGCAAAGTAATGCGTAAATACTGTCCATGGTAGATGTTTCTATCACTTTCTACAGTATGAATTTTATCATTTTAATAATCTCATATTTACTTTGTTATTTTATATCAGAGCCTCCACGGGACCCACTAGAACATGGGGACAAGTAAAAGTGAAATACAAGAGTATTCTACAAAATGGTAGCATTTAATTATTATACTTTTATTTTAAAAAGACACTTGTTATGTCAAGAGATCCAAATTTCAGTGTCATTCCTTAGACACTGGAAGTAAAGGACGCGTGCAAACTGGGAATTTTAACAAAAAAATTCTTTATCTATAAAAATTAAAATCTTCCTTTTCCAAGTCATACACAGTTTACACGGTGAAAAACTGTATTGCTGTCTAGATAATCCATCCATAGTTTTTTCTAATACCATATACGGCTCGACAGGAAGCAAGCCTTTCAAAGTAAACTAAACTTCACAATAAAATATCCTGAACAAATCTTACTGAATATGATAAAAATAAAAAGCAAACCATCATACAAATAACTTAAATATTTTATATTTATGGCTCCAACACAACTTTTTCCTCTTTAAAAGCCACTGTTAAATGATGTGTTTGTTTGTTTATAACAGCCACCAAGAAAAATCTCTCTACAATTACACTGTCGCGCTGCGCTAAAGGATCCTGTCTATTGCGCAATACGCGATTAATTCGAAAAACTCTGCAAATTATTCTTGCACCTTCCGCAACAGGTTGCTGTCGTAAAAATGGACTTGGCTACGACAGACTTCCCTATCTCCTCCGCTTATACAGCCGTGATCTAATCTTGTTTACATGAAATAAGCCTGCTCTCGAGCAGGTTTAAGCTGGCGCACATGTTGCTATGACAACAAGTCCAAGATGAGTTTCGAAGAACCAAACGATCCAAGATCAGGCCAAATCGTCAACAATCAAATCCAGCTAACTGAGTTAGCGACGTACGAAGAACGGACCCCAGGTTTTGTAAAGTCACTGTTGCCCTGCGTCGTCTCCCGTTGTTGCTGCCCCCTTTGTGCTGTTGTCAGCAAATTTGTTCGTGCTCTTCTCCTGACTGATGTCTTCGTATGGATGCTATCCTAGTTGAACATTTTGCAACCTCTCTGCAAACCATGATAAAGGATTACGAGCATGAAAAAGTGAGGAAAAACTCAGGACAGCCGGGCTGCATTTCACATTGATTTGATTCGATATCTGTGTAAATTCAAGACATCTGAAGGAATAAAAGGAATAAATAATGTATTAGTTTTTGGGTGCGCACACTTATGCAACCAGGATGTTGCACCTTGATATTTTTTTTTTTATCGTCTCAACCTTTTTTTTCTTTCTTTTTTTTTTTTTTTACATATTACCGTTTTGTTGAATTCCGCTGGATAAATATCAACTATGTGGAACATGTTTTGAAAGGAGTTATTTATGATCTGCTACCGGTAACCTGAAGCTATTGCCGCTTTTTCTCCGCAGGCTCAAGCGCCGCCACGCAGCACGTCCTGGAGCTCCCCGTGCGCCTGCGCCAGACGCCTTCCGTCAAACTCGCACTAGCAATCAGTCAAGCGTTTCTGGCAGGGAACCCCGTGCGTTTACTCCGACTAGCCCAGAAGCTGGACTTCCTGCAGGCCTGCGCCCTGCACCGCCACCTGGTGACGTGCCGCAGACACCTGCTGCTGATTTACAGCCACGGATTCAGCAGCCGCAACTGCCGCTTCCCTCTGGACAGACTCGCCCGGCTCTCGTCCCTGGAGGCGCCCCTCGCAGCGGGACTTTGTCGGGCGTACGGCGTCGAGGTCAATCAGCACAACCAGGTGGTGTTTTCCAAAAGTGCCTTCGCTGAGCCGGCACAGGGGAGGCTGGAGTGCAAACTGTACCACGGCATAGTGTCTGAGAAAGAGAGAGGTCTCGCCGTTAAGAGCATCATCCACGGCTGTTCCTGACGCAGATGTTTGGCTGCCAGTCAGAGCTCGTGATGCCTCATTAGTAGCATGGAAAGGGTCTGTTGCTGTAACACGGAGGTTCAGGTTTCATTTCAGATACGACTGCGGAGTTTAACCTGCGTTCCACAGTTTTGTTCCAGCGTGGACGGCACAGCTGCGTGTTTTACTGAACAAAGACAGTTTTATGGCCGTAGTTGCAGATTTCTCAATGTTCTGCTGCGCGACACGTTACAAACTCAAATCAGTGGTCACACCTCAGGGCTCTGAACTGCTTCGAAATGCTGTATAGTGTTGATTTTTGTTATTGTGACTATTATTATTATTTTTTTTTTCATTGAATGTGATGTAATTGGCGTTAAGAGAGCCCATGTGTGTTATCTCCAAAGGCTGACAGTTTGTTATAAAATGCTGGATTATTTGTGTTATTTTTGTGTTGTCTCATAAAACATTCAGGGGATTTTTTTTAATTTGCATTCATCTTGATTCGTTTTTATTGAGCCAACATTTTACTGTGAAACCATTTCAATAAATATTTGTTACCAAATAGACCCATGTCCTGTTTCGACTGAATTGCTGTGTTGAAATCTGCCACTTCACCACTAGGAGGCAGCCTTTATCTAAACAAGCCTTACACGCTAATGCGTGGTAACCGTATAATTTGACTTCTACAGGCGCTGTTTCTATCACACACCTTGCTCTTAAAGGGTCGGCCAAGCAAACAAGCTAAAGTACTTAATTGTAGTTATCTAGCTGCTAGCTCCTAATTTGCTTGTAACTATTGTTTGAGCAGTAAAAACGGTCTGTCTTCATTTGCCTTGTTTTTTTTTTTTTCTTTTTCTTTAATTAACATCAGATCTGTGCATCTCACGGCTTAGGTTTAGGTATTTCTTCTATTTCTTGGAAAATATCACTGCAGGACAAGTTTCTAACAGCTGTGACATCGGTGTTGTCCAAAAATACCTGAAAGAATTTAGTTTTCAACAGGCCAAATAAAATCTGATGAGTGCTGGTACCCCTCCATGCCGCCTTTTTCTGTACCCCCCTAACCCTTGCCAGGTTCCAGATGGGATTATCTTTTGGTCAAGAGGAGTGGGTGCACCCTGTTCATTAAGTTGTGAAAAGTAAGCAAAAATACATTTTGTTAGTGTGGTCATTCTATGGAAAAAGTAATTAAAACCTTCATTTTATCCATATTATGTTTTGGTAACAGGATTCACGGTGACCTGCTTGGTAGCACTGTTGCCTTGTTCTCCCAGCGTAGACTCTCTCTGGGTACTCTGGCTTCCTCCCACAGTCCAAAAACATTTTTTTTTTTTCTAAACTGCACTTGGAACGTGTCTCTGTGCGTGGATGTTTATCCTGTGTGTCTTGACCTGCAGAGGTTGTATCCTGCCACATGTCCAATGACTGCTGAAGATGGACACCCGGCCTCCCGGCCCTGGAAAGACGAGCGCCGCTTGTCAAGCGGTTGTAGACGGTGGATATTTTGGCAAGGGGTTTACCTGCAATGTGAAAATTAGCTCTCACCCTGTAATAAACATGTAAAGTGTGTCCATAGCTCATTGACAAATACTGGTACAGCAACACTAATGTACACTAAACTAAAATCTTGTAACTCATAAGGATTCTGTTCTTCATCAAATGAAATTTATTTTTTGGTTTGCCACTACATTCCTGACAAATGAAGAAATACTTATATTGTTAACCTTCTGTCTGTTGTTACTCTGAGCCTTACAATGAAATTTCCCAATATACACTGTGAATCTGCAATTGAATGACAAAGTCATAATTCTCATTTTCCTGAGGCACCCCCTGATATACGGTAGAATTCATGCTGGACCCATGATGTGAAGAGCTGCTGCAGTAAAAAAAATCCCCAAACCATGACACTTCCAGCTCCATGCTTTATGGTTGGGTGAGGCATTTTGTATAAGCCAACCATGTAATCTGTCCTGGAGTCCAGATAGTCCAGGTTTAGACACATCTGTCCAAATAATATAATTCCAGGAGTCCTGTTTTTGTCTGTGTTCTCTAGGACAAACTTTTCTTTTTTTTTTTAAATGCAAGGGTTTTTTCCTCACAAATCCCTCATGAACATCACATTTTGTAGGCTTTCTTGTTCTACAGGCATACATTTTCATGTCAGCAGTAACTAGAGCCAGACGCAGGTCCCATGATGACGTTTTAGGATTCTTGGAGCTTGCTTTTAGCATCCCGTGGTCTGCTCTCTGGGTTTGGATGGCCAGACAGATGCACCTCGTCCTGTTTTTTGTGCGTTCCTCTCTTAGATTATTTCCTTTACAGTGGAGCAGTTCATTTCAAATCCTTTTAGGCTTCTTTAAATCCCTTACCAGATTCTGCTGCGGCCTTCTTTCACACCAAGTTGATCGCTCCCAGTTCATCGGTCAGGAGCACAACAAACTGAACCCCTGCAAAAAGGCGTGTGATTTTAGCCATTTTTAGCGGTAGTCAATTTGATTCCCACTAAAAAGAAATCTATTCCTCTTCCCCAAAAAAATTCTTGTTCTTTTTTTTTTTTTTACATCTTTAGAAAAAGTTGAGAATGTGTCATCTTCAGTGAAGGATGGATGATGCATAGACACATATACTGACGGCTAGATTAACAGAGGGGGATTTTGCTTTTAAAGGTATACTATGCAACCGGGGTTGATTTTCCAGCGAGGCTCCCCCCAGAGGGCGAAAGTAAAAGTGCACTGTCGTAAAGATGCTCAGCTGTTCTGGTTCCTCCGTCAAGCCAGGCGCGGTTGATTTGAGCTTAGACAGGCGAACGCAACGAATACAAAAGTCGAAAAAACGGCAGTACAAACAATGACTAACACAGTAAAAGTATGAACATGCACACAGAGAGAGAGAAACCATTCCAATGCAGTATTTCCCCTAGGAATTTGGGACGACCGGCGGAGCGGAGCGGGGTGGAGACAAACTTTGCGCCGCTGAGCGGAGCGGCGCGCATATCGAGTTAGTTTTATTTTTTTATTATTATTATTTTGGAATGTCGGCGAGGCGGTAGCGTGAGGGAAACCCTACAATGTTACTTACAATCGCATCAGCAGAAACGCTAGGTCCGCGTCAGCCTTGCAGCCTTCTATGTTCACCCGTGTACGACTCCTCTCTCTGTCCAGAGCCCTTTTCCTCTTTCTTGCCTGCTCCAACATGGGCTTTCGCTGTTTTCTCGCTGGTTCCGCCATGATAACTGCACAAATATCGCCACTGCGCTACCAACGAGCACACCTTTCACTGCGGGCGTGTAGCAATTCTCGCCGTAAAGCAAGACCGACTCTCGCGATGCACAGACTACTGAGCCTGTGAGTGCGGGCCGAGAGCTCCTGCAATTGCAAGTGCGGTATTTCCCCCACAGGCCACCAGGGCGGCCGAGAAAACCTTAGTTCAACCTGAAATGACTCATTTAATCATCCAAAACGGTATGGAACATATTAATTAACTGAAAAATGTTGCATAGTATGCCTTTAATGATTACTGTGATCAACATTCTGGCCAACAGTACTGCTTTTTTAGGGGCTTAGCTCGTTTCAGGGAAAGCCAATGTGTGCAGAAGGAAACAGCGCCTCCTGCTGGAACCACAACATAAAACGCCACAGAAATAAACGCAGCCTGTGTCCAAAATAAATCTAAGAGCTCCGTCGTCGTCCCCCCCCCCCTGACTGTTTGTAGTTTTAAAACACATTTTGGACAAGTTGTGGTAAATAATTATTATGTCACTGTCAGCTGGAGTGAAACGGACGGGCTGTGTGTGAGTATCTTATTGCCTGAGCTGTCTTTGGTTAGCAGAGGGGACGCAGTAACGTGGATGAAGCGCAGCCTGCAAACCCATCTGAAATCTCAAGGAACAACCCGAGCAGCGAGAGTTTGTTTTAAATATCAAGCTATCTCTTTTTTTTTTCTCCCCTCCGTTCTTTCTCCCTGAGACATATCCGAGCGGACACAAGTGGGAGGACACTAACAAATGTTAATGCTGAAATATGAGAGAACGGAACCGGGGCGGGTGAAGGCACATGGGAGAGCACTGGTGGTGTCGCTGCTCCGGGCTGTAAAAGAGGAGGAAGACCCCCTCCAAAAAAAAAAAAAAAAAAAAAAAAAAAAAAGGAGGAGGGGGGGGGGGGGGGGGGGTGAATGCTTGGATCTAGATTTGTTTAAGAGGGATGATCACAACAACTCCGCACACCTTACGCTCAAGTCCACCAGCAGCGTGGATCTGTAGACGGAGAGGACGAGTTCAGTTCCAGTTTTGACGCGGACTCAAAAGGAGCCAAATCCATCCAGAGAGGATAACCGATATTCAGAAGCTTGCTGAAGCCAAATATATATATGTGAAAAAAAAAATGCTGCGGCTGTTTTGGAGATCTTGGAGTCTTTCGTGGACCTTGTTTATCTGCAGCATGTGCAGAAGCGGTGCGCAGGAACCACAGTAAGTAGCCCGTGTTGCGAGTGATCTTTGAGACGAGCGCAGCGCCGCGGAGCCAGCCAGTTACTATAAACATCCGAGATTCCTTTTCTCTGCCGCGCAGAAACCCGTGCAGGAGCTTTTAGTGGCATATTATCTTCTCCGCCGCCTTCGTTTTCACCGCCCTCATTCACTGCTTGGCATCGTCGGGGTCAGGGTGATAATAAGTGTTCAGATCCTGCGCTTTCTGATGTTGCTGTGGCGGGACATGACTCAAAAGTATGTGCTGTGAGAATGACAAATATAAATAGATTCCTGAGCTTGTCAGTGGACCCTCTCAGACCCCGGGCGCACACAGTGATGCCCTCAGACAGCTGCTCCAGTGGGTAAAAGGGGACCCTTGGGTGTCATTAATTAGACGTTGCAAAGAGTCGTGACAGGTCAAACGCAGCTTTGGTCGTCAGGTGGCCAAACCTTAGGGGAAGTTTGCACATCCACCACCTAAAAAAACACACAACCTTGTGACCAGCTCTCTGAGACCTCCCCTAAAATGCTCCCCCCCCCTGGCATGCTGAGCAATAACTAACCCCCCCACCCTGAAAAGGAGAACAGCTGGGCAAAGAGAACTTGATAAACAGCAGCCATGTGATTGAAATAAGTACCACCTGATCCAGGCTCATCCTAGAGCGAGTTAAACTCTCCTCAGATCAAACGCATGCAGTCAATTTCCCCGTATTATCCCCCTCCCCTCCTGCTCCTGAGGTCTTATTTTCCAGGGATTTTCTCATGACTCTTGCACTGGAACGTCAGTTGCCTCTGGCCCTAATGCCGCAGCGCTGTAATGCCAACCACCTGATCCTTCTCTCATGCATGCTCAAGGCTTTGCTCAACCCTGATTCGTGTGATCTTCATTGAAGGTTTTCAGCGGAAAACAAAAAAAAAAAAGAGAGTCGGTGTTCTGAAGCCGAACTAGACACAGATGAAGGTTTTCAGACACACATTGGTTTAACAGAGTCTGTTAGGCTCTTCATTAAATGGTATGAACGGTATATATGGCATGCACCTGAGGAGCAAAGCAGTCTCCCTTTTGCTGCCAAATGATAAGAAAGCAACTCCATCAGAATCCCGAAGGTATGCTGTGGTATCTGGCACCAGCATGTTAGCGGTGGATTGTTTAGTTAAGTCCTGTAAATTGAGGTTACCTTCCATGGATCCAGCTCCAGCACACACAGGGTTCTCTGGTAATTCAGAGGCCGAGTCATCTTGTGCTCCTCAAGCCAGCCCTGAGCCCTTAATGCCGTCTGGCAAAGGCGGCATTGTCCGGCTGAAAGAGACCGAAGCCCTCGGGGGATTCTGTTTTTTTCATGACAGGGTGCACATGATCTGCTACAAGACCAGAAGTAGCACACGCTGCTACAGCTTTCTGGCCTCCTTTCCAGATCCCGATGCCATGCGTTCCCCAGGTAGAGGCGCAAGTACCCCCCCATCCATGTGATGTAAAAGAAAACGGGACGCATCAGACCAGTCCACCTTATTCCGCCGCTCAGTTCTGATACTCACCTGCCAGTCATTGGTTATTCTGAACAGGGGTCAGCATGGATGCCCTGACTATTTTGCAGGAGCAGAACTGTAGGCAACAAACTGCGACTCACTGTTTCCTTCTGACTCAACTGTCACACTGCAAAAACGGATCTAAAAATAAGTAAAATGTTCTTAAAGTGAGTGTATTTGTCCTTGATTTGAGCAGGTAAATAAGATTATTTGCCAATGGAATGAGTATTTTGACCCCCAATATAAGATAATTAGACATCCTGCACTTGAAACAAGATGATGGAGAAAAGTTGTTGCTATTTTAAGTGCAAAACTCTTATGCCATTGGCAAATCATCTTATTTACCTCCTCAAATCAGGGACAAATGCACTCATTTTAAGAACATTTCACTTATTTTAAGTTCCGTTTTGCAGTGCAGAACCGGCATATAGCTCGTCTCCATTGTGCCATAGAGTGCCTTGAGGGGAAATTTGTTGCGAATTAGCACTATATAGATAAAAATAAACCACAGGAGCAAGCCTGTGCTTCCCACATAAATCTCTGAGCTCTGTACTCCCGCGACTCTGTCACCATTTCAGCACCGTTCCTTCCTTGAGCCACTTTGGACAGATAGAGACCACTAAGTACCAGAATCACCTCCCAAAAGCTGGAGCTTGGGTGACGCTATCAACCAGTTTAGGCATCACAATTTTGCCCTTTTCAAATGGCTTCAATCCTTGCTCTTGCTTACTCACCCTGTCTATCCATCTACAAACATATGACATTATGAAGACAGAATCACTGCCACTCGTCTGTCGTAACGTTATGCCCGATTGGAATATATACCCAAAAATGGGTATGCTTATATAAAAAGTGTGCAAAAGCCTTAAAATTAATGGTTTCTATAGAGACTCTGTGACCCACCAGGTGCCACTCTGGAATAGAGTGAGCTTGTAAATCTATTTCACTTCCCTTACATCCCTCTCACTGGGTCCACCTGTTTTAATTACTCCTCTGACTGTAAAACTGGAAAATACGAAGCAACGATATTCTGTAGCAGTTTCCAGGTTTATGAAGATCCACACACATCTGTGTTGCTTGAACGATACGTTCTCTTGTCTTTCCTATGTTGAATAATGCTTAAAAATGGGCGCTTGTGCCGCATCATAGCTATGCTTCAGGGAAACAGGAAGTTGCACATTACTAATTTAAAGCTCCTAGACACAAAGGTTGGATTTTTCTAAGGTTTTTTTCTAAGAGTGAGATTATGCTAATGCAATAAAACAAGGTTTTATTTTAAGCCCTTTCACACCTTGTTCCCAGGGGGTGCCGACAAGTGTGAGCTGCTTATACATGTCACACAACAGGTTTTTCTGGGACTTAAGGTGAAGTTACAGCCTGAGTTGGTGGACAAAACCTGGCCAGCAGCAGACAGACGTTCTATCAGTTATTTAACCTCTCACTGATGACGATCGTTAGGTAGAGCTGATACTTATTAGACGAGTTGGACATTTGAAGGTGAGCATCCATTAACCCAAGATATAAACCTAGCAACTTGAAAAGGTTAATGATGAGTCAAAGGATGGCCGGTATGATTGAGCTCGTTGGATGCCAGAGTGGTTAAACATGGACGACTATGTCTAGCTTAGTTCACACAGTAAGACTAATTGGATTACATTTCCAGGAGCTGTGAAGCCAGTTATCACCATGTCCATGCACTGAACACAGTACTAGGAACAGTAACAATTTTTAGATTAAACTTTATTCACTTATTCATCTCTAGGAATATGTCTGCAGGTTTTCCAGGAAAATTTCAAATGCTTTAAAGATGGATTGAGCCCGTTTTTTTCCCCCCTGTATTTAAAAGCTGCTTGTAGATGGCCCCTCATAGCTGAGGTCTTAGCAAGCTCAATGGATGACTGGAGTGAAAGACACGTGTAAGGTCTATTGTCAGTTCTTTACTACATTATGTTAGATAGAGTAATTGTTATGGTATTTTATTTAAAAACCTGCTACTCCTTCATCTATCCCCATATTTCTTCCAGTTTCTTCCAATAATGATAAGACACACCTCAGGCCAGGTCAGTATAGGGTGAGCTTTCTGATGGTAGTGTTCTGGGAAAACCTTTTACAACCCGTTGCATTGGTTAAGTTTGCAAAATAATTTGTCTGGTGTTTGTGAGAGCCAAAGTGTTGCAAAGTTCCCGCTTTTAATTTTCTGGTAAAGATACCTGTAATCTTTCATAGCTACAGGGTGGTCATTTGAACCAAGGGCTTAATTTTAGACACATGAGACTTATGGGTCGCTGTTTTCTCTGCCGGTCTCTTCTGTTTAAACTTTGACACCTCTTTCCTCCGTTGTCTCCTATTTTTCTTCTCCTTTCATCTGGTCTCTTGTTTTCTTCTCTACTACCTGCCCTCTATCTCATCGTTTTCTGTCAGGGGCTACCTGGTCACCGCCCCGTCTGTGTTCAGAGCCGGCGTGGAGGAGACAGTGAGCGTCACCATCTTCAACGCAAAAGCCGAAACACGCGTCCAGGTGCAGCTGTCGGTGAAGGGACAAGCCGTCGCCCACAACCACAGCTCAGTTTACGGTGAGATTTAAGGGGAAACCTGCAAATAGCAGGGAGGGTTTGTGTGTTCCCGAGAGACTATGGTTCAGTTCAGTCTGGCCTTTAGGTTTTCGCTGTACGCAGAACTTAATTTGTTGGACAGCACAGGTAATCGATAGCGCAGCTCGCTCCGTTCTGCTCAGAATGAGACGGGCTGCAGCTGGATCTGCAAAACTCCTCCGGGCAAACTCAACCATACGCCTGCAGCTCTCTTACCATACGAAGAACTAACTTAAATGTGCAAGTAACACAATTATTACGGAACCCTTTTCACTTTGAGTTGTCTCTGCTTCTGCTCCTTACAGATAAAGGCACCATCAAACTGAAGGTGAGTGCAGCGATGTGTGGAGCAGCTGAGCCGTTGCCCTGCATGTACACATTCCTCAGGTAGCATGCGGATCAAAACTTGCGTTATTAGTAGGTGCCTGCTCACTCGTTGAGAATAATGTAACAAACCCTATGTGATATGCAACAGCTTTTGATGCCGCATGTATGTTCACTGGCTCCCGAAGACTGGAATCAGTCAATCCATCAATCTAAGTTGATTTCCTTTCCCACCTCGTTGTGATTTCTTCTCTCATTCTCCTTTGTGTTATAGCCTAACTTTGATCTTTTGAACACATCTTGGTGTTTAGTCAAAGTTCCAGTGTAATTTCACTTTTTTTCTTTAATTTAGCCTTGATCTGTCTGGACTTTGGTTTAAAATCTTTGCTTTCACACCACCAGGTCCCCTCCGGTCTGAGAGGGCAGGCCCTTCTGAAGGTCTGGGGGAACCGTCAGCTCACCGAGAGAGGCTACATTTTCCACAACTACACCTCCATCACCGTGGAGAGCAAGGGCTCAGCCGTCTTCATCAAGACCGACAAACCCATCTACAAACCCAAACACAAAGGTTCCCTCATAGGGCAGCTGGTAGTCGATTAGCTAAATCGCCCATAAATGTCGAGCACAAGGGTGCCTTCCGAGCCTCTTGCAGAAACTTTCATACAGCTTGAACCTTTTCACCTGTTGTCCTGTTACAACCACAAACCTTAATATATGTGATCGGGATTTTATGGGACAGATCACAGTTTTCCGTTTTCTTTTTATGTCAAAATTAAAAATAGCAAAAGTGTGATGCACTTTTGAATTCAGGTCCCCATACTCTGATACCCTAAATAAAATCCAGCGGCACCAACTGCTTCCAGGAAATAGCAGATGCAGTCCACTTGTGAGTAAGTCAGTCTTAGTACAAATACAGCTGTTCTGTGAAGGCCTCAGAGGTTTGTTAAAAATAGCACAACTAAGACCCAGGGATACAGCCGACCGGCCAGCTTTAAAATGGTGAAGGAGTTTGAATCAGTTTTAGGTTGTGAAGCACTAATCCGAGCTATGAACAGCTAAACCCAATAGGGAAGCTCACAGTGTCAATAAGTCATTCTCTCCACCAACCTGCCTTTATAGAGGAGTGGCAGGAAAAAAAACTATTCTTGAAATAAAGCCAGACCTGTTATGGTCAGATGAGACCAAACTGTTAACTGCTTGGCTAATTTAAAACCAGCACCGCGCTTCGCGATGAACACAGTATCCCTGTGGTGAAGCGTTTCTTCAGCATTCAAACAAAAGCTGGTCAGAGTTCATGGGAAGATGGCTCGAGACGGAGCATTTTGTTTATTTGTCCCATAAATACCTGGTGACGTGCATTGAAGTTTGGGGATGTAACATGACGAAATGAGACGTTTAAAGGGGTACGCGTACTTTGACGGGGCTCTCCAGGTTGTGGGTCCCAGCTTAAGAACAAATCCAGAGATGCTTTCATTATAGGATCCTGGGGAATGAAATAGTAAAGCGTTTCTAATAAAATAATGTATTTAATACATTATTACTGGGAAATAATCATATGCTATTGTTTCAGTGTAAAATGTATTTACGGGTATTCCTTCTTGTTTTCAGTGCTTATTAATGTCTACACAGTGACGCCTGATTTGAGGCCCATAAATGAAAAGGTAATTGCGTATTTAAGCCTAATCAAAGCCAACAATGCTGACCCTAATGAATTCATTTTAATAATCTGTTTCTTTTATTGCAGAAAATACAAATTCAGAATTGCCAGACTTAAATTTACATTCTTCATCTGATATATGTACATGTTAATTGTGTCTATCTTGGTATAACATGCAACAACTGTAATATTGGCATTTTTTTTTTTTTTTTTTATCTTTGAGTTTGACTTTTTTCACCTTGAGAGCTAAGATGAGAGAGCCAGTTTGCCCTGTGCGCAGGGAAATGAACAGTCATCTGTTTACAGAGGCCAGGTTAGAGTCATTTCGTGTGGAATGTTTGCAGTGGCTCCAAATATGCTGTGTTACTGTGTTGACACAGTTTATTGATGTTTGCAGCTATGAAAGTGTTGCAGGTACAAGGCAAGACTCACTTCCACACATAATGAGTGTCAGATAAAGGGAATCATGGGATGAAAGCCCTGAGATAAAGCATATTTTCGTGTAAGCGGCTTTAGGTTTTTGTATCCTTTTTCATGCATTCTTAACATTTTTTTGTCTGTTTTTTTTTTTTTTTTTTGCAGATCGAAGCATATATTTTGGTAAGTGAAGAACAACCGGACCACCCAGGGTTGGCAGAGCCGTGTCTGGAAGGGGACAGTGGCAATTTTCATTTTTCAACTTGATTTGAGATTAAAGAGGAGAAGTCAAGGCAGCTCATCCAGATAACAGGGTGCTCTTTGAACCAGGGCAAGGATAAACAACATGAAAGGAACCTCTTTTCTTTTCATTTCTTCTCTTCTCAAAAGTTAGCAAATAGCACACGGGGGCTTTTTAAATGAAGTATTTACTCTATAAGGAGTTGAAAAGAGATTTTCTTTGGCAGTAGTTAGACTCCACCTCTAAGGTTCATGTTTCTCTCAGCCTTGAACTTGGTGAAACTGGTTTAAATAGGGTGGTGTGAAACTGACACTGCACAAAAGACTGTAGATCCAATGGCATCCTAATTGACTCTTTCAGGATCCAAGAGGATCTCGGATGATCCAGTGGAAGGGTCTTAAATCTGTCTGCTGCGGTAAGCCACATTCCCTGCAAAAATAATACGTATCATTTTGTAGGGTTAGCATCTAAATTCCATCTCTCATCATACGAGCTCTGCTAAGACTTTAAGCACATAAACAAATAGAAATCAATCCACCTTTGTAGTTATGAGCATACAATTTAGTGTTCTTTTTAGTTGATTAGGAGAATTCATATTTTAATGTTTTGTTTTTTTCTCACCTTCATAGGCATTGTGAACATGAGTTTCCCTCTGTCTGACCAGCCTGTGTTTGGAGAATGGTTTATCTTCGTGGAGGTGCAGGGCCAAACCTATAACAAGTCATTTGAAGTGCAGAAATATGGTGAATCAATCCATCCATGCAAGAATACATACCATACGTGCATGCCTATTATTTTAAAAATACCTGTGCTTCACTGGACCTCGTATATTTGGGTTATTACAAGTCTCATCAGCTTTACAAGATAGAGTATTTCACAATGTTTTAACAAAGCAGTTAAGCTTTTTTTTAAGTTAATTATCATGTTCTTAGCAGGCGCTGCTACTACCAGAACATTGTTTTTTTTGTGCTATTGCAACACGCTGTAGTACAAGGCTATTGACACAAGACAACAAAAAGGAACATGTTTTGTTTCCTCTCTAACAGTAATGCCCAAGTTCGAGCTGGTTATAATTCCACCCCCTTACATCCATGATCTCAGCTTGTGTGAACAGGCCAGTATCACAGCCAGGTAGGTGATGTTCCATTTAGCTTTGTCACACAGCGCCTTGCATAACTATTCATACCCTTTTCCACATTTTTTTCTCGTTAGAACAGCAAATTTTATTCCATTTGGGCTTTTATTTGATGCATAAACACAATTTAGCGCGTCATTGGTGATTGGCTGGAAAATAATATTTGATTTGTTTTGTGCACCTATACCAAGCTTTAAAAAAAAAAAAAAAAAGCGTAAGTGGTGTGAATACTTTCCAGGGATTTGCTTAATGAAACAGTTTAAATCTTGACGTCTTAAGTTTGGGACTGTTTGGCTCATCATCCACAGTAACGTTATATTTCTACACTAGTTTTGTCTTACGGTTCTTTGCAAAAAAAATTAAATTGCATTAAATTGTTTCTATTTTTCAGTTTGTACTGTATTTTAGTTGTATTTCTTTTTAAGACGGAGCAACACAAAGTAGCGCAAAGTTAATAAGTGTAAGGAAAACGTTTTTTCAAAAATTTAGACATTAAATCTGAAAAGTGTGGCATGCATTTGTATGCATCCCCACTTGTAAGTCAATGCTTTAGTCCCTTCATTGCACCAATTACAGCTGCAGTTTTTTGGAGTTATGTCTGTACCAGCAAGAGTACAGACATAGAGACAGAACATGTTTACCCTTTTTTGTCAAAATAGCTCAAGCTCAGTGGATGTAGATTATATGTGAAGACAAAATGCTCAAGTTTTTCTTTTTTACAGTTTTTTAATTGCATTTAGGTCTTGACCATTCTAACACATGACATGCCTTTTAGATTAAAAATAGTGACCTCTACTAAATGGCTGAGATGGTACTTAATGGTTAAAGTACAAAACTGCAAACAAATGGCACCGACAACAGAAAAAGTAACAAACATATGCATTTTCACATTTCCACTGTGATACACCTTTAGAACATGGGTTGCATCGTCCATGCTTGCAACAGCGAAGAGGCCAATGTCCCGTAGTGCACATCTGGTGTGGCTTTGGTCGTGAGGGTCCTTGGGTGTATTTTTTCTTTTGCAAGAGGGAAGAGATGAGTGATGGTCAGCCAACTTTGGATACTGTCTTGTTGGCTTGTTTCATGCTTTAGGAAACTGCCAGGTGGAACCCTTTTCAGAGACATCGGTTCCTGGATGAGATGGCCATAGTCCCGCTTGTTGACCAGCCAGGAATTAGCAACTCACAGCTCAAGGATGTGTCCAAATAGAGGAATATACCATCTCTTGAACTTAGTCCTGGGCTCCATCAGAATACGTCTAATAATACTCCTGCTCCTAGGTCCTGTTCCTTGACCTTTCATGTGGATCAACAATAAGAACTCTATTGTGGGTAGGAAAGGAGCTCCGAACTGCTGTGCCGATTTCAGACAGCTTGTAACTCCAACAAGCTGCCCCAGTCTCAAGATTGTTACACTTTTCAATTATGCATTACTTTTTATTGCTGTCACGTAAAATCCCAATAAAATAGATTGAAATTTGAATTTGTAACTTGACAAAATGTGAAAATGTTCACAAGTATTTTTGCAAGGAGCTCTATTATCCAATTTAATAAATTTGAAAATGCAATCCGATGAGGCCCTTATGTCAGATTGAAAGTATCTTTTGAAAATAATAACATTTAAGTAGGTGTTAAATTCACTTTTCATTAAGGCTTAATTTCCGTGCCTGTGCAAATTCTCAGTTTTCCGGGTCATCGCAACAGCAAACAGGTTAAAATCAGCGGCAACCAGACTTTCATTCAGTTCTTTCTGAAGATTCACTAACAACTCAAGCCCACATTTCTGTATTTGAAAAGTTTTCTTTTTTATTTCACTTATGTAATATTCTAATATTAAATGTTGGGTTTTCATTAATGGCAAATAATAAGGAAAAAAAGGCTTGAAAACATCCGCCTATGTGTAATTATTCTATGTAATGTGTTTCACTTTGTGAACTGAGTTATTGAAATTCACAGATTTTTCCAAAATATTTTGATCTATTGAATGGATCTGTCTGTCTTGCTCACGTGTTCTATGTTCATCTCTGATGTGTCACCTTCACACAGGTACACCTTTGGAAAACCAGTAACAGGAAAGTTGACTGTGAATATGACTGTAAATGGAGTTGGATACTACCGCCATGAGATGGGCCAACCAGTAATTAAAACTATGGAGGTAAGTTGTGTAATTATTACCAGTCTATCGATAACTTAAAAATCATTATATATCACATATTTACAATCAAGATGGTTTCCGTTTCTGTATAATTTAAAGTTTATCATCAGTGTTTTAAATATCCTGTTTTGGGATCTCTTTTAGAACCGTTTCTTTGCTCATCCAACCTTACCAGTCTATGGCATTTTACGTCCCTGTTTAGATTAAAGGCTCTGCGAATTTCAGTCTTTGCGTGAAAGATATGATGCCGCTGGATGTGGCCGATCACTTCAGGGGGACAGTAAGCATTTGGGCTTCAGTGACCAGCATCGAGGGAAGCAGGCAAACCACGTTTGATGATTCAACGGCGGTTCATAAACAGCTCATTGACATCAAGTACTCCAAAGATACCCGCAAACAGTTTAAGCCAGGTCTGCCTTACAAAGGGAAGGTGAGATTCTATAAAGTAGCTGTTGACACTATGGATAAATAAAAAGTTGGAGGTTATTGACCTTATCCCCGCTCTTGTTCCCACCGTGTTTGCAGATTGAGGTGACCTATCCTGATGGGAGCCCAGCTGATGGGGTGAGGGTGCGCGTTAAGGCAGAGCTGATGTCAAAGGACAACGTCTACACCAGCGAACTGATCTCCAAGGACGGCGAAGCCTCATTTGAAATCCCCTCCATCCCTATAGCTGCTCAACATGTCTGGCTTGAGGTCAGTAGCTTCTTATGAAAAGGAAGATTGATGGGAAAAACAATCCTGAGACACGTTTTACAAAGTTTTAGATATTGCTCCGTTTATTTCAAACAGACAGAAGTGACATCCATTGACGGCAAGGCAGTGGAAGACCAGTACCTACCTAGCTACCTGTCCATTAGCAGTTGGTACTCTCCAAGTAGGTGTCACATCCAGATCCAGAGTCCCAGCGCCCCTCTTAAAGTACGGTTTGCTTCATTTGTCTTTTTGGAAGTCTATGCTAAATTCAGATTTGCTTGCGTTTGGACCATTAAAAAAAAGAAAACAAAGTAATGAGTGTTACTCATGTCGCGGTTAACTCAGCTTTGACTCTTCCTGTGTTTGTAGGTTGGCCAAGAGGCTGAAGTGGCTCTAAAATCTACCTGTCCCTGTAACTTCACACTGCACTACGAGGTGGCGTCCAGGGGAAACATTGTCCTGTCAGGCAAAGAGCCAGCCAACACGACGGCCTCGCACAGAGGAAAAAGGGCCACAGTGACCTTTGATAAGAACGTTCACACCACACAGCTCCCTTCCTCTGCCTCTGGTAGTCATGCTTATGTTTATCAGTCTTGAAACTTTACTTGTCCAGTTCATTCATCTCAATGTTTCGGACGGCGTCATCCCACTTAGCTTGCTTCTCTCTCACTCTGTCAGGTGTTGCAGGGTCTTTGTCCGAGGCTGAGATGGACTCCTGTGTGTCTTATCTGCGTTTTCCTGTTAGTCACAGCATGGCGCCCCTCAGTCGTCTGCTGGTGTACTACGTCAGAGAAAACGGCGAGGGCGTAACGGACAGTCTGCAAATCTCTGTCCAGCCCGAGTTTGAGAACAAGGTCTGTTGACGTAACTGTCTGTATTGTGGTATGATATCTTGCTCATTCAAAGTATTGTTGGTTACTTTGCACCTGGTTCCACAGCAGCACTAACTTCAAGAAGCCCTTCTTTTTGCCTGCCACTATTAGTCTCTCACACGGTTGAATAGGAATTTTGTCCTTTTCTTCTTTATGCAACATTTCTTTATTAGCCGGATGAACAAAGCAAAGCTTTAGCTGTCAAACAGGTGCCGTTGTGTTTGGCTCTTTCTTGGTATACAAGCTGCCCTGGTTCATGTAACTTCAGAACAAGCCCGAATTATCACTCCACCACTGTATTTAGCCGCTGGTATGCTGAGTACAGTTTGGTCTCCAAGCAATGGTGCTGTGAATTATTTCTAAACATCTCTACTTTTTTGCATCTATATGAGAATGGTACTTATGTATTCATTAGTTTAATGGTACTTATGTATTCATTAGTTTATTCTTATAAAGCTTTGCAAATCTGGTTGATCTGATTGATCTCTTCTAAGGATGGGAGGCCTTCTCCCAACCTCTTCTGAAACAATTCCCACTTCCTCTGTCTATGTCTAATTGTGCTGACATAATCTAGTTAACTAAGGCCTATAGAATTGGGGATGGACTTTTTTTTTTGTATTTCTCTGAACCATTGCATGGTTTTATGTCAGGGCAAGTTTATTGTGACCTTCAATTTTTTTTAATATTGGGAACTTAAATGTTTTCCACCTGGGGAAAAAAACTTTATCACTGTAGAATAATGCTTCCAACTGTCTGGAAATGGCAGACAACGTGGGCAATAACGGCTGAGGTGGTCACACTGATGATCAGTTGGATTAACATATTTAGATCCTATGTAACCAGAAAGGTTATACTGAATAAAATTCAATGGTGTTTCATTTCAAATTTGAGGTCAGTTCAAATTTGGCCTTTGTTTCTGCTTAATAATGACAGTGTGACATCTGTTGTTAGTTTTTGTATTACTTATGTTAGATTTAAATCACTTGGAAACCCAGTAAAGGCTAGTTAATTTTTACCACACCCTAATATACAACTTGGTTTTTATTATAACTGTAAGTATCGCATTCTCATGATCAGCCCTGTGGTACTTTTGCTGAAAATATGGTTTTCAGCAGGGTAATTTGTTTAATCCTTAATAAGTACTAAGTAATAGTAATAATAACAAATGGTAAATAAAATGGGTGGACTGACTGTATATATTTTGGAGCTGAGCCTGAGTATCCATGCTTCAGCCATCGCACCACAGTGTAACGTCAGTAAACAAACAGCTGTGTTGGCCCAACGGCGTTTCCCAGTTCCTGCCTGAATTAGGTGGAGTTAACTCCCTGAAGTATTTACAGCCCTCTGGTGTGCCCTTACAACACTGTGCGTGCCTGCGTGGGTGGGTAGTTGGTGTGTGTGTGTGTGTGTGTGTGTGTGTGTGTGTGTGTGTGTGTGTGTGTGTGTATGAGCACGCTGTAGGAGGGGTCAAATGGGTATGATGAGAAAGCAACCATGCAGGCCACAGGCAGATAAGTACAGTCAAAACATGAGAGGATGACAGGTTGCGGCTGGTGAAAGGACAGCAGCGGCGAAGAGATTAACGGGGCTAATTTGTAACTGTGTGGTTAGGAAAATAGTGTTGATGTGTAAAAACCCATGGCTGACCCTCACCGGCCCCCCCATCTGTAAAGGGCTGCCTTTTCCTCTCCATGTCATGTTTTTTTTTCTTTCTAATTATATCTTCCTCGCTAAAACTTTGGTTCCTAACCTTGTGACATGCTAGGTCCAGATTTGGCCCAAAAACATAAATAAAATTTTTGATCGACATGAAAATAATATACAAGGATGAGTTTAACATGTGGTTTTATTTATTTATTTGTAATTTTTATTTAGAAATGTGTTTTTATTTTTATTCTTTTTTTATTTTTTATTATTTTTTTTGCATGCATCAGGTCTAAGTTTCTTGTGGTTGTTGTTTGGGTTGCAGGTGTCTGTTTCTTTTTCATCTAACGAGTCGATACCAGGAGACCCGGTGACCCTGCGTGTCCGGGGGGAGAGGGGCTCATGCGTTTGTTTGGCCACTGTGGATAAAAGTCTTTACCTGTTAAAGCCCGACTTCCAGCTTAGTCCCAGCAAGGTTTGTTGCATTACTATTGTTTCTCTAAAACTATGTTGTTATTTAGCTTTACGTGTATGCAAAATGCTTTGGAGTTTCACCTGGAGCCCTAATACACCAAGTTGTATTCCTCGATGTGGATGTGTTTGCACTGTGCAGGTGTTCAAAGAGATGGCCGATTTCGATGTGTCGGATGTCTTTGGTGTCCCTAAAGATGACGGACACATGTGGTGGCCTGGACTATCCTCAAAGAGACGCAGGCGGTCATCGGTGTTCCCATGGGACTGGGACATCACTAAAGATGCACGCTTTGCTTTTACAGTGAGAATACACACAGTGGAAAGTGCCCATAACGATGTAAAAAAAAAAAAGAAAGGCAGCCAATTTGTCCCATAAATGTATGTTTGTTCTCCTTGTTTTTGTTTTTTTTTTTAAACAGGAAACAGGGCTGGTGGTGATGACAGATATGGTGAGTTTAAACCACCGGCAGAGTGGAGGGATGTACACCGATGAGGCTGTTCCTGCCTTTCAGCCACACACGTCGACTGTAGTGACTGCCGTTCACCCCCGGCCCACAACCAGGTAGGACATCCTGCTGAGATGGCTGAGGTCATGTCTGTAGATCAGTGATTGGTGTTGGTTACGTATTATTATACAACTGCATGTCAGGTTGAAGTAGGAACAATACAAGCTTGCATGATAATGAATAAAAGAAAACACCATATGTTCTAAGTTATTGGGTACCGTAGCAGGTTAGTAGGCTAAGTGGTTTACGGCCTGTTCTCGTGTATGTATGTACACATTATAGCCTCCATGCACCAGGTATTTCCAAATCTGGGGCATTGTTGGTTGCCTCATGAGACCATCAGATCAGCCTGGCTACTTTCCGTTAAAGAAAATTTGGAGCAGTTCACCAAACGAACGTCCAATCAGCGTTGGCTTTGAGGCGGGTTGAGGTGTGACGCAACGAGAAGCGCGACAGTTCAGTCTAAAGAACATGGCGGCTTCAGCCGATGAAACTAGCGTTAGCGTGGCTATCGAGCAAGTTTTATCGGAATTACAGAGTATTTCTTCACTGAAAGAAGAGCAAAACACTGCTCTGGAGGCTTTTCTCAGAGGAAAAGATGCTTTTGCTCTTCTCCCGACTGGTTTCGGCCAGAGCTTGTGGTTGTGTTTTCGTCGTCGCTGTTAGTACGTCATATGCTTCGTTGATCTGATTGGTTTATTTGGCCCGTCTATCACCAACATAGGCCAATCAGCTAACCAGTATTGTCGGCCCTTCCCAAAATTACTTCAACGGAAGGTTTCCAGATGGATATGCGGAGCAAATCCATCTGGCGGAGTCAGGTTACATTGTTGGTCCTTCTGGGTGGACTTCACCTCCTGTGTGCCACCATAATTTGGTGGAGTGAAAGTTGGTGGAAAAGTCTGCCTGATTTGTACAAGACTTGAACTTGGGACCAGAATACATTAGGTCAGAGATTATTAGTTTTTTATTAATGCCGATAAATCAGTGACCACATGGTTTGGGTGATTGTCAGGGGTCAATGCTGGCCAGATGCTGCAAACCAAGGATCTAATTATGTGGTGCTTAGAACAGCTGCCTCATTCCACTCTAAGTAATCTTTAATTGTGTCTCTGCCTGTGTTAATTGGATGAAGGGAACACAGTGTGAACAGCCCTGTTTCACAACAACCTCGGTTCTGCAGCTTTGCAGAGATGCCTCAGGCAAGCTTATTGCTTGTCTCTTCTTTACCCTCCTTACCAGACAGAGCACCCATGAGCTGAAGGAAGCAGTGGAGACAGTTGACTACAAAACAATTCAAAATAAATAAATTCATTTTCCACTGATGCAGTTTCACAAATCCACCTGTTGTTCTGTTGCAGGAGTGAAAAGCGGAGACGCACATTTTTCCCTGAAACGTGGGTATGGCACTGCTTGAACATCACGTATGTAAATCTTTTGTCTATTAATTGTAAAAAAAAAAGTTTTTGTATTCATACCGGGTAAAGGTATGAATACATAGCATATCATAGCTATGTCATAGCAAAGGGAAAAAAGCCATTGTTCATGAGATGAAAGCAGAAGTGAGAACAAAGCACACCATCAAAGGATATAAAAATGATATTATCTGGTTAAGGTCAGACGTTTACACTCATAATGGGCATGAATCTCACTGTTTTTAGGCTTTAATCAGTTGATTTGATACATGATACCTGTATTTGTTTATAATACAGCAAATTAAGGATTTGAAAAAAAGTGCTGAAGTTTAATTTATTCTGCACTTTATTAACCCCTACATTAAAATTTAAAATAAGGTCTCTTACAAACTTGCCCATGTAGTGTTTGTAGTCTTAAAGGTCCTGGTATAATTATCTGTGTCCTGGCACAGACCAAGCTTTTAGTTATCACCTGTGAATTTTCATTACTGTTCAGGTCAGACATTTGGGAAGGCAATCCCAGCAGCCTAACGTCAGATTCCCTTTTTATATATTTTAAAACTTTTGTTTTATTATTATTTTTGATTGTCGTGATGAAACGCCAAAATGAAACCCAATGTTAACTGTGTTGGCGTTGATTTGAGGTCAAGTTGAAGACTTATAGACTTCATGCTTCCATCAGCTACACACCAGCAGCCCGCATGCAGCCCAACAGTCCCTCAGCATGAGGCTGCCACAACCATGCTTAAAAAATGGTAGTGCAGTGTTCTTTCCTTTGAAAGCCTGACCTTAAGTCTACTTAACCTACTTCTTGTCCCTGAAATTGAAGTTTGGACGTTTGAAGGGTTTGGTGGTAGCCATTCTTCTTCGGTTTTCTATCCACGTTGTGCAAAGTATCAGTTCCAGTCACCGTCTAAAAGCCCCACAGCATTCACTAACACCGCCATGCCAGGCGGTTTGTCCTGGAGGTTTTAAAGCTCTGCCTGAATTTTTCTTTACATACTTCTTGTCATCGGAGTGAAGTAGACCCATCTTTGTCTCACCTGGCCAAAACAAAAAAAAAATTCTCAACATTTTTGGCCTCTTTAAACAGGCAGCTCTAGTTTAAGTCGGAAAGTTGATGTTGGACAGGTGTGCTGACCCATCTCTCTAATACTATATGTGAGAAGGCGTATGTTCCTCCATGTGGTGGAGTCCAGCCTTTCTTCTTGAGAAGGTTTTTCATTGATTTTTTTTATTTTTTTTTTTTTTTTTAGAGAAACTTGTGTCAGTTCCTTTTTATGTTACAGGGCATTTGGAAAATAAATAATAAAAAATGCCCAACAGATTTCCACAGGCGTTAAAAAGGACCTCTCTGATTTCCTCTGAACTTCAAAGCTCAGATTTTCCCAAAAAAGTATTTTTCACTGGCTTCTTGCCAACTTTGATCAAAAGGAGGAGTGTGATGCAGATTTTTTTGAAGTTTAATGTGTCATTCCACTTCGCCAAGACCAACATGAACTGCGTGCTGCCAGGAATGACCTCAGGCCATTCCATGTAGAGGAACAGATTAGGTCAACATCCAAGCGTCCCTCTCCGCCATCCGACTTGGAGTGTTTGCTGTAGTTACTTCGGTTGGGATGCTGGTGTTGACACAGGTGTTAGCGTATAAAATATTCCAATTAAATCTACTGTTATCAATCAAATGTGGCTTTTCATTCCTGTTTTAAATGACCTCATTAAATGTTTTTAAAATGTTCTCATTACACTGTGCAGCATGTTTTTGAGTTGTCTCATTGGGTCACTCGCAGCTCTGAAGCCGGGGAGGCTCTCCTCCAGTTGGATGTCCCAGATTCGATCACCACATGGGTCACGGAAGCTGTCGCACTCTCGGAGGAGAAGGGACTGGGTTTGGCAGAAAGGACAGAGCTTCGGACTTTCAAGCCCTTCTTTGTTGACTTCACACTGCCTTACAGTTTAATCAGAGGGGAGCAGACCAAAGTGCCTCTTACAGTCTACAACTACCTTCCCACTTGTTCTGAGGTAAAGACCGACGAGAGGGCGTTTATTCATCAGACGGTTGTCCACGGCACATGTTGCTATTTTACTTTCACACACTGCCTGTGTTTTTTTTTGCGACCAGAAAAAAAAATCTAAACAACATGTGAGGTCTTTGCTATGGCAACGTGAGCGCACAGGAACCCAACTTTCTTAGTCCAAATTCTGACTTCAGGGGTCATTCTAGTTGTTTTTCCAACTGGGAACTCGGAAGATCACCCGTGTACAAACAGGACACACCGTAGTAATTATGTAGTTCAGCAAATTCAACATAGGCCAACGTTAGTTGCATTTAATCTGTTTTGTTGTGGTTTAAATTTCTTAAAGCAAAGCTGGGCACGTGCAAAGTGGACATCCAAAAAAAAAAAAGTTTTCCTCCAAAAAATTCAAATACATGTGGAGGAAAAATGAAAAAGGAGCAAAAAATAATAATAATATAAAAGTTTTGCTAAATATATGCGTTATCGTGGACAATCCCAACTAGTAAGTGTCTTTAGTAAAAATCAGTGGCAGGCTGGGTAGTCAAAATTAAACAAGCAAGAATTAGATGCTGCGTTCACAGAGAAGACACCGGCTCCAGAATGAGCGGAGATGCAGAATTACGATTATATTATACATGGCCCAGTCAAATTAAATGACCCCTTTTTAATCAGAGAGTAATATGAAGTCAGTTAAACCTCTGTAATATTGATCTGGTCAGTTCAGTGGTTGAGGTGGTTGCTAATCAGTCTGAGCTGTTTAGGTGTTAATTAAATCAAAAACAGGTGCGCTAAAGGGGCAGCAATGAATCGACCCCAAAAACAGGAAAGGTTATGCAGGTGTGGGCCGTACAAACTACCGATTACCATTTTGAGTTTCTGCAAAGACATTTTAGTCAATTAGACGATTCTGGCGCATCATTTTTATAAGTTTCATTTTCTCTGTGACTTCGGATTAGGCCCTCTGTCGCTTAATGATTTTCCTTTTCATCAAATCAGGTGGGATCTGTGTGTTCCTAACACATTATGGATAACCAACAGGATTTTTTCCCCACTTGAGATCTGATGTGATTTCCAAGTGTTTTTAGCACTCTATTGTTAAGCATACCAAATTAGAGTTTATAGAAATTATACAGTGTTTTTAATCACACTTTTAACAGGCCCTGATGGAAAATAAATTATGAGCTCCATTCCAAAGCAGATAAGTATTTGAGAAGAGGTATTTGAAATTCCTCAGGAATGCAATTCCAAGATTTGAGATTAGCTCCAAAATAGTTTGTAGCACTCACTTTGAAGAGCTGTCCAAACTCTGTCCTGGCCTTAAATGGGTCCATCCTGCACTCCATTCACATGACATCATGATTTGTGCAGATGAGCCTGTTAAATGGTCTCTGCGTGTGCTGCCCTGATGTCATGTTTGGTGAATATACAAACCAGAATCGCCCTTCTTTGATGTCCACCACTGCAACATGTGATTCCTATATTTGCTCCTCAGTTATTTATGACTCGTGGCATGCAGATAAAGAACAGTTAAAAGACCCAGTTTGCGTTACCGCACCCTGTGAAAACTGGACGACGAGCACGCCTTAGTCCTTCAGGAAACCTGAGAGGCATGAAGTCAAGCAGCATGGAAATGGGCTTGACTTAACAGGATTTCCAAAAAACCTTGCTTTTGGCACCTTGAGGAGACATGCAAGATGAGGGAGAGCGAACAAACATGATATCATTTTCGGTTGTCATAGGAGGTCAAGTGGTGCTTATTTGTCCTTTTTTTCTCCCTTAGGTGCATGTAAAAGTGTCAGTTCCTAAAGGTATCAAGTTTATTGGCCACCCTGGAAAGCACCATCTTACCAGAAAGAAATGCGTGGCTCCTGGAGAGGCCATTCCTACGTCCATTGTGTTGTCTTTTACTGAACTTGGATCTGCAAACATCACAGGTACTCCCAATGGAGCAATGGAAATAAATCTGTTAGACTCTTGAGAAACTTTGTATTTATTCCATCTATGTATCTATGACACATATTGTATTGTTATTTGATAGTCTGGTTAACTGAACAGGGTACTTTTGCAAAATGATGGGAAACATCTTCCCTGTAGCATTTAAGTGTTCTTGTCCCAGTTTAACTAAAGCAGCAGATCAGCACCTCAAGTCAGAGAATGTTTCAGGTTTTTGTTTTAGTTAGACTATATTATGAACATGAGCAAACATAACCAGCTTTTTAACAGGAGACTGGGTCCTCCAAGTGTGAGTCCTTAAAAAAAAAAAGGCCAGCCTTTGAGATAGGGTTGTGGGCCAAGAGGCTGAGCTGTGTGTGATCAGGTCACCCACCCAGGTTACAAGCAGTCCCCTCCTGAGCGCATGTGAAAACAAAGCCAGCCAGCAGTGGGGGAGAGTAACCAGAGCTGCACTGTGACACTCAGTGGCATGTTGATGAGTTTTCAGGTCACTAGCAGTCAATGGGCCCCCCATGGCCCCACTCATAGTTCCCCGGCCTCTTGTGTTTCCTTTTCGCTACACACACACAAAGAGACTCCTCTTGGCACAGTGCCACATTGCCAATGTCCTCCACATGAAGAGAACTGGGTGTCCATCTACAGACATGTTTGACCCCTCTACTTACCCCAGATAATTAGGGATATGGCCCACTCCATGTATTGTGCTATTTATTTTGACCTCTTAAATCCTTATTGATGTCCTATTTTCCTTTGTTCCTTTGTGTCCTTTGCTTGTTTGTGTTTAGTTTTATGTGGTATGTGCATTTGCAGACATGGTTCCATGCAGTGTACCAAGCCTGGCCTGCAGTCGAAGTGAAGAACCTTGGAGAACAGTGTTAGCAGCTGTTTAATAGAGCTTATTGCCAGGAATCATTGCTGACAGTCCACCAAACTGCTATTTACATAGATTACTCACAGCCAAGACTCGTAATTATTCAAATGAAAGCACAGTCCTTACTAGCCTATACTGCGTTCATAGAACTTACTTGTTGGAGGTGAAAGGGCTCACATTCATCAACAGAGTTTGTCCCGTGGTCCAGTCAAAGAACCATTCATGAAGACTACTTTCTGTACTGCACCTGTTTGAAGATACTCATTGAAAGCTGACTGAAATCCACAAAGGTTAAAGTCGAGGCAGATTAAACAAACTACTCTGTACACTTGTTGAAGACCATCACATGTGGTTGAGGAACAACTAACCTTCACCAGATGAGCATCTGCTTATATGGACAGAAAATCCCAACTGGCCCATGGTCCAAGCACAGGGTCTTGGTGAACACTCTCATCACCTGCTTAAGGGTGCTAATTGAAGGGTGGCACCAATGCAGGCACTAAAGCTAAAGCCCCCAGCACAGGAGTACAGGGTACTAACCAGTTATTACCTTCTAAGGAGACCATTACCGCTGGTCGAGGAACAACCAACCCCCACCAGAAGACAGTCTGCCAGTGTTCTTACCTCATTGTAGAAGTTGTCTGCAGTCCTTTACCTACATTTCCAGTCACTACGATGTGACCTGACACTGCCTTGGTCTCAGGTGTAGCACAGGTTGTGTGATGTTAAAGGTCGCCCTTTGACAGGAGCGTCCAGTCAACTTGTCTCCAGCAGCGCAGCAATCTTCAAGTGGCTGTTGCTCGACAAGATTGATTCATGCAGTTTCCATAGTGATCCATTTTTAAACAGGCTGATTAGCCCTGGTTGTGTCATTAGAAGCAACGTTTATGGTGTTCAAACACTGAAGTACAATTAATGTTTCCTGGAGCATTAATGAAAAGTATCTATGATGAATTATGTTATTAAGGAGGCCTTATTGCCTTAATATCACATGTCTTCTCATTGGGCAGGGGTCTTGGTTAAACTCTTGGTTATAGGATATTTTGCTAATTTTGGCTCTTTCTAGTCACTCGGAGTCCAGGGTATTCTAAAATTATTATTTTTAAGAATAATACAGAAGATATGTTTCTAGTGAATAGATACAATCTGAAATCATTTGGGGTTGGAGTAATTAGGAAACATGCAGATTATGATTATTTCTTTTTTCCTTTATACTATCTCAAAAGCACGAGCCATTGCTTACAGTTCACCAAGTTGCTGTTCAGATGGAATAGTGGCAGGAAAGACCAGTAATTATGCAGATGAAAGGAGGATCCCCACTGGTTTGGACTACGTTCGCAGGACGGTCCTGGTCGAGGTAAAAGACTAGACATTGTCATTAATGGAAAATAGTCATTATATATTGTGTTTGTCCATATACGAATTGCTAACTAAGTTTTTCTTTTTCTCTGTCTCATAATCTGCTTGCAGCCAGAGGGGCTATCAAGAGAGTACACCTACAGTGTTTTCTTCTGTCCCAATGGTCAGTCCAAACAGATTTAGATTTCGGTGTGATTGTTCTAAAAAAGGCTTTTTTCTATAGTGTTTCAAATGAAATATGTGATTAGTATTCAACATTCAGTCCCAAAACTTTCTCAACAAAAGCGTTTCATATGATTCCTTTAGAGAGAATCCACATCTCCACCCCTAATAAGTACGAGTACCAATATGTCAAAAAGCCATCCAAGATGAAGCAGTTTGAGGTGGCTGTGAAGACCCACAACGACGCCCACATTGCCCTCTCTGCCAGTCCCCACGATAGTGCCGACATGCTTGAGATTGTACTCGGAGGGAGGCAGAATACACGCTCCTGGATTTCCTTAGGCAAGATGGGTGACCCCCTAGTCAGCGTCTCCACGCCGGGGATGCTGTCCTGGGATGAGTTCCGCAGTTTTTGGATCAGTTGGAGAGGAGGCGTGGTACAGGTAGGAGAAAAAAAAACAACAACACCTATTTAATTTGTTGTACTGTAAACTTTTATGGAAAAACGGGAGCAATGCATGCTTATTCAAGTGGTGGCAGAGAGGTCAGTAAAAAAATAGACTTAGCAGGCCACAGGGTTTGTCTGTTAAGAGAAATGGTGTCACTTCTACTGGTGTGCCTCCTTGTAAGGTCCAAGAGACCGATGTCACTAGGGACACTACAAATGTTGCCCTGGTATTAACACTGCAGTCAATCTTTGGCAAAGATCACTTTATTTGGATCTATAGTTATACATATGTATATATATATATATCCATCCATCCATCCATTTTCCAAACCGCTTCATCCCTCATGGGGTCGCGGGGGTTGCTGGTGCCTATCTCCAGCGGTCACCGGGTGAGAGGCGGGGTACACCCTGGACAGGTCATATATATATATATATATATATATATATATATATATATATATATATATATATATATATATATATATATATATATATATATATATATATATATATATATATGTTTATATGTTTATATGTATATATTTATATTACTTTGTGTGGAATGTTGTAAATATATATATAAAAATGTGTGTATATCTGGAGTGTGTAACAAATGTAATTTCCCTCTGGGATTATTAAAGTATGTCTGATTCTGATTCTGAAGTGTTGCTTTGCCTGAGCTTCAATATTAACCTTGTGTCACAACAGCACAAATGAAAAGGTTTGCTTACTGCCCATTTATTTTCTTAAACGGTGTCGTTTTAGGATGCCTTAGCTGTGTGTTTCTGCCTTGCATGTGATCTTTACGAATCTCCTTCAGCGGTCTATTCCCCTTTTCTGTGAAGGATTATGGAATTAAACTCTGCCAGAGATGATTTGTGGTCTACTTTAGGCTATTAAATATCTTCGTAATTCGTATTGGCACCGGCAGCATAAAAAAGGGAGTATTTCATGATATTTCCCAAGCCCATTCCTTTTACTATAAAGGCGTTTTGATTGGCAGGGTGTGGGATTGGAGGATTTACCAAACAATAAAACCATCGCCAAGACATGTCTGACTTCAACCTGTCTGCATTTCCTTTCTTTCTAGGTGGGCCATGGTTTACATCCATCCAATGAATCCATCATCCTGCAGTGGGCAGGCCATTTCCCAGGACAGGTTCGTTTTTTTAATTTTTTCATGATACGATGTTCAAATGTTTGCTATTTTACACTTGCAGATGATTCTGAAGTGTATGAATATGTTTTTTTCCCCCTTCTAGGTGCAACACATTGGGTTCTCAACCGGGTGGGGCTCTGTAGGAGAGTTTAAAATCTGGAAGAAGGAGGACTCTGATGATGACCACAATGAGGCCTTCACTCTTGGGGTACCGCACAACATGGTGCCTGGATCAGAAAGGGCCACTGCATTTATGATTGGTATACTAGTTTATGGTTGGAGGCATACACAGTGCCTTTCAAAAGTATTCACACGCCTTTTCACATTTTCAGTGTATTCGGTTAGAATTTTGTGTGACACAAAAAGCAATGTTTCCTTGTGAATGATACCTGGTTTTTAAATATTTCTCCCAATAGAAATCTGAAAGGTGTAGTAGGCATTTCAATTCAGTCCCCAGTGTGGATTTTAACTGGTCTGTTCTGGTACGCGTTGATGGAAACCGTTTTAATTTTATCTTTGGCTTCATGCGCGGTATCGTTGTCCTGCTAAAACCTTTGCCCTCGTTTCAGATCTTTTGTATCCTTCAGCAGGTTATCTTTCAGGATGTTTCCGTATTTAACTCTAACATCTTGTCCTGATGCATCTCAATGATCCAGCTCTTTGTTGAAACATTTCATCTGTTCCCCAGGAGACTTCTTCAGTCTGTAGAAATGTAGTTAAACTCATTCCTATAAGCAGTACTTTTGCATAGTGCATCAACACATTTAAGCGTGCCAATCAAAACTGGTTGTTCACATGCAAAAGAAGATGATCAGGCTATCAACAGACCATTTGGGCTCTGATGTTCTAATCATCATGTACCGATCATGCATAAATACCAGATTTTAGGAGTGCACAACTAATAGCTGTGCTGTGGATTTCTGCAGTTCCTACCAAAGTACCTTGGGCCTGTTGGCTACTTCTCTGAGCAATAGTCTCCTTGCCCAGGCTGTTAGTTAGGGGGATGGTTACGTCTTTGCAGTTTTTTTTTTATGAACTGAAAAAAATTATCAATAAAATGCTCAAAACTAGGGATGTCGTTTTATAATCCGACCCTGCTTTCAACTTTCAACTTTGGTTTATCTGCTGTGTTCCTTGCTCGTTATGATGCTGTTTGTCCACTAATGTTCTCTAACAAACATCAGATGCCTTCAAAGAACAGGTGGATTTATAATGCGATTAACCTCAATGTGGATTGGATTTACTCATTAAGTGGCTTCTGAAGGTAACTGGTTGCGCTGGATTTTGTTTATGGGTTTCAGAGTATAGACGGCTGAATACAAATGCTCCCAACAGTTTACAGATTTGTAATTGGTCAAAGAAATTTGAAAATCTTGTATCATTTCTCTTCCACTTCACAGTTATGGTCTACCTTGTTTGGGTCCATCATATCAACAAAAAAAAAAAAAACTAAGCTTGAAGGCTTGTGATTCTCTAAATGTGGTTAAAGTTTAGGGGTATGAATACTTTTGCAAGGTGTGTTACCTATTACATTATCTTTGGTCACCCAGTGAAGTCTTCGTTTCCTTGGCTCTGAAATACACCTCCTTTCCCAGTGTAAGAAACTAAAATGTTTTTGTTTGCATGTCTGTGCACCTGTAATAGGGGATGTAATGGGACCAACTCTAAATAACCTGGACAAGCTGCTGAGGTTGCCCTTCGGGTGTGGAGAGCAGAACATGATTCACTTTGCGCCCAACGTCTTCGTTCTGAAGTACCTTCAAAAGACCGGGCAACTCAGTCCTGAGGTTGAAACCGAAGCCACCGACTATCTGCTTCAAGGTAACGAAGCTGAAAGCCAAGCTTTTTTTCTTGGGCTCGCAATCTTAGACTGTATTTTGTCTTTACGTGTGACTTTAACACAAACTCCTTGCCTAACCATTGAAAAATTGCAAAATCACTTTACACGTTTCGAATACCTCTTGAAATCATGTTGGCAAGAAGCGATTTAAAATGAAGAAGCAACAAAGCTATTTAACAGGGTCATTCATTTTAAAGGTATACTTTGCAACCGGGGTTGATTTTCCAGCGAGGCTCCCCCCAGAGGGCGAAAGTAAAAGTGCACTGTCATAAAGATGCTCAGCTGTTCTGGTTTCTCCGTCAAGCCAGGCGCGTTGTTTTGAGCTTAGCAGACAGGTGAACACAACGAAAAGTGGAAAAAACGGCAGTACAAACAATGACTAACACAATGAAAGTATGAACATCCAGCTTCCCGCAGTGCTATCTTGGCGAGGCGGCCGCCTCGCCGCCGCCGCCTCGCCGCCGCCGCCTCGCCAGTTTTTTTATTATTATTATTATTTTATAATAACGCGGTAGCATCTCGCCAACATAAAAAAATAAAATAAAAATAATAATAATAATAATAAAACTCGATATGCTTGCATGTTTATTTGACGTTAACACGCGGTTCTTTGTTGTTGCTTTCGCGCGTGCATATAGTGAATGGCAGGGAAAAAACACATGGAGTTCTCGCCGTAAAGCGAGACTTCTGAGCCTGTGTGTGCGGGCCGAGGGCTCTTGCAAGTGCGGTATTTCCCCCACAGACCACCAGGGCGGCCGAGAAAACCTTTGTTCGACCTAAAATGACTAATTTAATCATCCAAAACGGTATGGAACACATTAATTAACTGAAAAATGTTGCATAGTATGCCTTTAACAAGTCAGTCATTTTTTATCCTGTACCCTGCCTTCATGCTGATTTGAAGGAATTGCGAGCAGGCTGCATATATGGGTATGTCTCAAAAGATTAGAGTTATCGTGAAAACATTTTTGTCGCTCATTTCAGGAAGTGAAACTCATACAGACTCATTTTACATAGAGTTAAATATTTCAAACCCTTTTTTTTTCTTGTGATTTTGATTGATATGGCTTACAGATAATGACAATCCAAAATCCATTGCCATGGAAAAATTTTAATATTACATAAGCTCCAGAAAAAAAAGACAATTTACACAGAAATGTCAGGCTTCTGAAACGTATGTGCATTTCTATACACTCGATACTTGGTTGAGCCTCCTTTTGCATGAATTATTGGACTTTTTCTCAATAGCATAACGTCAATAGCATAGCATTTCTGAGGCAATACATTTTGGGTCACAAATATCAAAATTACAAGAAATAAAGGCTTAAAACATTTTGGTCTGTGTAATGAATCTAGATAATTTGAATCTTGCTATCAGAAACAAGTTACAAAAAATACTGGATTATTTCACAACATCCTATTTTTTTTAGATGCACCTGTATTACAGGGTTGCTTTTGAATACAAACACAGATTAATTTTTGTTTTATTATATGCACTCATGAACACATAGGTTTTGGCCTGTGCTACATTTTGGCCTGGATATCAAGATATCCATAACTCAGACTTGGTAACACAGTTATTTTTTTCTTTTTCATTTTTCTGTCAATATCAAAATGTGTTGCTTGGGGGAGATGTATAAATCATACATACTAATAATGAAAGTACAAGTGGTCTATACAAATCTTGCAAAGGAAACTCCAAAAGTTAATAAATACAGATTCCCTTCACAAAACAATTTGTCTTTTATATTTTTTTACATTTTTAATGCAATAGTTAAAGTTCCAATGAATGCATGTTTGCTTTGTGTCAGCTAAATAAACTAATGCATTTTCACTTGTATTCTTGTACAAACACTTTTGCATACATAAAATAAATAGGAACAAATTGTGAACTCTAATTCAATTGTATGAGATGATGTTGGTTCTTGGTTGCGCCCCCAGATCTTCTAGAGTCAGACTACTTTGTTTTTCAATAAGAGATTTATAGGAAGAACTTATTTTTTGGTTTCATATTTTCTAATTGATAAAGCTTTATCTGATACTATAAAGCATAACAATGCATTCTCAGGGGGAACTGTTGCATTGTGGCAGATTCTAGCTTCCTACGGTCACATGTTGATGTGCTCCTGACTAGATCAGCACATAAATTATATCCTTTTAGCATTTCTGCTTTTTTTCACAGTAAATCTGCTCTTTGTTTTCATCCAGGTTATCAGAGACAGCTGACCTATAAACGCCAGGATGGGTCATATAGTGCCTTTGGCGAAAGGGATTCGTCAGGCAGTATGTGGTGAGTCATGGCAGGTGTAGTAAATGAGCTTTCATTCAATTCAAAAATACTTAATTTATCTTAAAGGGGAATTAAATGCTGGTGTAACACATAGGGGTTTCTTCAATGAGTTGTTGTAGATGGTGATGGCTGCAGGCAGGAAGGATCTCCTGTAGTGGTCTGTCTTACAGCAGATCTGGAGAAGCCGCTGACTGAAGACACTGTTATACAACAGTCTGATTAAGAGGATGCTCATGTTTGTCAATAACTTTCTTCATTTTATGAAGAATTCTTCTTTGCACAATCATCTCCAGAGATTTTAAAAGGGTCCCCAGAACAGAGCTGCCCTTCTTTATCAGCTTGTTGAGCTTCTTTAAGTCAGTTGCTCTGATGCTGCTACACCAACAGATGATGGCAGAGGAGATCACGCTCTCCACAACAGACCTATAGAAGATCTGCAGCATCTTGCTGCAAACTCTGAAGGACCTAAGCTTCCTCAGAAAGTACAGCCTGCTCTGTCCCTGATGCTTCACAGTTGTGTCTCCAGTCTAGTTTGTTGTTCAGGTGAATACTGAGGTATTTATACTCCCCCATCACCACCGCTTCTTCTCCCAGGATGGTAATCGTGTCGGTCCTATTTCTGTTTCTCCTGAAATCTACGGTCATCTCCCTTGTTTTATTCACAGTCAGGATTAGATGATTGTTTCCACACCATGACACAAAGTGGTTCACCAGCTCCCTGTAATCAGCTTCCTGTCCATCTCTGATGCATTCAACGACTGCAGAGACATCTTGAGTATTTCTGCAGATGACAGGAGGAGTGTGCTGTGCTTGCCGCGGGGTTCATCGCAACACCATGCTGGCTCGGCGCTGCACTATCCTGCTCCATTAGCTGTTCGGTGCTTGGTTGGTGGTCATTTGTTTTGTTGTCAGCAGCATATATGCATCTGTCCCTTGCTAAGAAGCAAGTCGTGCTAATTAGGAGAAAAAGAGCAGCACGGAAGAAGAGGCTCTGGGTTCACGAAACCCTCGAGATCCAGGGAGCTTGTTAAACGGCTCTGTTTCCTCAGCAATACGACCTTAAACTTGTATACTGCTTACTGATCTTTCCGGCTAACGTCGGCTGGCCCAGTTTCTATTGGCCACATGTGTATATGTTGCCGCGGAGCTCGCGAAGCAGTGTGCTGCACTTGCTCTTTGGCCGGTGCAATGCTTTTGCGATCTTGCACAGCCCATGCCGTTGCAAAAAATGGGTTTCAGACCTCAGTGGTGCACGCGCCGCTTCCTATCCGGAAGGCCCATGAGGTGTTAAGAATGAAAAAAGTGGTGAGAGTACAGTGCCCTGTGGTGCCCCTGTGCTGGTGACTACCTGGTTAGACATGCATCCCTTCAGTCTCATAAACTGTCTTATGTTTGTCAGGTTGTCTACGATCCGCACAGTGCTGTCTGCCTTGTCTAAAGGACGGTTGGTTTGTTGAAGCAGGTGTATGATTGCATCTTCAGCTGCAACTCCACGGCGACGAGCAAACTGCTGGGGTTCCTGATAGTTCCCTGTTTGCTTGCTCAGGTGGGCCAACAGGAGCTCTTCATGGTGTGGGATGTGAGGGCAACAGATCCATAGTCATTGAGGACTGATGGGTGAGTTTTCTTTGTTACTGGGACAAGGGAGGAGGTCTTCCACAACACTCCTTGGTCAGACTAAGCTTGAAGAGGTGCTGTAGATCCCCACAGAGCTGATCTGCGCAGGCCTTCAGGACTCTGGGGCAGACACCATCTGGACCTGAAGCCTTATTCTGGTCCAGTCTCTCTGGCTGCCTCTTCACTTGGCTTCTAGAGACAGAAATCTGAGGTGTGACATGAGAGCTTTGGGTCAAACCTGGAATGGTATGGTCTTCATACCATTCCAGTTATGTTTAGGAGCAGCAGAGTCATTCAGCTTTTACTGGGATATAGGTATTCGAGAAGAGCGGAGAATGTTTGATTAACAAGACCTTAATTTGATATACTTTTATACTTATTAATCTAGCATTTACTTATTTTTGCTTAAACAAAGCAGTTTTTATGTTTAAGCAGCCAGTTAACTGTTAAACAGAAATTTACCCCAGCAGTGGGGAGCTCTTCTGCTTGTAATTAAAGGTACCATTCCTAATGTACATTCCTCCTGTTGATTTATGAGCTCAGGTGGGTATTGTGATGTTTAATAGAGCTAAGACTGTAAAACAGCAGGATTTATAAATGGCAGATGATTGTAAACAAACATTGTGATTGGCTCCCTGAGGCAGGTCAAATTTATTCGCAGTTATGCGCATCACATTTTACCCATGCAGTTCTGACCCTGCAAACTTTAAATACCACATTGGAGTCGGTATTATATGCTGTCTGCATTCTTTACCTTTTTTACTCCTCGGAAAGTAGTGTTTTCTAATGACTCATTAGGCTCCGTGTGATTGGTGATAAACTGTTGTGGTGGGGATTTAATTTTTCTTAATGAGAATGAGAGCATGTGAGGATGTGACGAGCAGTACGAGCGTGGGGGGATTTCTTGTGGTTTGTGGGCACTACATAAACCGTGAACTATGAGTAAACCTGCAAAAGACACTTTATAAATCAATCGGCAACACATTGGCCTCCAAAACAAGTCTGGCTTTTGTTGTTGCTCCAGAGTTCATGTGTGGAGCAGCCCTTAATTGCCTGCTGCAATGTTGTGTTAATGTTTCCGGGCATTTAAAAAATATTTTACAGGGGAAATTGGTGGAATATAGTAATCCAAAATAAATGACAGCCGCTGGCAGGGAATTAGGGTACACTATTTAACATCTTCCATGCCAGCCCTGTAAGTAGTTCACAGAATGAGCCTAAATCTAAATGACTGGCAGTAGGAAGTCTCTCACAAAGAGAGAAAGGTTCAGTTTCTTTCTATGTTCACTGGAAGAATTACCTCTGTTTTCATAAAAGTAGCACACATTAAGACCTTTAGTAATTATCATGCATTTTGAGTCTTTTCACATCAAAGCCTAAGAGTATCACATTGATCTGATTTTTAAGTAGCAAAATATATACATTTAATAAAAAAAGGTGTTGTGTATTCTATAATTATGGATGGGATTTTCATGAGGGGAATGATTACCAGGTTGAAGAGTTGAACATAGATGAAAAAATACAGTGGTGCACTTTCACTCTCATGGTTGCTTGATCATCTGCTAATTTCCTAAATTCATTGGTTTTTACTTTCTTGTTTTCTTATTCCATTTTACCTGACCAAAACTAAACTGGGACAAGATACGCACACTGTCCCCAAGGTCTGGAATCACAGAAGTGGACTACTTTATTCAAAATATTAGCATCACTTTACAGATGTGGAATAACCAGACCAAAGTAAATAATTTATTGGAAAGATTAAAGATTTCCTCTCATCTGCTCTTTGCTTTTTTTTAAAAGCTAGAAAATTAATGCTAAAGTGCAGTTTTATTTTATTTGGATAACATGGTCAGCTTTAAGATCAATTCATAGATTGTTTAAGTTCTATAAAAGTATTTGATTCACAACTATGAACATATCAGATATTTGCATTCACTGTATGGAAAGGCAAATCTTTTTTCTCCTTGACTGACATTGAATCAGACTAAATATTTCCTCTTTTTATTACTTTCTTCACAATTAGATGATTACAGACAATAATATTACTATGTCTTTAAACAATTTAGGAAAGCCCAAATTATGATATCACGACTTTTTGAGTTTTTATAGAAACACATTTATGGATGTTTTTCAATGCAACATCTCAAACACACTGCTTCCATTTTTAACATCATGTAAAATCAAAAAACAGTCAGCCAAGATTTCAGGAAGAGACTTGTGGACCTTTACAAGTTTGGTTCAATCTTATGTACAATTTCAAAATGCCTGGAAATGCCAACTTGTTCTCATGATCCATTTTTATGCATGTATAAACAATGCCAGGATGTCTAACCATCATACTGATTGTCATTATCCATAGCGAACAAAGTCATGTGCTGACATTCTACTATGAGAGGAAAAAACTGTTTTTTACTACATAAAAAAGCCAGATTAGAGTTTGGAAATGCGCTCGGGGCTAAAAACATACATTTTTGGAAACCTTTCCTGTGATCTGAAGAAACTAAGATTGAAAGGGAAGCTTGCAAGCTTGGGGACACCATGCCAGCTGTGAAGTGTGGGAGTGGCAGCATCATGCTGTGCTGGTATGTTGCTGCAGGGAGGACTGGTGCACCAGACAAAATAGATCAAGGTAATATTATTTGGAAATAATGAAGCAACATCTCAAGACATAAGTAAGTTCAAGCACGGGCACAAATGGGTTTTCCAGATGGACAATGACTTCAAGTGCAACCCAAAATTGACCTTCAAGTGGCTTAAGGAAGACAGTCAGAGATTTGAAGTCTAAATAACAAAGCCCTGAACTCAATTTCCTAACATTGTTTGAGCAGAGCACAGAGGTGATGTGTGTGAGCATGGTGGCCTACAGTCCTGACTTCCATTGTGAGAAACCTGTGGAAGGAGACCCAAAATGTTTTACCAATAGAGTTAAAAAAAGATTGTTTAAAAAAAAAAAAAACTAATGAGATGCATAACTAGTAACAAAAATATTCTAAGAAACTGACCTGTTCACTTTTCAGGTGTCAAACGAAAATAAATAATCCTAACCCTAACCCTAACCCAGTGTTCCCTTTCATGTTCACCAGCCCTCAAATTTGACATCTTTCATAAACCTTCTGCTGCTCCCCCACCATGTACTAAACCCGTCTAAAAACAACTCCATTCAAGTGAGTCACAAAGACAATACTGAGATTTTTTTATGCTCAGTTTCCCACGTGTTCTTTTATTTTAGCCAAGTAAAGAAAAACAAAAAAAAAACACCCACATACATTTATCTTCCATCTAAAAATGTATTTTCAAGAAACAGGCTTTTTTCTTAAGTTGTTGTTAAAAGTCTCAGAAACTCTACTCAGATTTAGATTTTTAGTCAAAGAGGGCTTTTCTTGGGAAATGCATTTTGCATTGGGTAAAGTAACTGAATACCAACTAAATATGCTTTACTGCTTAGTCCACTCTCTGTTTGGTAAATAAAGTCTTTTTTTCAATAAATTAATCATAAAGAGAGAGTCTTGACCGTTGTAAGTCCCACTCATAACATTCATTCTAACATCTTATCCGGTTTGGCTTCATCATGAAGCCTCGTTTAAATACTCTCTGAAGAGAATGAAGCTGGTCAGGGGCAATTTGCAAGTGGGAACTTGGAAAGCAGGAGAATAGAAAGCGGATGGAGAAAATTACTACGGGGTACTCTAGCTTGGGGGGTTGATTGGCGGAAGTCAGCTTCCTTTCTGCTTCCTTCCTTTACCAAACCAATCCGCATTTACACTTTCCAGAATTTTTCCCAAAGGGTGAACATTTAAAGCTTGAGCACCGGTGTTGTGGCATCGGTTTTGTCTCATGGGAGGAATAATCCATGTTCCAGTCAGGAAAGATTTTATGTTTTTGGTTTATGAGAGTATGTGCCATTCTTTTTTTCCCTACTCATATCCCCCTGTTGCTAATTTCTTGGATTATGATCTCACTTATGGACTTCATTAGGAAAGTAATGTGTGACCTGTTTGTGTTTTCCTTCCTTTCCATCTCATTTTTTTTTCTTTCTTTGCTTTGTAAACAACTTACCTCACCTACAGTTACCTAACTCTGGTCAGGGTTGCTGTAATGGAAGACTTGCTGTCACATTAGGTTTTGGCCAAAGAAAGCAGCTTCCACTTACTACCAGGAGGTCTGTTGTTGATGTATATTGATGAGCTCAACCATGTACCCAGGACTGACCTTGGCTGTCCTCCAATGCTCCACTGACTCTTCTCTGCCATAGCCCACTGAAACCGTGGCTCATAAACTTTCATTTGCACTCCCTGGCTGGCTGGATTGACAGATCTTCATCCCTAGGATCTGTGCTTTCATAAGTTGAGGAATGCTTTTTGGGAATGTTTTACTCCCAACCAGAAACATGCTGGATTGGCTTGTGTGCATGTTTCACATTCTCAAGAGCACAGCTGTCGCATCCGGTTGCTCTGATCAAACTCTGCCGCACCCATCTGCTCCCCTCCTCATTCCTTTTTTCTTTCTTCCATTTCATCAAATTATCTATACATTCCTGTCCTCTGAGGACAAATTGAAAGCGGGTGGCGTGTTGAAAAACATTGCTAAATCCAGTGGTTGTCTTGTAAAGTGTGATGCATATTCACAGATGTTTGTAAGGACGTGCTTTAAAGGGTCTTCAAGAATCTTTATTTTTCTACTGCTTGCCTGCACTTTCAACTCCATCCATATTTCCTCTAGGTTGACGGCGTTTGTTCTGAAGTCCTTTGCTCAGTCCCGCGGGTTTATCTTTATTGACCCAGAAGAGCTCCGTGCGGCCAAGTCTTGGCTCATCAAACATCAGCGAGAGGATGGTTCCTTTCCTGCTATGGGACGCATCCTCAACAAAGACCTACAGGTAGGTCTGTGTTTGGATGGATGGATGCAGTTTGGTCTTCTCTACCTGATAAAGTGGGACAAAGTCAGATTTAAAATCAGTTACATAAAAGAGAAGATTGAAAGTAGGACATTTTTGGGGGGCAATATTGCGGGTGGGGGGGGGGGGGATGACAACGCCGCAGAATCTCTGTCTGATCGTATTTCTTTCTACTGAGGCCTTCCTCCTCTTCTCATAAACTTGAACACAGTTTGCTTGTTGCAACTCTCAGCCATGTTCACAGTAAACGGTGAGAGCAGCAGAGCTGCAATGGACGGCTAACACCGAAGCTAATCGCTAAGCTAACCGGATACATAAACACTAGAGGTGTGCATGTGCAGCCAGCAAGCAGAAACTAACGAGGAACAAGCACGCACACTGGTGTTATGTGAGCCCGTCAGCATGATTGACGTGTGGGTTTAATAGTTAAGGCGATACCTCTGGAACTTGAGGGACAGAAGGGGGGAGGGGGGGGGGGGGGGAGGGCCATTCCTCTGACCAATCCCTGCCATTCGGTCCGAACATATTGTATATGTTAATTTCACATACAATACACATTTTTACTGTCTGAAAGATTGCCTAGTTCCATTAAATGGTGATATAAATGTAAGAAAACTGGAATTGTTGGCTGAGCAGGAAAGTGGAATATGTAAGATGCACCCATGAAAAACGAATCTGTTAATTGTCAAACAGCTTATCCTGGTAACTTTTAAAGGAACATGACGTACTGGGCAATTTAGAAACTTCTCAATTTAACAAACAGGAGTCTGACCATGGAATATCTCCCTGAGACCTCCTCATAATGTTACCATACTGGTCACACACTATTGTGTGATGAAATCATAACCAACCGTTGTTGTTGTGTTGGTCATTCTGGCATGAACAGAAAATCCTCTTCTCCCAAACATTTTTGGGATAGTTGACAATAATTTCCCCTTTGTGGGTGTGAGCATTATCATCTTGAAGGATAAAGTTTGTTCCTGATGGGCCTGCAGGGGAAGGGCAGCCATGGTAGGCCTGCTTACAGTGCAAAGAGACCAAAGATTGGCCGTATGAATGGTTTAATGGATTATCTTGGTAGAGAGCAATTTTACAGTAATATCCTGCAAACCTTGGCTTGGTCTACAGCTTCAAGTACCAACAGGGTGACAAAACTTTGTGTGGTGTTGTCTGCTTGGTATGCCCCCTTGGCAGCCTGTCTTTTTCAAGATATAGGAACTCGAGCTTTAGGCCCTGTACACACAACAACATTTTTGTTGAAAACTGAGACGTTTCGTTGTGTTTCTGTTGTTTGTGTGCATCACAATGTCATGCCATATTCTCTGAAAACAGGTTAGAGAGTGCAATGTTTTGAAACAATCCCACTTTCTGGAATCTGCCTGTATGGAGAAGCCCTGGTACATGGGAGCACAATTAGTTGTGGCAACTCTTTTTAAACAGGGAGTAGATGTATGCATACACGTTTTTATGTTTCAAAGAACATACCACCTACTAGTGGCATGGCAGGGAAATTACACTGTCTTTAACATTTCTACTGCAGTGGTGTTCACAGAAATTGTAATTAAAACCATGGGTGCCACCATCAGAAAAAATCTAAATCATCCCAAAAGCTCACATTCATATATGTACCGTATTTTTTGGACCATAAGGCACACCGGATTATAAAGCGCACTGTGAATTAACGTGTCTATGTGTGTCTATGTTCACCCATAATGCGCACCGGATTTTAAGGAGCATTAAATATTCTTCCTAAGTGTGTAATATCACTCTGCTCCTCCGTGTACACACATGCTACCTGAGCAAGAGAGAGAGAGCTATCTGTCTCTGTTGGGAGGACAGAGTAGTTGGACTACACTGCCCTGTTTCTAACACAAGGCCAAAATAAACGTTAATGTTATATTGAATTACCTTACCTGGTTTATTGTTGCTAGCGCGTATTCTGGGCGCGGGCTGCCTTACATGAATGTACTTTTAGTTTAGACATTACAGTCAGGCAATCTTATAGACTGCTCGGGGGTCCTATTATGAGGTCGATCAGGTAGTGACACAGTGTACCATAATGCTCCGAATGTCCATTGAGCAGAGCGACTTTGTTGCTTACCAAAGTGGTACTTACACATTATGACAGATTTTTGAGCACATTGTACCACTTTTTTTTTTTTTTTTTGCACTGTTGCCTTAGTTTGGAGATGATACCAGAGCTTCCTCCAAATAATCCTGCAGCCTAGGTTTGAAGAAATCCAAGCTGCCTTATGGCAGTATCCTTCTCAGGTCAGTCAAGCATGGCATGCTTAGAGCAGTCACCATCTGGCCACTCCAGCAAGATCTATGAGCCATGGTGCTGTTAATCAGGCACCTAATTCTCATCACCGGGGGTAACAGAAGCTAAAAACAAAAGTCCTTTGGAGAGTAAGCTATTTAGCATAATTTTTATGGGAGCAACTCTGATGCTCAACCCAGAAATGCAGTTTTATTGCAATTGAGGTGCTGTATGAAGGGAAATAAGCAGGGTTTCCAGCAGTCTAAGCGTTATTGTCAATAGAACATTGTTTCGACAGAGATCCATCCATCCATCCAATCACTGCTGTGACGTGTCCAACAATGTTAAAGCAAAGCATTTGATTTTTTTACCTTAAAAATACAAAAACATAACCACGCCATGTATGAAGATACTTTTTAATGACTTTACCAAGGTAACTGTTACATCATCTTTTAGTAACAAAGTTAAGTTTATTTCTAAAGTGCAAGGATAAAAAGCACAATGAATACATTTTTATAAGCATCTACAGAGTTAGCAAAGCAAAGCTGCAGGGGCAAACAGTTTAAGGGCCACAAAGTGAATGGCGCCGTCCCCCTTAGTTTTCAACCTTGTACGGGAAGAACCAGGAGATTCCAGGTTTGGGATCGAAGACCACAAGCAGCAGAGTGTTTGGTTAAAAGCTGACACAAATAATCAGGAGCCTGACCACTCAGAGCCCTGTAGGTGAAAATACATACTTTCAACAGACCTCTAAAATCCACCGGGAGCCAGTGTGGGGAGTATAAGACAGTGGTGATATGGGAATATTTACTAGATTTAGTAAGAAGTCTGGCTGCCGCGTTATGAACAGCTTGCAAGCATGAAATTGATGATCTGGTCAGACTGGTAAAAAAAAAAGAAGCATTTTTAGGTATATAGATATGGGGAGGCGTTGGAGAGCTAATTTATGTTATTTGCAGGGAGGGATCCATGGCAAGATATCTCTAACGGCTTATGTGGTTGCAGCTCTGTTGGAGACGGGGATAGCCACAGAGGTAAGTCCAAAGCACGTACCTTTCATTTAATAGTCAATCCTCAGAGGTCGGCCTTCGATGGAGGAAATAGTGTTCTGTTTGTCAACTGCAAACGAACCTGAAATGCAAGTTAAATATCTAAATTCAGTGCTGTGGGTTTCAACGTATTTATTTTTTTGCTTAGTTTTCTAAGGAACGTTTTTTTTTTTTTCAATCATGAGAATCAACACCCAGCGTGTTTACTGACCCACTTAAAGAAGTGTGGCCCATCCCACCGGGACAGTTCGTGTATGGACGTATCACTGCATTCCCGAAAGTTGTGAAGATGGATGTGTTGGCAGTCAGCCCACTCAAATTTGTTATGCCCCAGCACTCTTAATGTACCTACTTCAAAACATTCAGGCTGACACCCAGAGGCTGTTTTGGCCTCATGAAACACACCTCTTTCGTACTGCACTCCCTCTCCTCCATCCACCCTTCGCTGGACATTTAACTGTCTTGAATCTTTTCAAACTCCCCTTCAATAAAAAAACCGTCGTCAAAAACCGATCATTCAGAATCCAAATTCTTGAATCGTAAAATCTGCTAGACTCTTTTTCTTCGCTCACCAGTTTTCTAAATATTTTATTTTTATTTGATATTTCATCTCCTTGGCCCTTTTCCATCCATCTGTCTCTCCCTTTTCACGCTGCTGTCTATCCCCAGAGGGATTCTTCTTTTGCCCTTTTAAAACTGATAAAACATGAAGCAGTATACTTGACTTCAAAGCCATACCTTGATCTCCTTTCCAATTTTCCGTTAATTAAAAGGCAACAGTGGCAATTACAGCGAGATGGTTATAGAGGACTACAACCTAATGGATGAGAAGAAAGTTCACATGTGCATGAGAAGAGGGTACGCTTAGTTTTTTTTTTTAAGGACAGCATGAATGTTTATATAACTTAAGTTTAAGCAGAAGGTATTGTTGAGCCATTGAATGGTGCCTGTACACAAGCAAACCAAAGGTCCTTGCATGTAAATTGAAGTGAGTGAGAAGAAATTGCCTTACCTCGTCATGCATCCTGCCTGTTTAAGTTGTTTTTGAGGCCTGCTGGCTGTGTTCCACGTTCTGCTCTGCTCCACTCAGTTAATTAGTGGAGCACCTTCACCTGCACTGACTCTAATCACCTGCGAGTCATTCTACCCGTGTCTCTGCCTATTAATACCTGCCTCCCACAGCCAATCTTTGCCAGATTGTCTTCAAGCCTCGGGGTTAATGTGCATCGGCTGTTCTGACCCGTTCTTGGATTCCCCGTTTGCCTTGCCCTCGCTGGATACGTCATCGGCCTCTGATTTCTGGACACAACATAGGACTACATTCTGACCACGATTCCCGCCGCTCAGCCCTTTTGGGCCTGTCCAGGCCAGCTGACAGCTTTGTCAGGGCTCGGGACAACACTGTCCCTTTGATATTGTGGGCTTGTTTCTTTTTAAAATGCCCTTATAACTTTTCCGGAAACTGATAATGGATCATTGTTGATTTTCAGTTCGATGATGATCTGGAACGTATAGCCAGTTTTCATAGAAACGGTTCATCAGACACAAATCACCCTTTTTCCGTGGTTATCTCACATAAATCATGTAGACAGCATGTAGGGTGGACTGAAGAGAGGAGAGATCACAAAAAAGATTTAGCAGAAAATCTAGTTCAGTTTTACAAAGCATTTACATCAGGTATACCAATACGTGTTCTCAAGGTACATTTAATCTGTTATAAATAAATTTAGACTGATTAAATGTTTCAGAAATTTTTAGTGTGAGATTATCTGTCTGAAATGTAACATTCTTTTCTTTCAAAGATGGTATTTCCAAACATAGTATATTTTGCAAATAATATTTCGTAACTGCAAAATATCGATAGCATAAAACATTAGATGCTCCTTAATCATCTTAAGAATCTTGAGTGGTATTTATTCCTGAAACAACCCCACATTTGTTTTTTCTTTTTGACTCCACTGTTGCATACAGCAAGAGAAGGTGGCAGTGGCTAAAGCAAAGGATTTCTTGGAAAGCAACATGTATTCTGCCAATGACCCTTACACCACAGCTCTGTCGGCATACGCCCTGTCTTTGCTTCGCAGCGTCTATGCTCCGCTGGCTCTGCGTCGCCTCAACCACATGGCCATCACTCAAGGTACTGCTAACTGTTTCCTTTGGTTAGAGCTCAATAACCTCAAAAACATAAATATGAACTAGTTAGTATATCAGAAAACTGAAAATACATTTAAAAAAAAGAAATCTCTACCGAACCTCTGACAACACTCCCACCACATAATGTAAAGATAATCAATTAAAAATAGGCGCTGAACTTCAAAGAAGCTCAGCGCCTTACTATAAATGCAATTTCCCATCATGGCAACTGGACCTGAGGCTTGTGTAGTTTAAACAATCGGCAACCACAAATTTAGCGGCAGACACAGGGTTGAGCTGAGCAAGAAACAAAAGTGTGGTTATTAGATGTGCACCATTAAATTATTGATATCGATGTCAGTGTTACAACCCTTCATGTCACCACCGTTGTCGTCGTAGATGGGCTCACCCACTGGAGTCTGACTGGCAGCACGGTGACCGACGAAGATACTTTCATGGGCTTCAGCGATGGCCCCTCTCAATCAGGTGCCTATTGGATAACTGGTTGGTGGACTGTACACTAGTATTAAAGTTTTTGTTATTTAAAACTGCTTCCTATCATAGTGGGCAAAGTTAAAGTTTTAATCCCTGCAAACAAAACCACCCTGAGAATTGTCTCTGAATGCAGTTGTTTGGTCCCAGTTGTGTCAGCAGAGGTGGAGATGACTGCCTACGGTCTTCTGACCTACACCATCCTGGGCGATGTCGCTTCTGCACTGCCTGTTGTCAAATGGCTCTCCCAGCAAAGGAACGCCTTGGGCGGATTCTCTTCCACACAGGTATTTTACGTTTATTTCTGTGTTTTATTCTTATTTGACTAAAGTTTTGGAGATTTGATCCTGTATTAATATTCAGCATTAACAGTACCAAGCCAAAAGTATTCATACCTTCTTGAACATGTTCACAGGATGTTGTGTTAAAGCCGAAAACATCATTGTACTTTATTGGGCGTGTGTAAGTGAGCAATACAACGTAGAGCACAGTTTATGGGATTGAAGGGAAAAACAAAACATGTCACTTCTTTCCCCCCCAAATGTAAATCTGAAACGTCAGCCATGCATTTGAATTCAGACCCCCTTCCCATGCCAATACTTTGTTGACCCATTTCACTGCATTTTTAGGGCATGTCCTTCCAGCTCTGCACATCTATACACTTACATATTTACCAGCTCTTCTTTGTTAAACAGCTCAAGATCAATCAGATTGGATGCATAATGAGTTGGAACGTCAGTTTTCAAGGCAGTGTTTAGGACTGCACTTTGACACCAAGATTAAATGCACACTTTAGGGTTGTTGTCTTCCTGGTAGGTGAACATCTCACACTCTCTCTAGATCTAACTGTATTGACCTGTATTAAGGCCCTTTCTTCTTCATATTAACTGTAACCAGCTACCATGTCCATGAATTAAAAAGCATCACCGCAGCTTGGTTCTGCCACCAATATGTTTCGCTCGTTTTCCGCCAAACACACTTAGCATGTTGCCCAGAACATATTTTTTGATTTTTTTTATGTCTTTATTTGTAAAGAATAAACTCTTAGCCATGCAATCCTTTCCTTTCACTTCATAAATAAGCATTCCTTTGTGTGTGTGTGTGCTCAATCATAATATCATATGTGGAAGTTTGTGGTGTTTACATGACAACATTTTTAAAGCCAAAGGGGTATTAACACTTTTGGAAGGTACTGTATTGTCTTGAGTGAGCTGCACCACTGTGAAAATGTTTTGCCTCCTTACAGCTTTTTTCTGTTTCGCTTTCTTTCGCGTGTTTCAGATTATCAAACTAATCTAATAGCAAGACAACCAGAATAAATACAAAGTCGTTTTCAAATAAGGATTGAGTTTGTCATCTGGGGGGGGGGAAGTATCCAAAGTATCCTGGCCCAATGCGGAAAATCTAAACCTACTCCCCACTGTTGTGATGAAACAGCATCTTAATCAGAAATCTTTTAGGTATTTTTCAGATAATTTTCCTGATGCATAACTCAAACATGTGCCACAAGCTCATGTTTGGACAATCTCCTTCAGGATTGCCTGGTAGAGAAGTGAATTCAGGGTTTTGTCAAGTGCAGCAAGGATCTAGGATCTAATACAACAAAATAAACCAGACCATTGCAAAAAAAACAACTCAAAAGTATAAATAAAACATGAATACCGACTGGCATCTCTCCTTGTTATTATTATAAAGCTGTTGAGCAACAGGAGCTCAAGGGTTGCAGTTCTTTAGATATTGTATAGAGTTATTTTATAGCTTCCTGATTGAGTCGTTACTGCATGCTCGGACTAATTTTGGTTGGCCAGCTACACCTGGGAAAGTCCACCACAGCTTTGTGTTTTCAACATATATCTTAATTCTACAGCTCAGACATTAATTACTCATAGGTGAGGTTAGGGAATTTAGACCAGAAATTATAGTTAATAAAAAAAATCAGGAATTAACAAGTGGGTCACTTATTTATTTATTTTTGTTTAGATAGATTCTTTCCTTGATAAACGAAATTCTGATTTAAAAACTGTGGCTGCACTGAGTTGCAATTGTAGTTATTATACCTTGTGCCAATAAGGTCCCGGCTTCCAAACCTTACCTGGGGTCATTCTGCTTGGAGTTTGTATGTTCTCCCCATCCCATTGTGTGCTTCATAGAAGGTACTCTAGGTATTCAGGCTTCCTCCCACAGTCCAAAACCATTACCGTTTGGTTAATTGGTCTGGTTAAATTGCCCTTGCCAATGACCGCTCGAGACAGGTGTCGATCCCTCACAACCCTACAACGATAAACAGGTCTGGAAGGATGGATGGATTTAGCTTCTTGTATTTACTCAGGTTATCTTTGTCTGATATTAAAATATTGTTTTTGATGAGCTGAACATTTTAACAAAAAGAGCTATAAAAAGAAGAAATACACAGACATTACAGCACTGTTTTTGTCCTTAACAAAAAGGATGCTACTCTGATCTCAAAACTCCAGCTTGAACTTTAACCCCTCCTCTCTCTAGGACACGTGCGTGGCTCTGCATGCCCTGTCGGAGTACGCCATCCTGTCATACATAGGAGGGGTCAACCTCACCATTTCTCTGGCCTCCACCAACCTCGACTTCCAGGAGGCCTTTGAGCTCAACAGAGACAACAAGAAACTCCTTCAGAGGGCCAAGGTGACTGTGGATTAGAACAAATCCGCCGCTGTTCAATTGCTTATTTTGCTACTTCAAGGCTGCTCGCTCTTCCTCCATACAGATGTAATCAAATCACTAGTTTGGCTTGCTGACTCTTAACAGCACTTCATCAGATTTCCTTCATTAGTTCCAGATGTCATAACCAAGACAGAATATTTAATTCACTTAAAATCCAATTTATAGTAGCACTTATTCAGTGATTAATGAACTGCTATGCATCGGAGTCAAATTCTCTCCTACTGCAGTTGCTGCATTCTGCAGCCAAGACCTTTTTTTTCCTTGGAACCAACTCAAACCCGGCTGAAGTTCTTAAGCACACCTTGTTGGTTACTTGATTAAGGAACTGTGCTTTGCTGACATGTTTACCCACACATTAAACAAACTTGACAGTGAGGGGCTTATCTCGCCCTGCTAGATCTCCTTTCAGGTGAGAATGCAAGCGAGTCCTGCCTGCCATGTTTTTTTCTGCTATGATTAGGGGTGTCAACTTAATTAGGGGCAATTTAGGGCTGCTGGTAAGTAGCCAGGGAGCCACTAGCAGCAGTGCAGCAGCCTACAGCATTCATTCACTTGATAAATGACTCAGTCAACCCTTCCCTCCCCCCCGTGACTCTCTTTGTTTCTCCTTTTTTCTTTCCTTGTAGATACCAAGTATCCCCACAGGCCTTTTCGTCAGTGCTAAGGGCGAAGGCTGCTGTCTCATGCAGGTATTAGACGCACTCAAGCTTGTGTATGTGCCTGTTTGCAGTCTTGGAAAATTACCCAAAATGAAACTAATGCTATGGCTCATAATGATTTGCCAAATAGAGGTGTGTCAAATGCTGCTGCAGAAACACAACGAAAGAATTTAACTCGGAATTTGCCCGTTAGAGGGGATTTTTATTTATTTATTTTGTTTCAGAGTCAGTCGATTCACATACTATGTTGTCAGTAGTGGGTTTTTAACTTTGGTTTCTCATTGCCCAGAAATAAAAAAGCATGCATATCCGGACATTTTTACAGAACAATAACCCAGAGAGGAGCTTATTGCACCAAATCCATACTTTTTTTTAACAGATTAAAAACTTTCACTCAATCCCTGCTTCTTAGTGCATCAACTCTTCTCCCTGACAGCACCTCAGGCGAGCAGCACCTGGGCCATAATTAGATACAAGAGCTGGGCAATCAAAGAGTTCCCATCTGGGTATATCTGTTTGTAGGCAGACTGTCAGGATTACCACTTAGTACTTCTGTGAATTTCTCTGAACTTAATTCTGTGATTTCTCTTTGATGCAAATATGTTTTAGATTAAAATGTATCTAAAATATACATTACAGAAAAACAAAAGAATAAGCTAAGTAAATCCTTGACTGTAAATCTTTCATACATTAACAAACATACAGAAAAACATAATTGTTTTTATTAATAATAAGAAATAAGCTAATTATATTCTTGGGAATTTCTGCTTTTTCAAATCTTTCCAAAGCTACAAATAGAATAACTTCTTTTCAAGTATAAATTTTCATCTAGAGTTGCTTATATTAAACATTTCCGACTAAGTTAGTGCCTTGTAAGCACAAACTGTACAGTTTTTTTATTGCTCGCCCTTAATGCATAATAAACACTTATGTATGACTTATCAAGTGGTTACAGATTAATTTATAGCATATCTATAAACTATTTACTAGCCATCTATGAGTAGAGCCTTATTGTAAAGCGGGACCCAAAGTTCTAGTAAAATGCTCAGAAGTTTGTGGCTGTAACATGAACATTTGCGGAAGAAGTCCCACGGACATGAATACTTTTACAACGTACTGGGAGAAATATTAAAAATATATTAGATGTTTATGTATAAAGGTTTAGATTATTTTGGATGTGAATATAAGTAACAGCTGTAAAACTAAGTTTCTGAGTGTTCTCTTTTCTTTCTTTTTTGGTGTGCCCGTAGATTGATGTGTCTTATAACGTACCTGACCCAGTAGCAAAGCCCGCTTTTCAGCTCAAGGTGGATCTGAAGGAGCCTTTACAGGAGCGACGCCCACAGCCCTCCTCCTCGTCTTCTACGTCCAGACACTCTACGTCACGTTCCCGGAGCCGTGCCGATAACCGCTCTGAGCTCAGTCGGAAGCGTCGGGCTCCCATCGACGACGACGACCCGGCGGGCCACCGGGACAAACTGAACTTCCACATCTCTTTAGAAGTTTGTGCCAGGTAGAGACTCACTGTGCTCCTGTGTACAGAACTGGTTAAAAACAAAAGGCTAATTTTGTTTTTTCTCATTCTCTGGTCTAGGTGGCTACATTCAGGTTCATCCAACATGGCAGTCATTGAAGTTCCCATGATTTCTGGCTTCAGAGCAGATGTTGAAAGCCTGGAGAGAGTATGTAATCCCTCTGCCACACGTGCTCACCCTTTACTTACTGGCTGTTGTTGTTGATAAGTGGCAAGACAAGGATTCAAGTTATTTCCATACACCTATACAGTGTAAAAGAAAGTTTTTCTCACCTTTACATAACAAGGGCATAAACCTCAGAACAAAAAACATGATGAAGTTGGTAAGAGAAGGTAATTATCCACAATGGAGCAACTTCTCTACCAACATGGACTGAATGGCCACTCAGGAAGGAAGAGGTCAGTCCACCAAAGGCAATGAAAAATTATCAGATTACTGAGATACAGTAAACACTCACATAGAGCAACCATGAATCATATTGACGTTTTACTGTTAAAAGGCGATATCGACCCAGCTGGAAGCAGTAAAATACTAACATAATGTTTTGTTAGACGAGGAAGGAGTAAATTAAAGTGTTATTAGACGTTGGTTGCGTTGGTATATTGGAGTGTGCCTATTATTTGAAAGGTGGCAGCTACTATGAAGTAACTTTTGGGGCTGAATCCAGGTCAGCTCCCCAGTCACCCATCAAAAGCATGTCCCTCATTAGTGTGCTGTAATAGGGCCTCAGTCTGCAGGCTTCTGTTACTACACAGCCACCTCTGTGGCTACCTGGAGCAATGTAAAACATTCGCACAAGCACACACACACACATAGCATGCTGTCAGTATGTCACTGGAGGCTGACCGGAATTGTGGTGCCTAATAAGCTGAGTTTAAACCCCTGCTGGCCTCCCCTGGGTTTTTTACTGCTGCCTGCCTGACTGCCATTCACATTCCTCAAGTTTACAGTGGCAACCCTGGCTTCAGTTTGGCCTCGTCTTCTTGTTTCATAGATGCTGTGGACATTAATGATTAGTGCGGTAACTGGTTAGGGCTCCTGTCACCCCAATATAATGAGCTGTGATTAACAACTCAGAGGATGTTGTGTGTGTGTGTGTAGAGTTTAGGCTGAGAAAGTTCACGAGCAGTTTGCGTCGCTATATAGACAAACAATGCTTTTTCAGAGACTAATTGAGTGTTGGTGTGTCTACATATGGGTGTCACTGTGGCGCCAGCTCTAGGTGACCACCTCATAAACCCCCCACTGTCCCAATACTGAAACCTTTGACATATTTAAAATTCCCCCTCGTTGGAGGGAGGTGGGGGGGGGGGGGGGGGGGAACACGAAGAACCTCTAAATACTCTTTTGCCATGAACCGAGGTTTTGCAAGTTAAAGTGCTGATTTGCAGAGTTGCAGGATTGTGCAGAATTAGACGCTCCCTGATATAATGTTTAGTTGGTGTGTTGACAAAAGGAAGACCTCACAGCTTTAGTACTTATGGATCAATATCATTTATTGACTAAATAGATTTACCTCTGTGTGAGAAGCAACTCAAGGTTGGCGTGAGATGGAGCTGTCCAGTTTGCCGTGGTGCTGATTACCATTAGGATCTATAATGATGAGGTTTCCATCTATTACACTTTAATTTAAAATTGCAGTTAGCTGCTTAACAACGTCTTTGCAAAAACCTCCGCTGCCTCACAGCTGGACAGATTTTAAGTTGCAACATTTGAAAATCAAAAAGAAAAAGAATATTAATTAGTTTCAATGGTTCAAACATTGTATACGAAGCAAATAATACTTTTCAATTGTATTTTGCCTGTTTGCAAAGATGTCTCTTATTACCCGTACAACACTTTTCATGAGACATTTCAAAAAAATATTGTGAAACATCATAAGAATATTTTGAAAAACAACTTCCACCATCAGCCTACCTAAACCAACTCCTGTATTTGTTAACCTTTGACTTTATAAAATTATATTGATTTTATTTGGTGCAGTGCCTCTCACACGCTCTTGAAAATCACAGAAACTTTAAGATGTTGCTTTTAGGATATTCTGGTTCTGAACAGGTTTGGAAGCAAAGAAAGCAGTCCTAAATCCTCTTTCTACAGTTTTTAACAGTTTCTGTAAACTTACAGAAGCACATACATTAGCACTCCTGGTAGTTGTGTGTAGGGAGAAAAAAAAAAGCAATCTTAAAATACATCAATATTGTAAACAGTGAAAAATTTGATGAATCCAACCTTATTTTGTTAACAGATTCAGATTCAGATTCACTTTATTAGCCATTTGCAGTTTTACCTGCATTGGAAAAAAATGTGCAAGTAGCTCAGAGTGCAGAGTCAACATTTATCCAGTGAACAAAAAAATGGCCCTTTAGATATTGTTGTATTTCCTAAAATCACTGGTTGCATACATCGCTACCTACTACATCTGTATGCTCCAGCTTTGTGAAATTATGATAAACAATGATATCTTTTCATATTTTTTTAGACTGAATAAATATGCTCAAAGTACAGGTTGTATTTTTATTTTGTTAGATTAAGCTTTATTTTGTAATAGATGTTTAAATTTATTTTTGCACAGTTTTACCAGGGGCGCCAATGCATATCTTAACCAAAAATTGACATTGTCACCACAAATGTCACTTTTTTGTTTACGAAACAATTCACATTTATGTTTTCTAAAGACTTTGACTGAGAAATGTGGAGCAGTCCTACATGTTTTTTTCTGCCTCTCTCCATAGCTGATGATGAATAAAAGAGTGGGGCTGAAGAGGTACGAGCTGAACGGCAGAAAGGTCTTGTTCTACTTCGATGAGGTTTGTAGAGTTGCAGTTATGAGTTAAGGGGCGGTCTGAATAACTTTGGAGGTTTGTGAAATTTCAAGTATGCATTGTTGCATCTGTGCCACGTTCTATCTCAGATTCCCAGTCAGTGTATGACGTGTGTGGCCTTCCAAGCTATCAGGGAATACATTGTGGGCAAGACGGCGCCTGTTCCAGTCAAGATCTATGACTACTATGAACCAGGTATGACTCTGATCCATTTATTTAGGCACCACTCTGTAAAGTGTTAAAGTCCAGGAGAAGCAGCCTTCTTCTTGTGATGACTAAGGCTCCTTCTCTATTAGTACCACACTTCATTAATTAGTGATGTGCTCTTAAATTAATTTGTGCTTTTTTAAAATAATGATTTATTAATTTATTTATTATCTTAGTGATGTTATGGAAGATTGCAATGTGTCTGTGTGGTATAATCCTTCTGTCCAAGGCAAATTTTGCCCTCGGGAGACAAATGCAGAGACTTTTACTTTATCGAGCTTTACTATTTTAAAGCAGCAAATGTGGTGACGCTTCGTGCTTGATGTGCAGCTTTTGAGGCCACCAGGTTCTACAATGTTAGCGAGAGCAGCCTACTCGCACGGGAGCTGTGTGATGGACCCACGTGCAATGAGGTGGAGAGCTCAAAAAATCAGTGGATAGGTGAGAAACAGGCCAAATGTATTATGGTTTGCTCATCCTTCGGCTGTTTCTCAGCCACCTAAATAGAACCCTTTCATGCAGGTTTTGTGCAGGCAAACCAGTGCAACAAAGTGTTAGGCTGCCTGGAGGAGGAGCAGATCGAGCGCTGCACGTGTTACAGGGACTGTGGCTACGACGGGGAGCCCGTTTGTGGGTCAGACGGGCAGCTCTACCAGAACCAGTGTCAGATGGAGGTGTCGTCTTGTCGAAACGGGACTCGCATCAAGCAAGTTCCCCTGTCACAGTGTTCACACAGTAAGTGATCCCTTTCGCCAAACACGTTTGTTGTAAAAAAAAAAAAAAAGCAGCAGATCTGTGATTCTACCAACTAGTAAAACATATTTTAACCAACAAGAACACAAGCATGATCAATAATGTATTCAGTCTTTAAGTTATGCAGTTATTTATTATTAACCTCTGACAATGAACAATGTTCGCAAATGCAAGCCTGTATATACTATATATGTTTTACATTCAGCCTCTTTGTACTCTAATAACCCAGAACAAAGCCACTTTTAAGACTTCAAAGGCCACCTAATTACTGTTTAGGGCCCACCCTTGACTATTTTAACCTCACTATAAATCCAGCTCTCCTGTGAAGGCTTCAGAGGTTTGTTAGAGAACATTACTGAACACGCAGCATCATGAAGACCAAGGAACACGGCAGACGGGTCGGTAAAAAGGTTATGGAGAGGTCATCAGACCATGGTGAGAGAGTGCGATGACAGGACACTTCATAAGGCATGACTGTCCACCTAAACCAACAGGCTGGTTAAGGAGAGCATTTATCAAAGTAGCAACCAAGAGGTTGCTACTGCTCTGTTGGTAAAACGTGATGATACAGTTGACGTTGTTGCATTTCCCAAATCTGACTTTTGTGAATGAGTGTAAGGAAGAAAACCAGTGTTGAAAGAAAGCTATTAGATGTCCAGTTAGCACTTTGTCACAAACTAAGTTTGGGACACAACAAAAACGGGAAAGAAGGTGCTCTGCTCAGATGAGACCAAAAGTCTATGTGCAGCAGAAAACCTACAATGAACATCATCTTAAACCCACCCTCTTGTGAAACACGGCGGTGGCAGCATCATGCTGTAGGTATGCATTTCTTCAGGAGTGGCAGGGAAGATGGTTTTAGATTAAGCCAATCTCCTTAAAGTTAAAACCAGGAAAGCATTGAAAGAAAACCTGTTTTCTACAGGCTGCAAAATGCTTGAGACCAGGGCGGTGGTTCCTCTTCCACAAGGACAACTACCCTAAAAATACAACTAGAGCTGTCATATTATGTAGCCCATTCGGAATCAACGACTATACCTATAAAATCAGCTGATCTTAGATTAAAATATGGCTTAAAATTGTATAATGAAATCTGACTATGTTTGTGCTGTTTGGCAAAAAAAAATGGGCAAAGCTGGAAGAAACATATTTTAAAAGACTTGCAGCTGTTATTGCAAAGAAAGGTGACCCTTCAAAGTATTGCCTAAAAATATTTATGCACACATTTTTCTGATTTTGACTGAAACTCTTTTCCTTCCACTTTACAGAAATACTACTTTGCGGTAGTTTTTGCTGCTCTAAGACATAACATAGTAATAAATACATTATGTTTGTGGCTGTGTTGTGACAAAATATGAAAATATACAAGGAGCATAAATACTTTTTCAATGTTCTGTATACCCTTGCATATTTTTTTCTATGCGAGACTGCGGTACAGTGACTTTAACATTACAAATAGTTTTGTGCAGATTGTACCTTTCTAAATTAAAGGGGATGTTTGTACCAGCGTTTGACTGGTGCTTTGTATATATATGTGTGTGCTGTGCTCTAGCCAACTAGTTTGCTTTGTAAGTCAACATTGCTCTGTCAATTTGTTGCTTGCACCTGCAAGTGTGTCTGAAACTTGATCTGAACTCAGGAAGCAGCTGCTCAGGTGATGAGCTGATTACTGGATGAGTCCTCAGTGGGGGAAAAAAAAAATAAAAATCTTCCCCCTCTTCTACCGTTTCCCCCTGACCCTCGCTCGCTCTCTGTCGTATTACAGGGCTCCCTCCAAATGACAGAGTGCTTTTGTCCTGCCTCAGAAATCCTCGTCACATTCCTTTCCGACGCACAGCCCAACAACAAAGGGGCCTTCATGTTGCGGAGCAGATTTGAGGAAAAGGCATAGACAAAACTTTGCTGGGAAAAGTCCTGCGTTTGTGCCAAGTGTTTGATGCTGTAAACGATCAAAAGGACCGAAGCGCTCCCTGACCTTGTTTGTTTGTGTATGCTTCAATACGGGCAGATTTGTTTCACGGCTTCCTCATTTTGATGGAAAAAAAGGAGCCTGTTATTGTTTCCCCACATGGCCCCGTCCCATGGTTTGGCGCCTTTGAATCGTCGCTTTGAATCGTCTTGTTAGTAAAAAGTGCTTTACAAATAAACTTGCCTTGCCCTGCCTTCAAGTTTTGGCCTGGTAGATTTCGGTTTGGACTAACATCACCGTTGATCAGCACGAAGTGAAGTGGTGCACCTGAGACGTGGCGGATGCTAACATTTCCCCATTTATCCCTTTTTTTTAGGCAAAGTCGAAGTCACGTTTATGTGAATGATCTAAAGTCTGTCTGTGTGTGTGTCCAGGTAAGACCATTGAAAACAGCCAGCCGGTGGTGAGCCAAGAAACTGAGCAACCTTCAGTTCCTGTACACGCAGGTAAAACCCATCTGCACCCCACCTTTGACACACAGCACATGCTCAGCTGTCTCCTGATTATACACATGTGCGCTCGGAAGAAGCAGTAGCCGTGTTTGCTAGATGAGGTCGTGATTCTGCTTGCGTAAACATCGTTTGTCAATCCTCGCTTGTCATGTCAGATAAATATCATTGTATAAATGTCTACAACCCATTTCCACATTTTTCCTAACATGTGTTAACATTTGTAAGGAATGGATAGCCCTGTAGAGGACCTGGCAGACATGTGGAAGAAGGTGCTTTGGTTACATGTGATGCTGATGGGAACATCGTGCTGTGGGGACCCGTTTGAGTAGCGGTGATAGGGAAGCTGGTGAGAGTTGATGGGATTGATTGGTGAAGCAAGATTCGACCTGCGAAAGACTTCAAATTAGGGCGGGGGTTCCCCTTCCAGCAGGACAACGACCCTAAAAATAGCCCGAGGGGGAAAAAATGCAATGATTTAGACCAAAGCATGTTTGTGTGTTAGAATGGGATGGTGAAAGTCCAGACCTAAGTCGAACTGAGAATCTGGCAAGTCTTCAAAATATTTGTTCTCAGACACTCTCCGTTTAATCTGACTGGGGTATTTTCAAGAGAAAAAAAGGCAAGAATTTAATTTCCTAGATGTGCAAAGCTGATCTAACACAAAAGACTTGCACACAGGGTCCGAAATTAACACTCGCCAGTCGCCAAATGCGAGTAAATTTCCCGTTTGGCGAGTGAATTTCAGAGGGCTAGCTGCCACATGGCGAGTAAATGTTTGTACCAAATAAAATAAAACATAAAAATAACAAAACCCATATGATCCGTTCACAGCTCTGTCCATCCAGAGCTCAGTCTAGACCCGCCCTCTGCGGTGCTGGTTCAGCTTCTTTCACATTCAGAACCAGTCATGGCTGAACGCTGGATCAGAAAACAGATCTGCTAACCAGATAGTCTAAAACGCCAATTAGTCTGTTTATAAGTTTCGTTCTTATTTATTCGGATTTTTTTTAACTACGTGCGCTGCGGCTCTGTGCTTCACCGCTCTTACTGCGCCTCTCCCCCTCTCTCGGAGCAAGGTGCTTTTATCAGCGGCCAGCCTTCAAAACGTGAATCGCTACGTTTAATGTCCTTCCACTCGTACCAAAATGTCCCAATTAAAGTCAGTAGGAGAGTCGGTAACTGTTTTTCATGCTCTTTTGTTTTTAACGACACAGAACCAGCGGTGCTTCGGTGGGCGTGGTGCGTTGCGCCGCTTGAATTCAGGTGCGCAAAATTACGTTACATGTAACCTGTAACATCGGAGGCGCAGCGCACAAGGGTAAAATCCAGCAGCTAGATCAGCGTAAAGACGCAGCGTGAACCCTGAGTGCTTTAAGTGTTGCAGCTGAGGGGAAAATTTTTAACCGTACACAGGGGCGGTTCTGAACAGGGGCCAACAGTGGCCTATGCCCATGTAGAACTGTTCCTGGCCCCTGTTATGGCCCCTTACTAAAAACATGATGTTAAATTTCTTAGGATGATAAAATGCTGACAAAGATAACGTGACTGACTGGTCATTTGGATCAGTTGCATTTTTTCCGTTTATGGTTTTACCCAATAATAAAATAACAAAATAATTAAAAAAATATATATAAAAAAAATAACAATAATTAAAATCAAGCTGTTTCACGTTAAGCTCCCGCTGTATTGAGAAAAGATCAGGGGTCTGCAACCTGCAGTTCCAGAGCCACAATTGGCTCTTTGGCTTACTTAATATTTTAAACGATGAAATGTTGACCTGTTAAGTCCCCCCCCCCAATCTTTTGTTCTGTGCCCCTGTGAAAAAACACTGGCCCCACCCTGACCCCCCCTGCTACATTTGGTCTAGAACCCCCACTGACCGTACTGGCTTGATGAAACTCTGCCTCATTCACAAATAAGGCCAGCATGGATAGAATAATGATAATCTGTAGTGTTTTTTATCGCCTGGATGTGAATCTGATAATTCATATTGTGTCTTTTATAATCAACTACAATATATATATTTTTTTATTCAGGAAACAAAGATTTCTCTTCCAGGTTCCAGTCAGCCACGCCCCCAACCACGCCCCCCATAATTAACATAATTTCACTCTTAATTTTTATAAAAGTTGAGGTCTGGTCAAAATTAATATTTTGGCCGGTAAAAAATATGCCTGGCCGGTTGATTTTTACATCTACCGGCCAACTTGGCCGGTGAATAACAAAGTTAATTTCGGACACTGCTTGCACATGTAATCTTCAGATTCTTTTTAAACATGTATTTTTTTTTTCTTACACTTCACCGATACGGTTTGCTTTTGTGTGGGTCGGTCACATGGAATCTTGATTACTGAAGTTTGTGGTTGTAACTAGAAAAACTAAAAATTAAAAAGAATTGAGAGACAAGCAGAGCTAAACACAAGAAAGGGAGAAGAAACACAAAGAGCAGGTGAGGGGAGCAAAGTTAACCTGAGCGGTAGGTGTGTGTGGCAGCACATTCCCCTGCCACCACATCACGCCCACAATCGGCGTGATAAATGGGAGGATAAGTCTCACACAGCAGACTTGCTTGTTGCTGACACGAGCTTCTCCTTTTCCTGAGGGGCAGCCAGAGAATTCCTGATAGGATGTTTGCCTCCGTGAGGAGGTAGGATGTGACTGTGTTACTTTTGGCACTGAAAAGCATAAAAATACATTAACTGCAAAAGTGTCAAGTTCTGACGCCGTAACGTTGTGTTATTTCACCTTTTTGGGCACATAACATTAAATCCTGTCTGCTGCCTCTGAGTGGTAGCCAGGTGTGTGCATGTGCATGCATGTTTGATGTGGCGTGACCCGCTTCGACTTGTTTCCCGGCCTCTTACTCCCAGTAGCTGCTCTTCACAAAGCTGCTCTCTCAGTCAAAGGTCTCCCTCCGTGCAAAAGCTGAACGCTTCACTCCCGACACAAGAATGCCATTCCTCACACTCGCACAGACATCTCTGCGTGCACAAAGTGCAGGTATATGCCTGTTGCATTGCAAGCAGAAGCAAATATGCAGCAAGTTAATTAATATATATGTTCTAGGCACCCCTTCGAGCCACACCAACACATGCATTCAACTACAATAATGTTGTAGATTTATTGTTATTTAAACTGTAAGATCCCTGTCACTGCAGACCATTAAAATGCAAACAATCTGTGTGCTGAGGGCATCAAGAATGTAAAAGGTAAAGATGAGTTCGGCCAAGGAAATGGGAGACGCAGAAGGAAGCTGAAGCTCTGGAATTAGCCTTCCTGTGCAGACTTGTCTTATTAGTGAAGCTGCTGCAGCGGTCAACATGCAGTGGAATACAAACACGGACCTGGGTCTTAAAGTTTAAATCTGAGCCTTTGTCTGTATATATATATATATATATATATATATATATATATATATATATATATATATATATATAAAGATGTACGCTATCTCAAAATGCAACACTTTAAGGAAGGAGGCCCCCTGCTGGCCAACATTTGGTATTCTATCTTAAGAAGTCCTCATGTAGTTTCAAAATGTTGACCTTTATATAAAAAAAAACTGCTTTCTAATTTCCAGCCATTTGCAGAGACTTGCACTAGTCCCTGTCTGTGGAGAAATTTTCTTGCTGCTGAATTGAAGGAGGGTTAATAAGAAAAAGTATTATCTCAACAATCTTCGTACTTCCTGTAGAATTTGAGTCCCTTGTTGAAGTTCTTATTGAAGAGACAAGAAGGAATATTCTTTGCTTTCCTTCTTGTCTCAAGCCTGTAGACCAAAAGTCTTGACCCCACCGTTAGTAAAGCAACAACATGATTCTGTGGCAGAAGTATCAGCAAGAAAACTACACACCCTTGATAATCCTTGATGCAAGAAAACCTTAATATTTGCAGCAGCAGTGTCCTTCTTCATATGAGACCGCTACACTGCAAAAAGATGATCCTGGGTAACAATCGCTAATGCAAAAACCCAATGATTCTGGGCCCATCTGTCCCAAATTCAATAGAGATGACTTGTCATTAACATACTCTAGAATGCCACAAAAGAACTTCAGGTCACTTATTCTTCAGCAGCTTCATCCCTGCTTAACAGAGTGGATATTGTGTTGGTCAGCCTTTGATCTTCCTTGTCTTTCAGGAGCTTCTATTTGACTGAATGTGTTTCTGCCCCTCTAGGTGACGAGGAACAGGGCTCCATGGCAGAGGTGTCCTACTACTCCTACGAATATGACTCAGATTCTGACCCTTTCCTTGCTGACGGGGAGGGAGGGGACCATTTTGACATACCTGAAGGTGGGGGAGGTGTGCAGCATAAAGCGCCCCTACCAGCAAATACCCAGCTACCCACAATGGACACAAAGAGCACACCCGAGCGATGGTATGTGTCTTTTTATTCATTTATTTTATTTAACCTTTATTTATTACAGGTATTCTCATCAAGAGCCATCTTCAAGAGAGACCAGTTTGATAAAAGAAAACAACAGAAAACAAAGCTTTATGCACAATACAAGTACTTAAATCACTCAATTCACTTAAATGAGCAAATAAAATATGACTTAGAAACAACAGTAAGTTGCATAGGAAGATTTCTCTTTTTGTCTTAAAACACATTTAAATTGTCAAGGAGGAATCAAAGGGTATGGGTATATATAAATAATATATAAATTACAGTGGTAAGAGATCTAGACCCCATTATGAACCGTAATGATCCATGATAGACAGCGTCCAACATGTGCAGAGAGGTGACAGGTGCAATCATACACCCATCACAGTAATCTAACAGAGTCAGCGAGGCCATTAAAACAAGATGCTTCCTTGTACTGAAAGGAAAAAGCCTAGTTTTATCTTTAACCTCCTTACAACATTGTCTACATATGATTTAAAGGAGAGCTTATTGTAAACTTTTATGCCAGGTACATCTTTGTTTCAACATACTCTACAGGTGTACCTATCATTGTTTCTATGAACGGAAGAACTTGTGGAACTGTCTGCTGGTTAGCAAACAGCAGGACCTTCATTTCAGCAACATTTAGCACTAGTTTTACCCTGGGGTTTTTTACTGAATGTGGAAGTGGTGCGAGAGATGCCGTGCTTTCTGCCAGGCATCCTATTCCATTGGGAGTGTTAGTAGAGCAGAGCGCGCAAGGATTGCGTCATTGCGCAATAGCAATATAACCACTGAGCTATATAATACACTGGAGTGCTAATCACCGTCTGTCTGAACGAGTCGCTTTGAAGCCACCAGCCGCCATATTGGTACTCCCTATTTCCCCTCAGTAACTAGGGAATATGTGCGCTACAGCATCGAATAATGAGGATTTTCTCATGTTCAGGGGGGTCTTAAGACTTTTAAAATGTCAAATGCCATAAACTTTTATGTTATGTTCTAAAAATATCAAGTACTGAGAAAGTCATGTGCTGAAATATTTTGCATTTTATTCATTTAAATATATATGTTTAACATTTATAAATATATAAATAACAATATACAAAAACATATATTTACATATGTGTATACATATATATATACATATACACATACTTATATATATATATATATATATATATATATATATATATATATATATATATATATATATATATATATATATATATATATATATTTAATATGAATAACATGTAAAATATTTCAGCACCTAATTTCCTAGTAGTTGATAGTGTTAGTACATCCACTGACTGTAGAATTACCTGTGAAACGTTTTCACACAGCCAGAAAACTGCTTGTTGTTGCAACCAAATCCTATGGGATTCTGTGAGAGTAGGGAGTAGCAAGATGGCGGCCTGTGACTTCAGTTTTTCGGCAAAATCAGCACTCCAGTGTATTATATAGCTCAGTGAATATAACGTGAGATCCTGTGGTGGCTTGGTGCTGGAGTCACAGGTAATGGCAATTTGATGTTTCAAAATAAAATACGATACAAAGTCTTTGACTTGTAAACGCGACCAGATCCACTTTGCTTTTCATCAACTGACTTCCTGCCTGAACAATCTGATCTGCTCCAGATTAACATAGAAAAAAATAGAACAGCCGTGCATTTTAGAGAAGGGGCGAGCACTGGCGCATCTGGGATGCTTCAGAAATGCACCATGGCGCACTGACTGACTAGAGTTGCTGCGATCGGCCGCAGAGGTGCTGTGCAGCCACACCACGGTGCTTCCACATCCAGTGGAACCCCGGGGTCAGGTGAAGCAAGTCAAACTAAATGGTGTCAAATGCAGACTGCAGACACCCATGCACAGTAGTAAGCTTTTTTTCATTGCAATTAACTAAAGTGTCATCAGCATAAAAGTGAGAAAAAAAGTAGATTTGACATTTCTCTGGTAGATGTGTGTCTGGGACTGGTCCATTTGAATTTGTTTGGGCAAAGGAGGGAATTTCAGCAGAACTCTCTGGGGTGATTGGGCAAAGAGACATCTAGTGCCCACCTACTAAAGGTTGGTTTTAGCCAATCACAGTATTAAAACGTAGGCAGCACGCATCATGAGAAACCACAACAAGGTAGCCTGGGTGCCATTCCGAACTTAGTCCCGCTCACAACGTTTTAGGTCGGGAAGTTCGGTCTGGCATTGCTCAATAGTAGCGAGAGTATGCTCGCCCAATATCTGGCGGGCCAATCAAATTGTCAGGGCGGGCTTTGTACGATGATGGACAGATGATCAACAGCAACGTAATCAACCACGTCACCAGAGCGCGCTTGGGTTGAATTCGTTTACAACAACGGTGGCTGCCGCTGGAGAGTTGAGGTGTGTAGATTCTGCTATTAGGTCTGTTCTAGAAGAGATCGACAGGTTCGTGTGTTGAAGGACTCCTTGGATCCTTACATTCTTTTTGTAACACCGGCAAAAATCGTTAACGCTCATCTTCTTATGCTAGGCTAACAGTTGAGTTCCGTTGACAACAACTATGCGTCGCTTAACATACGTCACACACTCCGTTGCTCTTATTGGTTGTAGGTCTATCCAATTGAGTGCAGAAGATTTTTTTTTTCCTGGTTCGTTCGAAACACGCCCCATAATCACAGCTCTATGGAGCACTATCAGACTCAAATTCTGACTAGAATTGAGTATGACCATGTCAGGCTAACAACAAGGTAAGCTAGTCAAGGCATTTCTTGCTGTTCTACTATCAAAGAAGAAATGGTGGATTCTTACAAAACAGATGTGATAGCAGCAGCTACGCGTGCGTCCTCCTGCGCTGCCACGTTGATGTTGGTTCGGCTGTGGGATCAGTCCCTCTTGCTTTTGTCCCACCTCAATACTGCAACGTGATTAGCCACAAACGGTTGAAGCCGGAGCGGGACAAGATGGATTCTTGTGTGTTTGTGAACGCACAAATACCGCAAGAATTCATCTTTCAGGCAAGGTTAGTCTTTTGGCTGCTCTGACTGTAACTGCATGTAAAGCGTCGTTTTTGTTTTTTTTGTTCTTGTAACCAAAGTCTGTCCTTTCTCTTTTGTCGTCCACAGAAAACTACAGAGTGAAGGCACATGCCCACCTCCAAAACTGTACCATATTTGTGAATATGCTTGCGAATGGAAAGAAAGCGGCAACTCTGCGGACTTGCTTTGGCAGAAAGTTGGTGCGGTCTGGAAACTTGAGTTTCTGTTGTTAGGTGAATGGAGTCAGAGTGGATGCCTTTATCATGGATGTCTGTTTTTGTGTGTAGTAGGATGTGAATGAGAATGATCTTGAAGCTAGAATCCTCCAGACCTCTTTCCTTCCTGTAAACCCATCAATAGGCAACAATAGCGTCTTTATCCAGTGTGATGCGTTTATAATCAGTAGAAAAATAAGCAAGTTTTTATGTTTGTAATTACACGCAATGTAAAACAATATGTTTTATTATATTTTCTATCTGTGGTATTTATTTGTAGCTAGACGTTTGTTTTTTTTCTATTTTAAAGTCATCACCTGCCCACACAGACTACTTTTCCCCCCATCGTGGTTCTTGATGTGCTTATTCAAAGCATTTTCTGGCTTTAACAACAATATCTGAAAGGTTTTATAGAAGTGATGTTGCTGGTATGCTGCTGGAGGAAGACATATGCCGACCATATGCTTTACAGAGACATAAGCTGAAGTTCTTTTCCATTAGAAGATGTTTTCTTCATTTTTGTTTTTATTTGTTACATACACGGCTTTGAAGAGACAGGAAACCTAACCTGAGAGAGCAATGCGGCAAAGGTCTCGTCAAACGACAGACTGTACAGCTTTGAACGCCGCTGCGTTTGGACTCTGCATCTGTCTCCAAAAACTACTCAACCGCCATCTGCTCGCCATTCACCTTCCATACCAGGAAATCTGATTGTACAGATCATAAGCTATTTTGTGTTTCGTTCAAGCGATTGATGTTTAGGAAACTGATTGGTGTAAATGTACCAAATTTGACCAAATATAATCCTGATTCATATAAAATATTGTTTTTCAAACAAAAGAGAATAAAATTTATACACAAACCAAGCTTTTGTTTTTGAGAAATGTCCGTTGAATGTCAGAATTTATGTATTTTCACTAATCCATATGTGGTTAACAATTTAATCAAAACTTTTGCTGATGTTCAAAAGTAAACATCAGCAACATGTCTCTTACCACAGCGGTTCTCAAACTTTTTGTGGCCAGGGACCCCTTAGCAGCGGTAACATTTTTCCAAGGACCCCTTTAGATTCCTCATGCTGATAGTATTTTTAAAAAGCCTTTTGTAATGTTAAATACATTAGGAATTATGTATGTTTTTAAAAAAATATATATAAATACACCTAATATTAGAGATTTGGTCGCGATTAGATCCTCATTCTTGATAAACTTGATGTAACTGTTGTCATACATACATTTTCGCTGATTTAGCTTTTACCTTACTTGATGAAGTGCACGGAGTTAAATACTTGTCCATTCTGTTACTTAGCTCAACCCCGACGAATCCTCAGCAGCGCCTTCTTAGGCCTGACAAAATTAGTTTCACGGAGCCCCAACCCGTGATTCGCGGACCCCCATGGGTCGATGGACCCCAGTTTGAGGGCCGCTGCACAAGCCTGTGAAGAAACCACCTATTTTAGGTAGCCATCAAAAAGCTCTGGCATTATTCTGGCTGGATATTTTACCACATGTATTATCAGAACTGGTAGAGTGGATTTAAATTGGATGGTTTCATTGCTTGTGTCTGGCTTTGAAACATAGTCCAAGATTAAGGGGTGTTGTGACATAGTGATTAGAGAGCAGGGGGCTTGCGTCCTGGAGAGGCTATAAGGTTGCAGGTTCGACTCCCACAGACTGCCACTCTGGGTCCCTGAGCAAAACTCTCAGCCACAGAATGCTCCTTGGGCCCTGCACAGTGGC